>NC_137626.1:29583088-29590588 GCF_963280865.1 Gymnoscopelus braueri | reverse complement strand
ATTGCGGAGGATCGTAATTGACTTCATCGAGGTGGGTCCGCTCGTGCCACAAGTTTAGCGGTTTGTCCTTCACAAAGCGCATGCACCCACACACACACAGTAATTGCCTACACGCACATACACAGAAACAACCACAGACATGCATGCACCAACACATGCACGCGCGCGCGTTTGAGGTGCGATAGCCCTACTCTGCAGTTCTGCAGCTTAGCCAGGACACATTTTTCCCCCCTTACATCTTTACCTTAAGTGACAAAGCCCCAGTAGCCTTCTCAATTATGTTGTGAAGGTGCAGTCAGCAGGAAAGAGTAATTGCACTGGGTGTTTCACCGCTCCCCGAGACGAAGAAGTGGAAAGCTCAGGGCAGAGCTGTCAGGGTCTCCCCCAGGACTCACACACACACAGTGTGTCTGTGTGGGGGCTGTGTGTGTGTGTGCGTCGTGTGTGTACATGCATGTGTCACTGTCACACACAATAAGTAGAACAATATGTTTATTCATTGCATTCGCGTTTGTGTGTGTGTGTTCAAATGAGTCTCTTATATGCACACCTGTGTGTGATTGGCGTCTTGAGTCCATTATTTTCGAGGCGTCAGGTAAGTGTCTATGCACTGCCCGTGCTTGCTTTATTGCCTGGCACATGTCACCTGTGTTGATGAGACAATCCCATACGTGCACAACCGTGACAGCACGCACACACACACACACACACACACACACACACACACACACACACACACACACACACACACACACACACACACACACACACACACACACACACACACACACACACACACACACACACACACACACACACACAACATGCTAGCAAAAGCCCTGCAGCCAGCTGGCCAATAACTCTGCTGTAAGCCCCTGGTTGTTGTGGTGGTCTTATGGGGATAGGGCGTGAAGATGGCTGGAAGACCACCAAGAAGCAACCAGCCACACACCAGAACTAATAGCTATACGCGCTGCGCATTGGGGGAATTAGCATAATTGTGTGTGTGTGTGTGTGTGTGTGTGTGTGTGTGTGTGTGTGTGCGTGTGCGTGTGTGCGTGTGTGACATGCCCGTGCGCACGCTGTAAAGTCCCACAAGTGACCCGTAAGGGTCCGTTTTCAATTAAAACTCAAGATGCCGCAGTCTCGGTTTGTTTACAGACCTGCTGTTATTGGTGCATAAAGCACCCAGTATGTGGCGCGAGCTTGTAGATCGGCTATTTTCGGCAACGTCGTTTGGTGTGGAGTGGGGAAAAAAGAGCGTACCGAGTACAGTTGCAACTCGGGTCCTTTGGACTGAGTATAGATGGAGGGTTTAAGTGGTTCACTCCCTCCATCCTCTCTCTATCTAGTTTCACCTCCCTCTGTTCTTCTCCCCTAACTTTTCCTCTTTCTCAGTCTTATTTGTTCTGTCTTTCAACCCTCAACCCTCTCTACTCCTTTAAAAGGTGTCTGATGACCCTTCACTTTGCTACCTTTTCCCCAAAGCATTTTGACCCCCCCCCCCCTCTCACTGTCTGTCTGTCTGTCTGTCTGTCTGTCTGTCTGTCTGTCTGTCTGTCTGTCTGTCTGTCTGTCTGTCTGTCTGTCTGTCTGTCTGTCTCTCAGCTTGCTCTTCTCAGTCTCTAGTTCCTGTCTTGGGGTTACAGCAGTGGTGTAAAGTAACTAAGTACATTTACTGAAGTACTGTTCTTAAGTACAATTTTGACATTTTTACTTTACTTGAGTATATCCAATGTTCAATACTTTTACTTCTACTCCACAGCATTTCAGACAAATATTGTACTTTTACTTTATTGTGACTTTACATGTGTAAAACAGTGGAAGAAGGGGGGAGTAGAAGGAGAAGAAAGATCAATTAAAAACTAACAAATGATGTACATATTTACACATAGTAGCGTATATATCTATCCGGTGTGGTAAGCATGAGGCAAGACACAAATGTAGTTACTGCACTTGGGCGTCGTTGGGCAGCACGGGCCTTGTAAATATACAAAAGGATATATTTACAGGTCCCCAGTGTGTCTTCTCAGTTTAATCTGACAGTATCAGAGAGGGATGGAGGGGTCTGGGGGTCAGTGTCACACACACACAGAGAGTGACTGAAACCCCATTAAGAGGGTCAATTTCCCTTCTCTCAGGTACAAGGCAAACCGCTGCACCCGGCGTCCTTTTCAAGCCAAGCAGGGGGTCAGGGACGGGTCAGGGCAGGTCAAACCATCCATTAGTCTGTCTGTTATTGAAATTGATGGCGGTGTGTCACACCGGGGGGGGGGGGGGGGGGGGGGGTCGGATCGCCGAGGATGGGCTTGAGTGAAGGTGCAACGATGCGTCGTTGTAGATAAGAACGAGTTTGATCCATATCGATTGTGTGGGGGGGGTGATGGATGTTCATCCTTCAACCCCGAAGACATTTGGTATAATCGGCCTTCATGTCAGGTCTAAACGGGATAATACTGGTTCAGGGCTGTAAAACTGTAGAAAATCAAAGTTCCAGTGGGAATATAACGCTCATTCATGAACTTTCGCCGAGCAGGGGCAGGAGTCTTTAATAAGTAATTGATAATATCCCGCTGGCTTTATACTAAGGTAATTGATGGTGTCTGCTAAAGAGAATGAATCTCCACTCCAAAAGACCTGTAATGGCTTCACACAGCCACACACGTGACACCTGAGTTACATTAACTGGCCTCTGGCCATTTAACCCTTTCAGTACGGGGAACGCGTCACTGTCATTTTTAGATTTCTTTGGCTATTCAAAAATAGCAGATATGAGCTTGTAGATCTGCTATTTTTGAAAAAATGTTAAAATTTGCGCAAACCTTCTAAAAAAAAAAAAAACGTATGTTGCTATATCAGTGGTTCTCAAATCTTTTCATGTCAAGAACCCCCAAAATTATATGTATTTGGCCGCGGACCCCCATCTCTAAATATGTTGTTCCAGGGACCCCCAGAAGCAAAGATTTGAGTTAAAAATGTTCGCTTTCACAAAAGAATTTCACCCCCAAATTTTCTCGATTTTTCAAAAATATAAAAAATCATATAATATATATGGATAAAGTGGTTACACAGATGCGTTCGCGGCTTTAATGGGTTAAACTGCAGCGTCGGCTGGCCCTTCAGGAGACCAGCCGTGTGTGTGTGTGTGTGTGTGTGTGTGTGTGTGTGTGTGTGTGTGTGTGTGTGTGCGCGTGTGCGTGTGCGCGCGCGCGCGTGTGCTTGCGCGCACACAAATGCATATGCACAAGTTAGATGAAGGGAGGGTGACAACAATGACAGAGGTGCCTGGGGGCCCTAGTTAAAGCAAAACATGTTGTTTGTAGTGGAACAAACACATTTTGTGTTTCATGGGATTACCACCATTCTTTTATCTGAGATTTTGTCTTAGAGTACTTTCTTTCACACTTGCATCAGAATAAGAAACAGTTTATTTGTCACATCACAGTTTTACAGGTGTACAGCAGTGGGAGAGCGCTCCATCGTTTTGTAGTATTCCGTGAGAAGAGAGAGGACAGAGGTAGAGTAAGGGAAAGAGATAGAAAACTGTTTTTAATAGAACAAATAAAGATACATACAGATAGTTTGTGTGAAACCATGACAATAGGCTCTATGCGCAGCAGCCATATTGGAAAGAAATTGGGCCTCTTCTTACTTCCTTCACAGGTGTTGCCAATGATACTAATTGCAGCTCTGTTCCATTCTGGTCAAACAGAGTCAGGGTGCTGATATTGTTGCATGTCGGCTCACTGGAAACACTTGAGGGGGTCCCTTACAGGTGTGTAACTCTGAGAGTGTGCAAATGGGACCAAATGGACCCGTAAGGGTCCATTTGGTTCCATTTGCACACTCTCAGAGTTATGGGGGGGTCCTTGCAATTAAAAGGTTTGAGAACCACTCTGCTACACGAAATGGAACAGAGCCTTCATCAGTATTATTGGTAACACCTGTGAAGGAAGTAAGGAAGAGGCCCAATTTCCTTCCAATATGGCTGCTGTGCATAGAGCCTATTAGAACGTTATGTATGTGTGTACATTTTGAAACAAAGCAGCATTTGCAGATTTGTGCAGCATGGAAAGGTAAAAAAAACAACAACTCATAGTTCACACCTCAGACATTCAGTGTTTACATGCGCACACACACAGACACACATAAACCGGCGGCTTTAACCTCCGGTTCCAGGCTCTAGAGAAAGCACAAACTTTTCACTGCCGTTTGGCCATGTACAGTAGCCTAGTAAACTGACTACACAGTGCCAATGCCAAGGACACTAGATGGGAAGCTCTGAGTGGATTGTTGCTAGTATTATGTGTTTTGAGAGGTGAGACAGCTATAGGGGTCCGCGCAGGTAGGGAGAGGATGAGAGAGGGGAGACAGCTATGTTTGTATTGCTCTACGTGTGAGAACATCAGCATTTTAGGACGGCGATTTTTCTGAATGCAATTTTTGAACCTAACCCTAAATGGCTGATCTACAAGCCCTAACCCCTAACCTCTAAATGTCTATTCCTAACCCTAAACCTAACCTCTTCCTAATTGTAAGTCTAACTCCCGAAATAAAACAACCTTTTCTCCTGTGTGGACCAGGGCAATGGTGCTCCATGACTATTTAGCTAATTCTACTATACTTCTGGCCCATAGGAGTGTAATAATACAAGTGCACACACATACAAACACACACACACACACACACACACACACACACACACACACACACACACACACACACACACACACACACACACACACACACAGAGAGGACACTACCGGCATTATCACACACATTAAAAACAAAGTCTCTCAAACGAGCGCGAACACGCGGTAAATGTACCAACAGTGCTTTGAGAGGGTGTGTGCAGTGCATGGCAAATAAGAGGGAATACACTCACGGAGCTGTCCTTAGGGGCACTGGTGTTACTTAGTTGGCATGGGTAAACAACACTAACAGGCAGAGCCTTCATCAGCGTGCGCTGATGAAGGCTCAACGCTGGAACGTGCGCGCGTGCTCCTGCCTGTGTTAACCCATGCCAAATAAGTAATAAAAAAGTGTTTCCATTCAATCCGGGAACGTATCTGTGCCATTTTGTACGTTTATTTGGCTATTCAAAAAAAGCAGATCTACAAGCTCATAGCGCGGCACTCGGTTTGAAAAATCTTGAACATTTTGCAAATCTTTGAATATATACAGTATGTATATTTTTAACTCAAATCTTTGCCTCCCCCCCCCCCCCCCCATATTTTGAGATGGGGGCGGGGTGGGGGGGGGGGGGGGGTTCCACGATATTACCACTGATATTATAGCAACATAAGTTAGGATTTAGAAGACATTTCTAGAATCCCCAGAAGCAAAGATTTGAGTAAAACATTTTCGCTTTAAAAATATGTATTCAAAGATTTGCAAAAATGTTCACGATTTTCCCCAAAAATAGCAGATCTATAAGCTCGTAGCGCGGCACTATGAGCTTGCAGATCTGCTATTTTTGAATAACCAAAGTATAAAATGAATAATGGTTATAGCTAAAAAAATCTAAAATGACACAGCTATGCGTTCCCGTTTTGAACGGGTGAAGGGCAGTTCTGTGAGTGCTGGTATTCCCTCTTATCGTAAAGAAACGTTTCTAGACCGTGCACCCGGTAAAAAAACAACAGAAACATAACGAAGTCGGAGTCACGCTCGCCTCGCAACCTCTCGTAAAACTGTGCGTGACAAATGCCATCTCAGACCTCAGGCAAAAACGCACACACATTGGCGAAACCCTAAAGATAAAATGCTTTCTAGAGTAGATAGATGAAACTCTCTCGCCTCGCACGTGATGCACTCAGACACGGGGACATTATACTTCCTTTACTTGCCAAAGCGAAGCTTTTCAGATCTTCATTCTTTGCCGCTGCCAAAAGTATCTGCATTTCCATCTCAAACACATCAGATGGAATCGGGATTTCTTTATGTCTCGCTGAACGCCCCTCTCTTTTTCACCCTTTTTTTCCTTGTATTCTCTCATTATCTGCCTCTATTCGTCTTCCTCTCGCTCTATTCCGTTAGATTTTTCTTTCTCACAGATGGTGCGTGTAGGATTTTAAAGACTAATGGTTCGCTGTCATTTTAACGAACAGGTTTTTGGTTGTTTTTGATGCGAGGCCTAAAGCTTTCCTGATAACTTTGTCTGCCCCAACACCCCTCCCACTACTTTCTGTCAATAGAGCTAAATCTGGGTTGGTTCATAAATAATGGAGCTAGATTCGGGCAGAAATAACCCATCCATCCAACAGTGGGGTAGGAAGTCATTTCAGTAGTATACATGCATCTGTGTAATTTTAAGATATCTTTGGCTATTCAAAAATAGCAGATCTACAAGCTCATAGTGCGGCACAAGCTTGTAGATCTGCAATTTTTGGAAAAATCGTGAACATTTTTGCAGATCTTTAAATATATATTTTTAAAGCGAACATTTGTAACTAAAATCTTTGTTCTGGGGGTCCCTGGAACAACATATTTCATACCAGTGGTTCTAAAACTTTTTCTTGTCAAGGACCCCCAACATGATATTTGGCCGTGGACCCCCATCTCAAAATATTTTGTACCAGGGAACCCCAGAAGCAAAGATTTTAGTGGTCAATCATCAACCATCAACAAATGGTCAACATTTTTTATTTGCACACATTTTCACGATTTTTCCAAAAATTGCAGATCTACAAGCTCATAGTTTGTATATCTGCTATTTTTGAATAGCCAAAGAAAAAAAAATGACACAGATGCGGTCCCGTTAATGGGTTCCATATTGGTATCACTATAATACTTTGGTAATTGCAGTGCTAATACATATGAACTAAACAAATATGTGTAATGTAAACATGGAACTTGTAAACAAAGAAATGTGAAAATGCATTTATGGGGCTGTTAAGGGTTGTTTTACACACCGGGTTATTGCATCATATGGAGATTCTTATCATTGTGATACGAGTCTTAAAACACACACTCACACGCACACGCACACGCACACGCACACAAAACTTCACAGTACATCAGTTTTTTCCAAATTGGCCACATCAAGCAAAAAATGCGCCCTAGTCTGCCCTGTGAGTACAACATAGATTATTAGCTCAAATAAAAGCTGAACTTATTGGAGTTGAGCCTAACATGGCAGTGGAATGGCCATAAAACACAAATCAAAGTGCAAGCTAGACATTTTATCACGCTGTAAACACCAACGCAAATTATACTCTCCTTCCCTGCTCTCAACACCATCCCTCACCCGCTCTCTCTCTCTCTCTCTCTCTCTCTCTCTCTCTCTCTCTCTCTCTCTCTCTCTCTCTCTCTCTCTCTCTCTCTCTCTCTCTCTCTCTCCTCCCTCGTACTAAAGTATTGGCATCAAAATATACTTACAGTAAAGTAAAAATATGCGAGTTGTGACGCATTGTGAGCTTGTGGATCGTCTATTTTCGAATAGCCAAAATAGGTCTTAAGTGGTTAATGCATGTTTTGTCTCAATAATCTAAAAAGTCA
>NC_137626.1:29574855-29582888 GCF_963280865.1 Gymnoscopelus braueri | reverse complement strand
AAAAAGTTCTAGTAAATAAAGCTGTCAAATAATTGTAGTGGAGTAGAAAGTACATATTTGGCTCTGAGATGTAGTGGAGTAGAAGCTCTCTCTCTCTCTCTCTCTCTCTCTCTCTCTCTCTCTCTCTCTCTCTCTCTCTCTCTCTCTCTCTCTCTCTCTCTCTCTCTCTCTCTCTCTCTCTCTCTCTCTCTCTCTCTCTGTCTTTCTGTCTGTCTATCTCTCTCTTTGTCATTCTGTCTGTCTCTTTCTGTCTCTCTCTCTTTGTCATTCTGTCTATCTCTCTCTTTGTCATTCTGTCTATCTCTTTCTGTCTCTCTGTTTGTCTTTCTGTCTATCTCTTTCTGTCTCTCTCTTTGTCATTCTGTCTATCTCTTTCTGTCTCTCTGTTTGTCTTTCTGTCTATCTCTTTCTGTCTCTCTCTTTGTCTTTCTGTCTATCTCTTTCTGTCTCTCTCTTTTTCATTCTGTCTATCTCTTTCTGTCTCTCTCTTTGTCATTCTGTCTATCTCTTTCTGTCTGTCTGTCTGTCTGTCTGTCTGTCTGTCTGTCTGTCTATCTCTTTCTGTCTGTCTGTCTGTCTGTCTGTCTGTCTGTCTGTCTGTCTGTCTGTCTGTCTATCTCTTTCTGTCTGTCTGTCTGTCTGTCTGTCTGTCTGTCTGTCTGTCTGTCTGTCTGTCTGTCTGTCTGTCTGTCTGTCTGTCTGTCTGTCTGTCTGTCTGTTTGTCTATCTCTTTCTGTCTGTCTGTCTGTCTGTCTGTCTGTCTGTCTGTCTGTCTGTCTGTCTGTCTGTCTGTCTGTCTGTCTGTCTGTCTGTCTGTCTGTCTGTCTGTCTGTCTGTCTATCTCTGTCTGTCTGTCTGTCTGTCTGTCTGTCTGTCTGTCTGTCTGTCTGTCTGTCTGTCTGTCTGTCTGTCTGTCTGTCTGTCTCTCTCTCTCACACTCACTCTCTCAGTCTCCCCCCCCCTCTCCCTGTCTCTCTCTCTCTCTCTCTCTCTCTCTCTCTCTCTCCCTCTCTCTCTCTCACACACACACTCACTCTCTCTCTGTCCCCCTCTCTCTCTCTGCCTGTCATCCACACAGCTCCTGACTCATCAGACAGACATTGTCATGCTCGCTCCGTCGTCGGTTCATCTGGGTTTTAAGTTATTGCTCCTTTTTTAATAAGCCCATGGATCGTTGGAGGGGGGGGGGTGGGGGGCCGCGGCCCGCTCGTTGATTATATCGAGAGGCCGTTGTTTTATATCCTCCGAACGTCAGATTTCTGCTATTTACATCCCTCAGCTCGGCACGCAGGCAAATGGCTATTGATTCTGCCAATGATGAATGGCAGGGCGCTGCATGGAATAAAAAAAAAACGAAAAAAAGCAAGACAAAGGAGTGGGGGGGGGGGGGGGGGTTGTTGTGTAAGGCAGGGGTTCTCAAAGTGGGGTCCGAGGACTACCCGGGGGTCCCAGGGTGTCCTCAGCAAAAGGAGTAAATGGTTTCAAAATCAGTTTAACCACATTAACCCTATTTATACTTAGGCTATTCAAAAATAGCTGATCTAAAATAGCTGATCGGCTATTTTGGGGATTTTTTGGGGGGAGAAAAATGTGGAATATTTTTTAAAATATTTACACAAATCTTCTCTTATGGGGGTCCCTGGCACAAAATATTTTCAGATGTGGGGTCCGCGGTCAAATCCATATTAATGTGAGGGTCCTTGACATGAAAACCTGTGTAGAACACTGTTTTATGGGATGGGGGGCGGTGGTGTGGGTGTTGAGGGGGGGTTATGAATGGGGAGAAAGAACTTGGCGATGGAGGAGAGAGGGAGAGAAACCTGAACAACACACAATGAGGGGGGGCATAGAAGAAGAGAGAGAATTTGGAGCAGAGAGAGAGAGAGAGAGGGGGGTGGCGTGCTGGCAGGCGAGAGAAGTATGGCGTGGCATGTGTGAGAGATGAGTGACATTTGGGGTTCTTTCTGCTGTGCGGCGGTTGAAGGCAGGTCCCTGGATGCCGGCTGTCTGGCTTCAGATAGAGCAGCCAGTCACACTTCGCGTGACGTTCATTTGCCTTTCATTTTTGCTCATTACATCCAAGCGAAAATTATTTCCCCCTCCGAGAGAGCACGTATTCCCACGGGCGTACTTGTCCCAGTCTGTGTGGCACGGGCGCGTGCGTGTGTCGTATGCGGTATATCTGCACGGTATGGAAGCCTCAAGCTGCACGTTGGTTTTGTTAGGGAACATTTTAGGTTTGTTTGGCTATTCAAAAATAGCACATCTACAAGCTCATAGCGCGGCACCGAGTGCCGCGTTATGAGCTTGTAGATCTGCTATTTTTTTTAAAGTTTGAGAACCGCTGATATCATATAGTAGCAACACACGTTTTTTTTTTCATGCGTTTGCATCCTCGAGTGCGCGCGCGTGCGTGTGTGTGTGTGTGTGTGCGCGCGTGCGCGTGCGCACAAGCATGCATGAGAGTTTGTGTTCTCTTGAATGTGTTGTGTGTTGCCTCTCCTTACTCTGCCTTTTAGTGTGTGCGTGCGTTTGTTTGTGTGTGTGTGTGTGCGTGTGTGTGGTTTGATCAACCTGCCTTCCTCCCGTAGACTGCAGGTTGCCTTTTATTGCGTGTCGGGAGTCGAGAATAGATGACTGCTGTCTGGTTCATAGCACAACGCTGCCTCTCACCTCACTGTTTTACCGTCCATGTTTTGCGACAGTGCTGTATCCTTAATGGCTACATTATTGAATAATGCATACACAGACACAGACACACACACACACACGCACGCACACACAGACGCCGAAAGGCAAGAGGAGTAAGGAGAGGCGACACACAATGTCGCACACACACACTTCGTGTGATTGTGACAGAAAAGTTCTACCCGAGGACATCCAGTAATTGGAATCATTACCTATTACCTCAGTGATTTGCACGGAACATTCTGTCGGCCTGGAATCCCACCTGAATTACTGGCACAAACCACACAGTGCTGCAGTTATGTGACTGAATCACGGGGGAACATTACACAGTGCTGAGGTCACTGATGGGCCACGAACGTGGAGAGAACAGAATGGAACCACATAAGAGGGTACCCCGTAAGAGGGTCCATTCTGAGTCCGTTCTGGGTACACTCTGAGAGTCCTTTTGGTTCCATTTGTACACTCTCACTTTGTTTTCCTTCTTCTTTTTTTTTTCATAAAAACATGTTTCTCTTATAAGAGGAACCTGGAGAATTGTCCTCACACTGTCTATTTCTTAAATTCTCAAATTCTGCTATACTTAGGGTGGACGTTTGGGCCTCACAAGTAGTAATACAAACACACACACACACACACACACACACACACACACACACACACACACACACACACACACACACACACACACACACACACACGCACGCACACAGAGCTCTCCTCCCGCAGCAAACGCCCGTCGTGTCTGCTGCTGTAATGTTGAAACATGGAGGCCTTGCAGCATAAGCGTTCTAGAAGCGTCCTCGGTAATGACACCCCCCATATGGTTACCACTAATATTCTTATCACACACCCAACACACTGGAACTCTCTGTAACACACACACACACACGCACACACACAGACACACACACAGACGTGCACACGCACGCACAATCAGAGGCGGCCGTTCTGTGCTACATTAACTGCAAACCTCATTTCCCCACAAAGAAGCCACAGGCTGAAAATTGGCTGGGACGAGTCATTAAACCTATGTCTGTCACACGCGCGCGTGCACTAGCTCTCACTCACACACACGCATGCGCACGCACACTCACACTCACACATGCACATATTGTATTCACGTGCAATACAAATGACCCTCGTGCCCACCTCTGTCAGTGGAGCAGGTGATGTTCTGGAGTGGGGCCTGCCGAGAAATGATTGTCCCTCTGATGAGAGACGGCTCTTATTCACCTGTGTGTGTGTGTGTGTGTGTGTGTGTGTGTGTGTGTGTGTGTGTGTGTGTGTGTGTGTGTGTGTGTGTGTGTGTGTGTGTGTGTGTGTGTGTGTGTGTGTGTGTGTGTGTGTGTGTGTGTGTGTGTGTGTGCATACAGTGTGTGTGCATATTTGACATGCATGTGCATCCACGCAAGCGTACTGTATGTGCATGTTTGACTGTAATGTGTGTATTTTGCATGAAGAGTGACTTGCACTAAATACAGTGCGTGCGTGCGTGCGTGTGTGTGTATTATTATAATTGTGAGGGCCAGATGTCCCCCACAAGTATTATATAAATAAACATTGTGAGGACCATGCATTTCCCTGGTCCTAACAAGAATTAATTTTGTTCTATGGTTAAAAAAGGTTTTTAAATATTGAAAGGTTTACAATTAGAAAAAGATTCATGTTAGACATTTAGAAGTTGGGTTTAGGGATTAGAGATAGAGTTATGCCTGATTTACTCTTATGTTGTGCTGGTGGTGTCGAGTTGGTGCCGTGCACGGAAAATAGCAGATCTACAAGCTCACAACGCGTCGCGTTGTGAGCTTGTAGATCGGCAATTTTCCGGCTTCAGGCCTACGGTTAAAGATGGCTCAATTACATCAAAATGGCGTTCATAAAATCGCTGTCCTAAAATGACGATGTCCTCACAAGTATAGTGACACTGTGTGTGTGTGTGTGTGTGTGTGTGTGTGTGTGTGTGTGTGTGTGTGTGTGTGTGTGTGTGTGTGCGTGTGTGTGTGCGTGTGGGTGCGTCTCTCATAGCCACCTATACGGAGCAGTAATTAATGGTGACTGCTAGGCTATGAGATTAAGATACATGACGAGACCCTGCGGGGGACAGGCTGAGAGGGAGGGGAGGAGATCTGGATGGGAGGAGAGGAGAGGAGAGGAGAGGAGAGGAGAGGAGAGGAGAGGAGAGGGGAGGAGAGAGAGAGAGAATTGTAGAGAAGGAGAAATAGTAGGAGGAGGGGAGGAGAATGACAGGTGATGAGAAGCATCGGGGGAGACGTCAACAGAGAGAGAGAGAGAGAGAGGGAGCTAGACAGTAGAAAGTAGTGTTGGAAAGTAATCTGTACTTGAGTACAACTCTAAGGTACTTCTACTTTACTTGGAGTCTTTCCATCTTTCAATACTTTATACTTCTACTCCACTACATCTCTGAGGCAAATATTGTACCTAGTACTCCACTGCAATTATTTGACAGCTCTAGTTACTAGTTACTTTTGCAGATTTAGATTATTATTACTAAACATATTGACCAATTAAGCCCTAGCTTATACCCATTTTATTCTTACACTATATTTATTAACACATCCACCGCCAGAGGTTAATCTCATAATGTACTCACCAGTGCCAAGGTGTTTTTGTTGTTTTTTTGTTTTTTTCATGTCGCCATAGATCTTGTTAAAATCCTTAAGATTGAGCCGTGAACGGTCTGTTTACATCCGCGAGATCTCCCTGTATCTCCCAGTGAAGACCGCATGTCAAACGGACTTCCATGACTGTAGTTAGAGCGGATTACGTTAAACAGTGAAATGCGAGGAGAAAAAACTACAGGAAGAGAATTGAGTTTCAGTTTCGTCTGTAGAATGGGAGCGGGCGTGATCGTCGAAACCGGATCCCAAATAATTCTATTTCCTGTCATCAAACCGGAAACGGAAGTGGATCAAAAAAAATCCGAAAGTGCACCCGGACCGCGCATGCGCGAAAAGACCGCAGCCCGTAGGACTACGGGCTCGGCGCTTAACCGTTGGATTTAACGGCCCGTAGAACTACGGGCCCGGCGGTAAAGGTGTTAACTTATTTTATACTGGCTATTTTTTACAAGCCTATGATGCGTGGCATGGTGACATAGATCTGCTAATTTTGCAAAACATATGTCAAATCAGGAAAGAATTGAATACTTTTAATTTTGATGCCAAAACTTGGCATCAAAATTTATTTTGATGCCAAGTTTATTTTGATGCCAAAACTTATTTTTTTTAAACAAAATGTTACTTAAATCAAGTAAAGTTTTGAATACGGGCCTTTTCCTTGTAACCGACTAATTGTTATACTCTGTTACTTTATTTTGTCTCTGTGGTGCAGTATTGCTATACTTTTACTTAAGTAAAATATATAAGAAAAGTACGGTATTTCTTCCACCAGTGGTATAATAAAGTTGGAAGTGGATGAGCAGGAAGTCATGCTGGCTGCTGATTGATGCTGGTGGTCATTAAAGCCACAGGGAGGATTAGGAGAGCTGCCTTGTGAGGAAGTGAGGACACCCTAATTAAACCGAAATGAATGAGCCATCCCGCCATGCCTTGTTTGTAGACTCACACGTGCACGCGAGCCGCACGCACGCACGCACGCACGCACACACACACACACACACACACACAAACACACACACACGTGCACATTGTCTGTGTCTTAACCCGTTCGATCCGGGAACGCGTCCGCCGTCCGTGTCGTACTCGTTTTAGATTTGAGCCGTAACCATTATTTTATACTTTTGGGCTATTTTTTGAAAAATGTTGAACGTTTGTGCAAATCTTTGAATATATACTGTATATTTTTAAAGCGAACATTTGTAACTCAAATCTTTGCAGCTGGAGTTCCCTGGAACAAAATATTTTACAAATCTTCGCTTTAAAAAATATATATATTCAAAGATTTGCACACATTTTCACGATTTTCCAAAAATAGCAGATCTACAATAGCCACAAGAAATCTTAAAAAGACACAGATGCGTTCCCGGTCTTAATGCGTTAAAAGACTGGGTCCCAAAATGTTGCCTTTCTCTGATATTTTCCTTTCCTCTCTTTTTTTTGAGCGTGTCGGATTCTTCAGTGCTGTCTCTCTGTGATGTGAAATGTCTTTTATCCCTAAATTACTCTCCACTAACAAAGCCCTGAATCGAGCGCGAGTTCATATTTTTTCGGTTATTGGAACTCAACAGTGCTGTGGAAGAACAAGTAATTCCAACATGAGCTGCTGTTTTTTTCGACAATAACTTGTCTCTCCTTGTGCTGCTTTAGATGGCCATTTTTAGGCACACAATAATAATTGTCACTTATTGTG
Organism: Gymnoscopelus braueri; assembly: GCF_963280865.1. Lineage (NCBI taxonomy): Eukaryota > Metazoa > Chordata > Actinopteri > Myctophiformes > Myctophidae > Gymnoscopelus > Gymnoscopelus braueri. The sequence goes on along the minus strand of NC_137626.1, from coordinate 29,575,871 downwards.
TCAGGGAGCTGTGACTACATATTACTATTGTGTTACTGTACAGTATTGTATGTCGTAATGCTTATTTTACCGTGCCGCTTCAGGTGGACTCAGCTGGATTCTAACGCAGGTCTTCCGCATGGAACGACAAACAAAACAAACAAATACGGCTCCTTCAAATGGGAATCAAAAGGGGAGCAATATCACTAATTTGCTCTTTATACTGCGTTAATGTAGCACTTTTTTATGTTTCTAGTTACAGTAAAGGGATAACACTGGAAAAGTCCAAATTTCACCATGTTAGACTAGCTCAGTGATTTAATTTCGAGGACCCCCAGTTTACTATACTATGCATTAGACCACTGATCTACTTTTGATATGATTTCTACCTCTGGGACCCCGATCTCCACTGTAAAATCCTCATTGTTAAGCTAACTCTGATAGCAAATGGACCTGTAAGGGTTTCTAAACATTGGTTATTTAGCTGGGGGACCCCCACATTGAGAACCAGTAGACTGCTAGTGCCCAGTGGTTCTCAAACTTTTTCATGTCAAGGACCCCCCACATTGAATTGTATTTGGCCCCATCTGTAAATGTTTTGCCAGGGACTCCCAGAAGAGAAGATTTATATTAAAATGATTCCAAATGATTCAAAACTTTCCAAACATTTTCGAAGATTAAAAAAAAAAGTAAAAAGAAAAATGCATATGTACAGTAAAAGGTGCTATTTTTGAGTAGCCGACATATGGAAAAAGCGGTTCAAATGATTGTGACGCTACATTAACTTATTTTTCTAGGGACCCCCAAGGGGTCCCTAGAAAAAGTCCCCACATCGAGAACCATTAGACCAGCCCCATGCACATCAATAGAAAAGGGTCACATTGAAACCTTCAGTGGATTGTATTAGTGTTGATGTTCTCCGTGATGTGCACTGAGCCTGGCTAAGACCCCGCGAGGCTCAGGTGATAAGATACCTGGCTGCTTTGTCAGCAGCACAGCGCTATTATCCTTTATTTATTTATTTTTCCAAATCAAGT
>NC_137626.1:29557355-29564855 GCF_963280865.1 Gymnoscopelus braueri | reverse complement strand
TAACAGACATGACTGAGATGCACAAACTTGGCAAAGCTCAACAACAAGTATTTCAGGATACAGACTCACGGGTATAGGAAGCATCGCCTCCTCCATATATGGCGACTGCCAATTATCACAGACATGGAACAGAATTTTGCCAATGCCTTAGCTCTTGACTTAGGCATTCCTGCAATCTGCAGGCCTCTCACAACTGATTTATGGACATTACCGAGGCTTCCAAATATGAACACACACACACACACACACACACACACACACTCTATCAAATCACTCTATCAGAGACATTTTTTATGTGTTAAGACGTCAGGTCGATATTCCCAAGATCACAGGTTCAAATCCCTTTGCGGGTGTACTTCTTTCTTTTTATTTCGTTTTACTCCAAAGCACATCTCGACAATGTTACGTTAGTGTGCGGTTTGGAGGACTAACTTGGACATGCCACGTGGGCGTTGCCATGTTTTCACGTTGCAAACTTCTCCCTACAGTGTAGGGACTCCATACTCATCCGTCTTTTTCCCGGGACTAGGGTTATGCACCGAGCAAATTGGAAACACCTGCTGATCAATTAACCCTGGCACTGCTCCCTGTGATTCACTCCCCCGGCTCCGCCCACATGCACTCTTAATTGAGCGAGAGTTCACAGAAATGCTAATAAACAGTTTTAATTTGGGGAAAGTGATAAATCTGCCTCCTCGCTCCCTGCAGATGCCAATGGCCCATGCTTACAGTATATGTGCAATTTTAAGATCTGTTGGTCGACCCACTGTGGAGACATGGATAAGGACAGACAGGGCAATTTGTTTTCTTCATTTTATATATACTAGTCCATACCAGGGGATGTGAGCAGCATTTTAAATGTGCTATGACTCGATCTCTGCCTCGATCTCTGACAGTTCCAACACACACACACACACGCACGCACGCACGCACGCACGCACGCACGCACACACACGCACACACACACACACACACACACAGCTCCAACTTCCTTGTGATTCACAGAGAGAGCCGGCTCGCCTTGTTTCTCAACTTGAAAAGACTTTAAATAATGTACTTTCTGACCCGCGGTGAGATGGCACATAAAGGTCTGGAATGTCGGAGTAGCAGCGGTCTGCGACACTCTGCACCATTGCATCAATGAGTAAACAATGTAGAGGCTATAACGCTATTAGCAGCAAGAGCTAACCCAACGTGGATTCGAACAGTGCACATCAGAATGCGTTGGAAAACCATACATTGATAATAGTTGCATAATAGTTGCATAATTGTATTCACTTTCTTGTAATCTTGTATTACGGTGCAATAGCTAGCCCCCCCCCCCCCCCCCCCCCTTCACAACATTTAGCTCCCGCCCAAAATGAAAATCCTGGCTACGCCACTGCGAGAGGGGGGGAAAAAGGAGGGAGCCCATAGTGTTGATCCCTGGGGGACTCCGGCTCCATGTTTGGCCTAATCAAAAAATGGACACACATTTTTACACACTGAAGAGTTAAATGAGCACTCTGGATTTTAGTGCAGGAGGACATAATGTACAGCAGTTCTCAAAGTGTGGGTCCAGGGAGGCTCAGGGTTCCAAATAGACCCTTTACAAGCTCTGCAACTCTGAGAGCGTATACAATCGGAACCAAATGGAACCCGCGAGGCTGGTGGGGGCCCTTGAAATTTAAAAAGTTTTGCGAGCCACTAGATGTTACAGTAGTGTACGACATACATTTTGAACAGTGCTCCTGGGAGCTGCACTGATGGCAGAGTGGTTGGCTCCCCCGCTGTGATGCAGTAGAATTATAATTATACACAGTAATGCAACATGCACCGCGTGTCTGTGTGAAGCACAGTGTGTTATTGCAGTGCAGATGAATGGTTGCTGCTGCTCGCACAATGAACATAAAGCACCACAGCCCCATTCCCCCAGGGGCGGTGTGTGTGTGTGTGTGTGTGTGTGTGTGTGTGTGTGTGTGTGTGTGCGTGCGTGTGCGTGCGAACAAATAGGCATATTGTTTCTTTTGGGCAGAAACCTTGTATCTCCATATTTCAACTTTGTAATGTTTTTTCGTAAATACATTTTTCGTAATATAACTTTGTCATACAACAGCGTCGTTTGAAAGTTGTGGAAATAGCCGATGTACAAGCTCACAACGCATCGCATCGCGACGCGTTCTGAGCTTGTAGATCGGCAATTTTCTCAAATTCTATTGAAAAATGTTTTAAATAATAAACGAGGACATACAAGGCTTCCACCCGACAGCGACAATATTGTGCATACATCAATCCAAGGGATTCTGTTTGTGTGAGCGTGCTGTGCTGTGATTGTGTGTGTGTGTGTGTGTGTGTGTGTGTGTGTGTGCGCGCGCGCACGCCTTTTTTATGCCCGTACACACGCTTGCCACGGGCGACCCCTTCCCCCGTCATTCCCCCCCCCCCCTCCCCCCCGCTGTGTAATGAAGTGAGGTGTGCTCTAATTACCGTGCCAGCGCTCCCAAATGAACACCATAAACAGTCCCATCAGGCCGTGGCGTCATTAGCGCAACAATTAGGCATCTGGGAAGAGGGGGGGGGGGGGGTTATGGGCGGTGGGGTTGGGGAGGCGGTGCTCGGAGGTTTGCCGTTGCCATAGAGACTCTATTGGATCCCCCTGGGGGATGGGATAGATCAGCCCCCCGCCGCTATCAAGCGAGGCAGTGTTTCATTATTATGAATAGACGGACGGATATAGTATAGAATCTAGATGGATATCGTTGCTGTCCGGCAGAAACCAGCTAACTCCATTGTGACGCTTTTGAATTTTTTTCCATAAATCAGGCCCATTGAACACCCTTTACGTCTGTGCGTTAATATAAAATAAAATATTGAACCAATGAAAAGCATTAAAAAGCGCTTCTGACAAAACCAGCTAACTCCATCGGATCCTCAAACTCCACCAGAGTTAGCTAGTTTTGCTGACTCCAGGCTCCACCCCCTTTTGTCCTCCAACCTCATTGTGAGCTTGGAGGTCCATTCAGCTGTTCTTATCAATGATGAACAAAACCTCCTAACTTTTTTTTTCATTTCCTGAAAAATGAAACATTTTGGAGTCTGCCGGACAGCAGAGATATGTACTGTATCTGCAGGTATAGGGGAGGACTTCATGAAGTGAGGGATCTCCGGGGCCCAATCTGAGATATAATTTTTTGGCCCGTCCGTTTTTAGAGATTGCAAAGCAACAAACGCATGCACTTTTTTATCGTTACCTCACGGGTTTACGGGTTTAATTCTTCTCTGTGTTCGTTCGCGCTCCATCAGTTTGTAGTTTCCGTGACGTCCAAAACTGTTACTTTTCAGCATTCCAATTCAAAAGCATTAAAAGTAGCAGATCCACAAGCTCGAAAGTTTCGAGTTTGTAGATCTGCTACTTTTGATGCTTTTGTGTGACGCTGTAGTATGATCAAGTAGGATATACATTTATGAAAAAAACACAAAAAGGTTAAAATGTGGAGATAATAGGTTTCTGCCTCTACTTTTACTTCTACTCCACTACATCTCAGAGGCAAATATTGTACTTTTACTCCTCCACAATTATTTGAAAACTTTAGTTACTAGTTGCTTTGCACATATACATTATTATATTATAAAACATACATCAACCACTTTAGCTCTATTTTATACCTAGGCTATTTGAAAATAGCCGATCTAAGCTCACAACTCACAACAGCTTGTAGATCTGCTATTTTCAAACATTTTAGTACTTTTACTTTTGGTACTTTAAGTACATTTTGACACCAATACTTTTGTACTTTTACTCGAGCACATTTGTAATTCCGGACTTTTACTTGTAACAGAGTACTTCTACATTGCAGTATTGATACTTTTACTTAAGTAAAACATTTGAGTACTTTTTCCACCACTGGTGCACAGTACAGTGCGTAGCAGTGGTTCAGAACCTCCAAACGTGCACTTCCAGACACACATCACAGGCTGAATAGGTGTATCTCTGTAGGTGCCCAGTGGAGGCCTCAGTGGTACTCGCTGTACGACTGTGTGAGACCCGCTGCGCGCGTGCGTGTGTGTGTGTGTGTGTGTGTGTGTGGGCGGTTAGCAGCGACAGTCTGTTAGTAGATTAGATGGGTTCATAAAGAACCGGCCGATGCGGGTGGGTCGCTGGGGTGGTCTGCTGCAACACAGCTGCAGGGAGGGACGGATGCAGCCACAGACCGATGCTGCAAATGTTACCTTTTAAAAAAAGAAACCGGCAACCGAGGAGGAGGAGGTGCTGGGAATGGATGGACAGGGCCAGCAAGGTAGCACGAGGAGGGAGGAGGGGGGAGGTGAAGGAGACATGATAAAGTCACTTTGGTGTCGGGTGGGGAAAAAAAACATCTGCTGTGCTAAAAATGTCATGCCCCGTTGGTGTGTGTGTGTGTGTGTGTGTGTGTGTGTGTGTGTGTGTGTGTGTACACGCACACACATATGTGTGCACCAGGCGCCCCATGTCTGTGTGTGTGTTTATGCACGTGCACGTGAGGGCTGAAGATAGTGAGACTTTGGTAGGTTTTAGCCTGGTGAGATGGTGACAGATAGATTGATGAGATAGCTACTTTAGACCCAGCTCTGCAGACTAGCTCTCTCTCTCTCTCTTGCTCTCTCTCTCCATTGCAATGGATGGTGCAGGGGAAAGCAAACAGGTGAAGTGAATTATCTCTTTTTTTCTCACTTCTTTACGATTCTGCAAGTGCCAAGCAGCGTTTTGGAGGGCGAGAAGGGCGTCAATTTCTCTGCTGTCGGATCAGGAAGTTAATAGTGAAAGATCGTTAGAGTTTCCTGTAATTATCTGAATTAATGAAATTAAAAATAGATTTCTGGCCTTCGCCGCATTGTCCTCTGTGGCAAACCGATGAAACTCCAACTGGGGCAACAAAGGCCATTGTTGCCCAAGACACAGAGTCTAATAACAGCATTATGGCCTCCTTGTCCGATCTTTAGCTATCAATAGTACTGTAAATTACTAAGTATGCAGTTAATAAATGAAGACATACAGACAGACAGACAGACACTGTCTATCCACCAAATGTCCCGTTACTTTTATATTTGATCTGCCTGCTATTCTTTTTTTTTTACATTGTTGTATTATTTCCTTTCATATTAGATTAGATCACTGACACTGAGGCAACAAAACCAACCAGTCGTGTTCAAAATTTCAAAAAAGGTGCTGGATATCCTTAAATAAAATACTTCAGACTTTTAATGTTATTTTTTTAATGTCAGCACAGTGCTTGAATGTTGAATGAACTTTGCATAAAGCTTTTGAAATTATATGAACGATGTGTCCACAGAAAACCGCTGTGAAAAACAGAGTTTGCACCTAATTTTTTTTTTAATAAAATATGAAAATGTTTCCGAACCGCATTCTAGCAGTATAAGTTCATGGAAAGGTTATATTTACTTATCTTTACTCTGATCCAGTGGGAGGTTATACTCCAGGTCGAGGCGTACAGTAACTGCTGGCCTCCTCAATGTGTTTAGTCAAGGGCGCCGATACTGTGGGTGCCTCGGGGCTAAAGCACCCAGGAGAAATGACGAGCACCCATCACAAACTCATCACAAAAAAAGAAAAAGAAAAAAACCTCCGACATCTACACTTCATTGAGTACATTTTTTTGTACCAAATTAACCAAATTAACTGCATTAAAGTAACAAAAAACAAACAAAATGGTAACAAACCTGGAAGCGCGCGCACCCAGTAGCGCGGACATAAATCGGCGCCCCTGTTTTTAGTGCTAATTTAGGATTGAGTGGAACCAGTTTATTTATTGAATCATGTTTTGTCCTCCCGTCTATATGTTAAGTGGTCAGATGGGTGGGAACCACTGCCCTATAACAGCTCCCCAGCGTGCATCAAAGCCATCTGAGCAGCCATCAATTTGGGTGAAGATGTAAAAGCAAATTCCCCTTCTCCCCCCTGGAGACCAGAAAATACTCCAAAGGAATGGAGCATTCTTTTTTTTAGGAGAGACTCTTATCTTTTCAAGTTTAATACACATCAACATTTCCACCCAATTATCATGTGAGGGAGGGGTGACACGTTTCCACTTCAATGAAATGAGCCGTCTAGCCGGCGGGGTCGTTAACTCATTTAGACCGGGAGAGAATCGTTCATTGTCATTGTTAGATTTCTTTGGCTATTCAAAAATAGCAGATCTACAAGCTCGTAGCGCGGCACCGAGTGCCGCGCCACAAGCTTGTAGATCTGCTATTTTAACTCAAAGCTTTGCTTCTGGGGGATTCTACAAATGTCTTCTAAATCCTAACAGTTTTTTTGAAAAAACTTCTGCTGCTATAATCAGGGGTTCTCAAACTTTTATGTCAAGGACCCCCAAAATTATAGGATAGGATAGAATGTATTTGGCCGCGGACCCCCATCTCAAAATATGTTGTTCCAGGGACCCCCAGAAGTAAAAATGTATTCAAAGATTTGCACACATTTTCACGATTTTTCAAAAATAGCAGATCTACAAGCTATGAGCTTGTAGATCTGCTATTTTTGACTAGCCAAAATAATGGTTAAAGTGGTTGCAGTGGGGACAGCGCTCCCGGTTTGAATGGATTAAGGATAAGATATGCCGCTTCGCCAGACGTCCCATGGGCCTACGGTCGGAAATCCCAAATTGAGCCGCGAGGGTGCCGGGGGAACCCATGCTGTTTATAAATACTATCAGCGCTCGCACTCAGACAGTGGAGCCACTCATCAGCCTCATCGAGGTCAATTCACAGCCGGCCCAATTCCCTCCGCAATCCAAGGTCAGCAACGCCGCTTTCCCTTTTCTGTGTCAATAAAGTTGGTCGAAGTTGGCGTCGTTTTCTTAGCAGAAAACTCTCTCTCTCTTTCCTTCTCTTTCTCTCTCTCTGTCTGGTTCGCCTGCTCCTCCGGCCATGTTCTGTCTGCCAATCAGAATGACCCATTTTCCCAGAAGGTGTGTTCAGGGGGAGCGGGAGGGAGGGAGGGAGGGGGAGAGGGGGAAGTCCGGTTCAAGTGGCCCGGAGTGGCCCCGGGACCGGCTAATGATGTCACCTAGGCTGAAGGACTTTACCATTACACACTGATCAATCAGCTGGACAGTGCTGTGTGGACGCCGTGCCAAGGCCGGAGAGCAGCCTAGGGCGTGCGTGTGCGTGTGTGTGTGTGTGTGTGTGTGTGCACGTGCGTGCACGTGCGTGCGTCCTCGCATAGCACACTCGCACTCGTCCACTTATACATGATTCATGTGCAATCATGAACAATCATGCATATATTCATGCATGCGGTACGTGAGCCGGGCCATTCCAATCGAACACACACATGCAGTATACGTGCACGCACGAACGCTTGCACATACACACAAACACGCGCACGTACGCTTACTGTATACACTTATATAGTCCATAAACATGTATGATTTTATTCAGGATTATATGAACCAAAACAGCATATGCACACAGACACACACACACCCCTACACACAGAATAACTTATGCATTTTACAGCTA
>NC_137626.1:29531934-29557155 GCF_963280865.1 Gymnoscopelus braueri | reverse complement strand
GATTGATTGACATTTTTATTAGGCAAAAGAAGTGTAAAACATATTTATAATACTTTTGTCTAAAAGGTCCTGCATAAATCTACTCAAGTTCTGTAGAGAGAGATCTCATCAAGGCCAAAAAAATAAAACATTCACATGTACGCATGCATGCAAGCATATTGTCTTTGTCGAGACGTCCAAAACTGTTACTTTTGAGGATTAAAAATAGCAAAAGTAGAAGATCTACAAGTAACAAATAGCAGATCGACAAGGAAAACTAGCAGATCTACAAGCTCGAAATATGGCGCGAAGCATCACGTTTCGAGCCATATTCCATATTCATATGGCTCTGTTGCACTTAACTACGTAATGTGCTTTAAATCAGAACTGAAATGTTTGCATTGTCGCCTCCTATTTGGTCATAAAGACAAGACAAGAAATCGTGAAATATTCTGCAAGACTTTAGACTGCGTACCAAGCAACATCTCCAGGTGCTCCCCTGAGAACTATAGACCTAAAAAAGTTATGTGCACCCCTGCGTATAATGTTCCAATGTTCAGTGCCAAAAGCACAATGAAACAGTTTAATCGCAATGATTTGTTTGACAGTAAAATGTCATAACTGTGACACAGCCCTATACTGCTCCGTGGCGGCCTATCACTGCCACCATCCTCTCTCCACTAATAACCAGCGTTGCCAGATTTTGCGAGAGAAATAAGCAACAGGTCTATAAACCTACATGTATATGCATCGGCTATTTGAAAATAGCAGATCTACAAGCTCACAAGCGTTGTGAGCTTGTAGATCTGCTATTTTCCCAAACATGCTTTTTAAAAGAAGAAACATTTTAACAACACACTAATCTTATCTTGTGTTGTCCTTGCTTACTGTAAGTCACTCTGGATTAAGAGCGTCTGCTAAATGCCTAAATTGTAAATTGTACTAATCTGCTACGGGGGTCCCAGGCAGTGTAGTTGCTTATTTTGGAGACGAGCCCAAAAAAAACCCAACCACGAACAATATTTACAAGCGACTTTACAGAAAAACAAGCCCAAAGTCGCTTATAATCATAAGCAGACATGGCAACGCTGGAAAAAAAAACCTGCATTGATGGGAAGCTGGGCAGAGGCTGAAGTGGGGTGGTGGTGTAAGCTGGGCCTAATGGTGGCTAATTGGCCCCTGTGCCAGTGGAAGAGCCGGGGGACTGGGGGGGGATATGTCGCCTGGCAGCCATGGAGGAAGGCTGTTAGCACCTCGCGGCACCCGACAGTGCTAGCATAATTACAGCTCTTAACACTGGGAAATTAGCACCCTGCGCGAGCCAACCGCTAACCCGCCAGATAGCGGTGGCACAACCCTAAGCGGTATCTATGATAGATGATGGTTAATGGTGGGGTAATTATACACCCTCCACTTGTCAACAGGTGACATTTGTATGAAGAGATTCAAAGTAAAAAAAAAACGTAGTTTTCCATTGTTATCGTTGTTGTTGCTGTTGTTGTGTCTCTCTCTCTCTCTCTCTCTCTCTCTCTCTCTCTCTCTCTCTTTCCCTATATTCTTCCACTGCTTGGCTGTGTTCCACTGTTGAGTACATTGTCAGCCAGAAGAGGATTTTCCATTTGAATAGAAAACAGGCTCACATGTGAAATGGAGTCTATTCTCCCGTGTATCTATCTATCATGGCATTCTTCTTTGTTGAAAGGGATTTGTAATTTAGGAGTTGAAGAGGGGGCTCAGTGCCTTCACAGTCTGTAATGGAGAATTCAGAGGGAGCTACGTCTTCATACAGCAGTGGTTCTCAAAGTTTTTTTGTGCCAAGGACCCCCAAATTTGATATATATTTGGCCGCAGACTGAAAAAGTTTTGTGCAAGTGACCCCCCCCCCCCCATCTAAATTATTCAAAATGTTTCAAACACTTTCAAGATTAAAAAAAAAAAAAATCAAAAATAGCCGATTTTTGTGAACCTGTACATCTTGTACATACTTGTTATTTTTTAATAGCCAAAGTATAAAGGATAAAGTGGTTTAAAATGATTGCGCTGGGGACCCCATGCCCCCCCCCCAACCCCACCAACCCCCGATCCCACTTTGAGAACAAATTACCAATTAAAGTACACCATTATGGGAGGATGTGTTTTAAATGTGTGTCTGTCTGTCTGTGTGTGTCTGCGCGGTATAGTGTGGAGTGTTTTAATTCAACACTACGGGTTTCACTGTGTGATGGTTTAATGAGTAGATCCACTGATAAGGTTTTTTTTTTTTGCGCACGGGAAGAAAGGGTGTGTGTGTGTTGTGTTGTCGGTGTGTGGTGTGTGTGTAGTGGAGGGAGATAGGGAGGACAGAGTGAAAGAGAAGTAGCGCGACAGACCTCATGACCCCAACGATGTCGCTTCCAGTGTATTCAGACCTGTGTGTGTGTGTGTGTGTGTGTGTTGTGTGTGTGTGTGTGTGTGTGTGTGTGTGTGTGTGTGTGTGTGTGTGTGTGTGTGTGTGTGTGTGTGTGTGTGTGTGTGTGTGTGTGTGTGTGTGTGTGTGTGTGTGGTGTGTGTGTGTGTGTGTGTGTGTGTGCGCGCGCAAGGCACGCACGCCGTGTATGTGTCTCCTCGTGTCACTCAAACCCCCTACGGTAAAAAAAATCTCGATGGGCTGACAGGCAGCATAAACAGCGCTGCCATTTCCCCCTTGCCTGCCTGTTTGTGTGACTATCACAGCATACAGCGCAGATAAACTCAGGACCTCATTAGCATCACAACGTTATCAGTGCTTTACTATTTCACCGTCTGTTGACAGAGGGGAGAGGCAAATGTCAGCAGAAGTCGCCCGTGGATAATGGCATGACTGTCGGGGGAGAAGGGGGGGGGGGCACAAAATAGAGTTAAACAATTTACTTTCGATTTGGTCCCGCTGGCAATTATGGGTTCATGTGGGAAGGAATGAGTGACGGAGAAGTGAAAAAAAAACCCAGAGGGGTTGGGGGGGCATTTTCTTAATAACAGTACTTGAGTAAATGTACTTAGTTACTTTACACCACTGAAATTCCTGTATGTCATTAGAGTCAAAGTATAGTGCACAAATAAAACCTACTGCAGCTATAGTTAAAAGTAAAGAAAAGTAAGACAAGCATAAGCAAAAGTTCAGTCTCTAAACAATATACTTTGTTAAGTAGTCGCTACACGCAATCTACTCCAGGACAATGACTAAAAAGCAATTATAACAGCTTCTACTGAATGCACCTGTAAACTGTGCGCATAGAATTAGATTTGGAAGTGCCAGGGGTACCGTTAAAACCAGCGCGTCAATCAGTGCATTGTCAAAAGACTACATTTGTTGCATTTAACCCATTAAGAACTGGAACACAGCTGTGTCCATTTTTAGATTTGAGCTAAAAAAGATTATTTTACACTTTGGCTATTCAAAAATAGCAGATATACAAGCTCATAGCGTGGCACCGGAGTGCCGCGCAACGAGCTTGTCGATCTGCTATTTTTGAAAAATCGTGTGAAAATATGTGCAAATCTTTGAATATGTTTATAACTCAAATCTTTGCTACTGGGGGGTCCCTGGAACAAAAATATTTTGAGATGGGGGTCGGCAGCCAAATACATGTCCTTGACATGAAAAAGTTTGAGCACTACTGATATAGAAACATACGTTTTTCAAAAAACTGTTGGGATTTAGAAGACATTTGTTGAATCAGCTTCAGGTCTTAATGGGTTAAAACTAGGCAAAGAAACCGTTTGGAACTGGCGACGAGAGCGACCACGCTTTGACGGGGTAAAGGGACGGCGCCTAATGTGACACTGAAAGAGTCGGGGGAGAGAGAGAGAGAGAGAGAGAGGAAATGGGCCACGTCGGCGGTGAGGGAAGGGAAATACAACCGCTGGCATGGCATCCGCTGCTCTCGACGCCCGCCCGCCTGCCTGCCCGCCCCGCTCGCCGCGGTCTGCCACCGTAATTTGCCGATAATGACAAACATCCCCAGCAGGGGCCGGTACAGTCGGGGTGCCGAGTGATTTGGAATTGATTTACTGCATTAATTACGCTCCCTGTTACGCCAGCTGTCACGGCCAATATTTTACAATTTGATAAGCACAGAAAAAAAAAGGCGTGGGGGGGGGGGGGGAGGCACCGCGGTCGTCCTGATGAATGGCGAGGGTTCAGTCCCGGTCGTACCTTTTAATTTACCAGTAACCCCTCCCCACCCCCCCACCACACTACCAACGGCCCACCGCATTTCTCCCCCACTGCGGCCGTTGGCGAGCAGCAAAGCATTAATTCCACCCCGGAGACCTGTGTGCTCTCACCGCGTCAACCTTGATCAACACCATTACTAGAAACAGACGGGGGGACACAGGGACGCATGCATGCACACACACATGCATGCACGTCCACGCTCGCATATAAATGGAGCTCAAACATGGAGGCACACGCAATCGCACAATCTCAGTGGTTAAAGTACAGGGATTCACGCTTGCACGCACGCACGCACGCACACACGCATCGCACGCACACATGCACGCACGCATGCATGCACACACACACACACACAATCATGAATACTAAACAAGCGGCCTCTGTAATGAGGTGTAGTGGTGTTTACTGTATACATCCACCACTCTCCATTAAGTGTGTTCTCGCGCATAAGAGTTCGTATGCAGCATCACCACAAAACCACACGCTCACACATTGCATTTCTTTAAATCGTTATGAAAAGATTTGCTCGTGTGGACACAGCCACTTTCCACTGTGTCATTATGGATTTGCGGTTAAGGCTCGGTTTGTTTGGTTTAGGTATAAAGCTTTGAGGGTTTGGGTAGGACGAGAGATCACATTAATACCACTCAGTCAAGAGGTAATCCCACCGCTTGGTCAGAAGAGAATTGAATAGAATAGAATAATTTTATTGGCATCAGTCAGTGGTGGAAAAAAGTAATACTGCAATGTAGAAATACTCTGTTACAAGTAAAAGTCCGGAATTAAAAATGTATTTGAGTAAAAGTGTTGGTATCAAAATGTACTTAAAGGCATACTAGGTAACGTTTTCAACAAAACTAAAGTTAAATTGTATATCTTTTGTGAGTGGCAAAAGTTTCACAACACCCACTCCATGAATTTCACCCCCGGAAGCCTTTTATTTATATATTTTATATTGAACGTGGACTGGGGGGACTTTCCCGGGGAAATGACGTCATCTGGCCGGAAAACGGAGGTGGAAATGCACTGGTTTCCTGTTTGGCCAGGAACTACCGCAACGGTTTCCTGTTTGGCCAGGAACTATCGCGCTAATAACAAAAATGAACCTCACGCTGATTTTAAGAGAATGTAGGATTAGAAGATCGAAAAAGAACAGAAAAAGAAAGCACAGCTCATGGTAACTAATGCTCCACTGGCTAAGAGAAACGATCCGTAGATAGTATAAAACAATTAAAAGATCGCTTTTTGAAACGCTTCCGGTACAAAATTGTACTTAAGTACAGTACTTGGGTAAATGCACTTAGTTACTTTCACTGGCATCAGTAAAAGACAAACGGCAATAAAAACACCAACGTGGATCAAATCACGGAGGAAAAAAAAGGCGAAGCTCGTTTCTATCGCGGTCCGCTCAAAAAACACTCAGCGCCCGACCAAAAACTGCGCAAAAACGCAAGAAAAAAGACCAATTAAAACAAAAACACAACGGGAAGAGGGCGGCCAGGGGAGGGAGACACGCGGAGACTATCGCTCCCGGGAGGCCTAAACAGAAGCTCACCAAGGGAGTGGGAGGTCTACAACCTGCATGGGGGGGGGGGGGCAGGCCGGCCAAAGAACTGCTGTAGCTATACGAGTCCAATTACAATGTAAGTGGAGCCATGATTTAACCCTTTCAATCCGGGAACACGTCTACAAATGTCTTCTAAAACGTTTTTTTTGGAAAAAAAAAACATACGTTGCTATATACTGTATCAGTGGCGCTCAAACTTTTTCATGTCAAGGACCACCCAAAATGATATGTATTTGGCCGCGGACCCCCATTAGGGACCCCCCAGAACCAAAGATTTGAGATAAAAATGTTTGCTTTAAAAAAAATATATATATATTGAAAGATTTGCTCAAATTTTCACGATTTTTCTAAAAATATATATATTAAAAAAAAAAGCAGATCTACAAGCTCATAGCGTGGCACTCGGTGCCGCGCTATGAGCTTGTAGATCTGCTATTTTCCCCGGATTGAATGGGTTAAGATCAACTTTAATCCTTGGTGGGGAATTCAGGGATTTCACAGCTGTAGGCAAAGCATTCCATGGAGTGGCGTCTGCACCTGTGTAATAAAAATCAGATATTGCGTTCATGTAGTCGACCAGTAGTCGACCAGTAGTTGCCTATAACCCGAATAGGAAGACTATACCTCCATCCACAGCAGATGTGCTGCTTACATTGTATTACCACACTTTAGCCGTGAATATTAGGTACAAAAAACGTGTTCCAGATTGCAGCTTTCAAGGCTAGTTAAACGCCTAAACGGCGCTGGTTTTGAGCCCATGTGGTCTGCATCCACCATGTTATTTATTTTTTACACTGCAAATATTATTTCTACAATTTGCAGTGTGGAGGACCAGGGCCCGGTCCTACACCTGCCTGTGTTTGCACATGCACCAGTCGAATGTGTGTGTGCGTGAGTGCGTGTGTGTGTGTGTGTGTGTGTGTGTGTGTGTGTGTGTGTGTGTGTGTGTGTGTGCATACTGAACACACTCACATCTGCATTTTGATCCAGCCCCATCTGTCCCCCACTGGGTCCTCTCCCTGCCTTAGTCTCCCTGCCAGTCTCTCTCTCTCTCTCTCTCTCTCTCTCTCTCTCTCTCTCTCTCTCTCTCTCTCTCCTCTCTCTCTCTCTCTCCTCTCTCTCTCTCCTCTCTCGTCTCTCTCTCTCTCTCTCTCTCTCTCTCTCTCTCTCTCTCTCTCCACACACACCTCTCCAGTGCTGGAGGCGATAGCAACCACGGAGCCCACAGTAATGAGCAGGAGGTACACCTTCTCCTCCTCGGCTGTACCCCCCCCCCCCTCCTCCTCTCTCCCACCTCCCCTAGGGGCAGAGGACACCCAGCAGAGCAACTAGAACTCCCACGGGACCCGTCATTTTTTTATTTATTTTTGGCAGTCCCAAAACTCCATTTATCAACATTGCACTAGGTGGTGAAAGAGAAACGGGCTGGTGGGCTCCTGGGCGTGACCTACTTGGAGAAATACACACGTTTTATTTTTCACTTTACTTTTCAGGAAATACGGGGGTTGAAAAAGAACCTGCGTTGCAATGGATTCAATGTAGTTATTATTTAGCAGTGGTGGAAAAAGTACTCTAATGTTTTACTTAAGTAAAAGTATCAATACTGCAACGTAGAAATACTCTGTTACAAGTAAAAGTCCAGAATAAAACATTTACTTGAGTAAAAGTACAAAAGTATTTGCATCAAAATGTACTTAAAGTACCAAAAGTAAAAGTAATAAAATATTTGAAAATAGCAGATCTACAACGCGTCGCAATGTGACGCATTGTGAGCTTGTAGATCTGCTATTTTCAAATAGCCTAGGTATAAAATAGGGCTGAAGTGGTTAATGTATGTTTTATAATGTAATGATTTATATCTGCAAAGTAACTAGTAGCTAGTTTTCAAATAATTGTAGTGGACTAAAAGTACAATATTTGCCTCTGAGATGTAGTGGAGTAGAAGTAAAAGTATAGACAATTGTAAATACTGCAATGAAGTAAAAGTACCTAAACAATTTACTCAAGTACAGTACTTGAGTAAATGTACTTAGTTACTTTACACCACTGTTATTTAGTCACAAGCTCTTGTTAATAGGGCTCTTTTAAATTGGTTCAACATTTATAAAACCCACCGACACCCTTAACCACTTTCAACCAGGCATCAGGGGTTGCCAGATCTGCTTATTATAATTTCCACGCTTTATTTGAAAATAGCAGATCTACAAGCTCACAACGCGTCGCATCGCGACACGTTGTGAGCTTGTAGATCTGCTATTTTCAAATAGCTGATGTATATGTTAAAGTGCTCATGTGGCCCATAGTCGCTTCTTTTGGGCTGGTTTTCCTAGACCTGGTTGCTTGTTTCTCTCACAGAATCGGGCAACACTGCCTGGCATCCCTAAGTATTGTGAGCTTGTAGGAGCTATTTTCACTTATTTTGCACAACACTGTACAAAAAAGTATGAAATGCGGCATTATGGGCTTTGTACTGTACATACTGAATAAAGCATACATAAAACATAAAAAAGATGAAGTATGAAGATACGAGCACGGATAAACAATGATCTCTAATACTCATTTGTTTGTATAAACAGTATAGCTCGAGAAAGTGGTGCCTCTTGAGAGAGCTATTGTTTTTGTTTTTGTCAAGTTATCCCTGTTTATGTATGCGTGGATGTATTAGTTGTATTGTTCCGTCTATTGTAGGCTACTCTCTGTATTTTTGTGATAAGGACTCTCTTCGAAAACGAGGCGATACATCTCAAGGGGTTATCCTCTCAATAAAGGTACTATCTTGTTGTTCCTCTCTAAATGTCTTTAATTTATTGGTACTACTTTGCAGTGTAGAGCACTGAAATGTGCATCCTTCTATTAATTCATGAAATGCGTGTGTGTGAGAGTGAGTTTGTCACCGGTGTATCTCAAGAACTTCCCAGACAATCAACTACAAACTCGCCGTGCGTATCGCCGTGGACCCAAGGGAGCGATGCACTGAGTGGGAAGTCGGTCGGATCAGCGGAGCGGATCTCCCCAACAAAAATATTGATAAATCCGCAAATCCCCATACTGTACATGGGGTACCGTGATGTCATGAATATGATGTCATACTGATGTCATAGACGCGTCACATCAATGCATATTTTGAGCTTGTCTGCTATTTGTTGTACGATGACGTATACAGGATAACTCATTCACTGCAAACAAGCAAACGGGGGGGTCGGGATGTCATTTTTTCCGCGGAAGCACGGTGAAATCCCTCAGTGATTAGCAACCATCAGGGGATCGATCATACAAATATTCTGTGACTACTTGAAAAGTTAAGAAAATCGAAAAATCGGTGGCAGTGGATGATTCATTTATGTATTTATTCTGGCAGTTCATGTTTTATAATATAATAATTTATATCTGCAAAGTAACTAGTAACTAAAGTTACTAAAAGTACAATATTTGCCTCTGAGATGTAGTGGAGTAGAAGTAAAAGTATTGAAAATTGGAAATACTCCAGTAAAGTTTAAAAAAATACCTCAAATTGTTTATACCTAGACTATTTGAAAATAGCCGATCTACAAGCTCACAACGCGTCGCATCGCAACGCGTTGTGAGCTTGTAGATCTGCTATTTTCAAACATGTTGTACTTTTACTTTTGGTACTTGAAGTACATTTTGATGCCAATACTTTTGCACTTTTACTAAAGTAGTACTTCGTCCACCACTGAGGAATTTACAGCAGGTCAAAATCAGTACGCCGCCGTGTGTGTGTGTGTTCTCAACCTGCGGTCCAGGGACCCCTAGGGGTCGTCGAGGGTGGTTCCAACTATCGATCGTTTAGCCGTGGACCAGCTAAAACGATCGATAGTTCGGAACCAAAAGGACCCTCATGGCTCTGTAACTCTTGAGAGCGTACAAAATGGAACAATTTGTACTGGCCTTGCCTTGCCTTGCCTTGCCTGAGGGTCCTTGAAATGAAAAAGCCTTGAGAATCACTGTCATGCAGTATGTGACAGGCTCTACATATTTGATGTTCGCGGATGAAACCCCTTTCACCTCTTATTTGCATTCCCCTTGTCATCCATTAGCTAATGATGTTGGCCCAAGGCAAAGGGCTGAAGAAGTTAATAACAAAAGCATCGACTGACAGAACATATAGCCTTAGAAGAGGAAGCTATAGGGAGCCGAAGCACCTCAGTATTCTGACATAAATCAGTCGTTCTCAAACTTTATCATGTCAAGGACCCTCAAATTAATATGGATTTGGCCACAGACCCCTTTCTGAAAAGATTCTGTGGCAGGGACCCCCCATACAAGATTTTTGTTGTTAAAAGGTTTCAAAATCATACCAAATGTTTCACATTTTGTTCAAGATTAATACTGTAGCAGATCTAAGTGGTTCAACAGATTTTGATGCTATATTAAATTCAAACTCTGTGCCGTGCTATGAGCTTGTAGATCTGCTATTTTTGATATATTTTTTTAATTTGTGAAAATCTTTGAATACTTTATAGATTTTTTTAAAGCAAATATTTGTAAAATATTTTGTTCTAGGCACCCCCAGAACCAAATATTTGAGTTACAAATGTTTTTGTCTTTAAAAAATACATATTCAAAGATTTGCACAAATGTTCATGATTTTAAAAAAAAGCAGATCTACAAGCTCATAGCATGTGTATGTAGCTATGAGCTTGTAGATCTGCAGTTTTTGAGTAGCCAAAGACTTCTAAAATGACAGAGATGTGTTCCCGGATTGAATGGGTTAACTACTTTAGCTGGGCACCCCCTGGACCCCACTGAAGGACCCCCACTTTGAGAGCCATTGCCACAAATAGTGCAATATTTGAGCAAATAAAAATGTTCCCTCCACCCCCCCTCTCACATATTTCAGTGAAATGTAATGATTGTGGACAGATGTAATTGTGTGTGTGTGTGTGTGTGTGTGTGTGTGTGTGTGTGTGTGTGTGTGTGTGTGTGTGTGTGTGTGTGTGTGTGTGTGTGTGTGTGTGTGTGTGTGTGTGTGTGTGTGTGTGTGTGTGTGTGTGTGTGTGTGTGTGTGTGTGTGTGTGTGTGTGTGTGTGTGTGGGGGTGTGTGTGTGTGTGTGTGTGTGTGTGTGTGTGTTTTCACTGAAGCAGCCGGAGCAGAGAACGTGAGGACCTGTGCTCATTCAGCGCACGACGCGTTCCAATCATCGGGGGGGGGGGGGGGGCACGCTCGAAAAAAACAAAAGAAAAAGGCAATAATAATTCAGTGAGGTCTTAACTCCAATTTAGGCCTAGAAGGACTTAGCACCTGCACGTTATTAACAATTCTATTCTGCTAATTTAACGGCCTCTGGGCCCCGCCAATGCCCTCCTTCATCTGTTTTGGTACGTCGTCGCTGTCACTGGACGGAAACCTTGTATGTCCACAACTGTTGCTTTTCAGGAAATATTCACAGTGGATTCAATATGGTTATTATTTTAGTCACAAGCTCTTCTTACTGCTTACAACTGTGGTTCTCAGACATTTTCGTGTGTCAAGGACCCCGTAATGCATTATGTAGTTGGCCGCGGACCCTCATCTGAAATAGTTTCTGTGCCAGGGACCCCCCAGGAGAGAAGATTCATGTAAAAATAAATCTATTCACACTTTATCACACTACAGCGTCACACGAAAGCTTTAAAAGTAGCAGATCTACAAGCTCAAAACGAGTCGCTCTGTGCCATGTTTTGAGCAGTGGTGGAAAAAGTACTCAAATGTTTTACTTAAGTAAAAGTACTCAATACTGTAATGTAGAAGAACTCTGTTACAAGTAAAAGTCCGGAATTCAAAATTCACTTGACTTACTTTTGCTATTTTTTCATTTGAATCCTGAAAAGGAACAGTTTTGGTCATATACGTATGAGGTTTCCACCCAACAGAGAGAATTTATGAGTCCGCGTAAATTGTGCCTCCTGTTGCCTTTCTTAATATCTGCCGCTTGCAGCTGCATGTTGGCAAAAAAATATGCGCTGCGTCGCGTCACCGTATGCCACGACGACTGGAGGGCACAGATTGCATTCCTTGGTGACGTTGCGTGCGCGCATGTGTGAGCGCGTAGTGCGTGTGTGCGCAGGTGTTAAATTAGGATGCGGCCGGCGGAGATCCTCACCCCTTCCTCTCAGTCACTGACGCTGATTGACTCTTGGCTGCCACTGAATCATACTCGAGGGGGGAAAAAAACATTGTTACCAGTGCTAAAAAACTAAGTAACTAAGAACATTTCTCAACTTCTGTACTAAAAAGGGATATTTCCCTTTCAAACGTGTTTGGGGTCATTTTAACGTCTACTCTGGCTTTTGAGAACAGGTTTTTAAGTTGCTTGATTCCGTATTTTGATATTTGATGTTCATTTTATCAGACACGTACGCCTCCTTCCAATATAAACCCATTGTAAATTCAAACTCCATTTTAACCTTGATTCATTGAACTAACTATATATATATATTCTGATACCAATACTTTTGTACTTACACTCAAGTAAACATTTTGAATACAGGACTTTTACTTGTAACAGAATAGTTGGCTCTATGCACAGCAGCCATATTATCACTTCCTTCACAGGTGTTTCCAATGATACTAATGAAGGCTCTGTTCCATTTAGTGTAGCACAGTGGTTCTCAGATTTTTCAATTTCCACGACCCCCATAACTCTGAGAGTGTACAAATGGAACCAAATGGACCCTTACGGGTCCATTTGGTTCCATTTGTACACTCTCAGAGTTACACACCCGTAAGGGGCCATTTGGAAACCCCTTTAAGGAACCCAAATATTTGTCCCACTGCTGTAGCACAGTGTTTCCAGTGAGCCAACATGCACAATATCAGCAACCCTGACTCTGTTTGAACCAGAATGGAACAGAGCCTTCATTAGTATCATTGGTAACACCTGTGAATGTCTTCAATATGGCTGCTGTGCATAGAGCCTATTCACCTGTTTCCTAGGCTGTGTGTTTTCCACTTCCTGTCGATTTGATCCAATGAAATCCAATGAAACTGGTCAGATGACCAATGATATCCAATGAAATCGACAGGAAGTGGAAAACACACAGCCTAGGAAACAGGTGAATAGCCTGGTATGAACCACCCGGTCGTGGAAATCGCATTTCATTTGAAATGAAATAATATTTCCGCGACCCGGGTGGTTTCCCTGGCTATTGCTACAATACTTAAGTAAAACATTTGAATGCTTCATCCACCATTGCATGTTACTTAGCCTCCCCTGCATGTCCTCGTATTGACACGGAGGTGCTGTATGTGTGTGTGTGTGGGGGTGGGGGGGGGGTCTTCCACAAAGGACGCTTCAAGGGCAGCCGCCCACACAGCCCCTTGTCCCGCAGCCCTGGCACGGCTTTCACAGCTCCCCCCCCCCCGTGCACTGTAGAAGAGATGCACACACACACTATAGATTTTGCTAAGTGAGAATATCCGACACCAAAGAGAGGCGTAATTGATTTCATATTCACAGCGCCAAGTCATCCCTATCTGTCTCGGTGGGTGAATGTGTGAGATGTAGAGGGGGGGTGGGGGTGGTGGGGTGTGTGTGTGTGTGTGTGTGTGTGTGTGTTGGGGGGGGGGGGGCATATGTACTATAAAAAGCAAGCTGCCTCAGGCGGTGTCAGAAATGAGCCGTCCCACCTGCAGGGAAGGGAAATAGTTTGTTGTTAGTATTTTATTAGTGAAGACAGCGCACACACACACCAAGTTAAATGGAACCAATAGAGGTGCTTATGCTACCACCACCCATCTCTCTCTCTGTCTCTCTCTGTCTCTCTCTCTCTCTCTCTCTCTCTCTCTCTCTCTCTCTCTCTCTCTCTCTCTCCGTCTCTCTGTTTCATTCTCCAGAGAAAAGGACAATGACGCATAGAAAGCATGTGTACGAGGCACCTGCCTGCCACGGTGCCGCCGACTTTGAAAGCGACTCCTCGAGTGTCACTTTCACATGTGTCAGAGAGAGAGTCGAGTCCGCTGTCGCTTCCAGTCGTCGACTCGGGTCTCCCAGGCAAAGCCGGCGGTCACGTGCCGCGGCTACGTGCCATTAAGTATATACGCCGCAGGAGCTACACACGGTGCGGCAAATGGTTCCTCCTGGAACCTCCGGCACGCTTTGAGACTTCATTTAAGTGGCAAGGCTTGATTGATATGCTATAGCTCATACTGCATCCATGCACAAACACGCACACCTGCACACCTGCATTACTCGCCCACATGCACACAGACACACACACACACACACACACACACACACACACACACACACACACACACACACACACACACACGCACGTGTACACATGCACGCCTCTTGTCCACCCAAATCAGACATCCATCTCCAATTAGGGCAATTTGATCCCAGCTTAATGAAGTTGTTTAGCAGAGAAACGTGGCATGTTTCACAACGGCTGATTGCAGTACCAACCTCCCCCACACCCAACACACACACGCGCGCGCACACGCACACACTCACACACTCGCACGCTCACACTCGCTACATACAGAGACAAGGCTGATCGATGCTGACTCGCTAGCAATCAGTGCTGGAGCCACCTGGTTACTTGGGCTGAATACATTTGAGTTGTTTTTTTTTTCGTTCCGTTTCTGTTTTGCAAATCCCACCAGTTTGCTCGGCTGTTTAGCTGTCGAAACGAACCTCGGCGACCCCGCCGTACGCCAATTATACTGCTAATTATGCACTCCATGATAATTGCTTCTTTGTATCTTCTGGTTTTAATACGCTATGAATCCTATTCTTCCCCGCTGTGCTGATGGTGGTGCTGTGCGTGTAACATGATCAGACTGGGGAACACTATATTCTACACTCCTCCTGTGTACAGTAAGGTTAACTCATTCACTGCCAAGAACGTAAAAAACGTAATTATTTCCAATTACCAATGCTGCCAGGAACGTAAAAAACGTAATTATTTCCAATTACCAATGCTGCCAAGAACGTAAAAAACGTAATTAAAAATATATATTATTATTATTATTGTTTTTTTCGTTTTCCTCACACAGAACCCAAGATATCATGATCCGAAGATTTGCTGCTCCATTCACCTCTTGGTTAACTTATTACTTAAAAATCCTGTATCTCGGCTCCTGTGCACTTTTTTCTTTTACTATGTATTTTTGGTCAAGACATGCTGTTTTCAAAGGCAGGCAATTAATGTCAACGATGTCGCGATGACCTCGTTGACATTTGTGAAACCACACAGTGTAACCCTCAGTGATTAGCAACCCATCAGGGGATCGATCATAATGGAGATAAATATTCTGTGACTACTTGAAAAAGGTAAGAAAATCGCAGGCAGTGGGTAAACGCAGCCAGAAATAAGTCTGTCAGCCAGTGAGTTAATATCACACTGTCAGCCCAAATAATATTTTTGGTCTGAACAGCAGAAAAATAAAACGAAACCGATTTTGTATGAATCGGATTTGAACCACATTCGTGAAATATGATTGAAATATGATTTTGGCATTCGTGTCTCAGTCTGGATACTCTGAGTCTGATTTATACCTGGTCGTACGATGATGTTGGCTGTTTTTTTGGCACAGTCTGAATACGGTATGCAATCCAACGTGATCACTTAGAAATAGCAGTGTGGACAGTCAGACGTAAAGATCAGAAACAAATCAGTTTTGCCTACCAGCGGTCTGAACAAGGCCTCAACCCATTCAATCCGGGGACGCATCTCTGTCATTTTAAGATTTCTTTGGCTATTCGAGTGCCGCGCTATGAGCTTGTAGATCTGCTATTTTTTTTAAATCGTGAAAATCTTTGAATATATATATTTTTAAATCGAACATTTGTAACTCAAATCTTTGCTTCTGGGGAGTCCCTGGAACAAAATATATTAATAGATATATTAATATTTAATATAATATATTTAAAGATTTGCAAAAAATGTCACGATAAAAAAAAAAGTGCAGATCTACAAGCTCATAGCGCGGTACTCGGTGCCGCGCTATGAGCTTGTACATCTGCTAGTCCAAAGAAATCTAAAATGACACAGATGTGTCCCTGGTTTTTAATGGGTTAAGGTACACCCGCCGTGCTTCACACAGAGAGCGTTACCTCGCCGTCAAAGTGATTACCCCCAAAGCCCTTTAGTCCCATGTGGTCTTACATCTCTCCTCTCCACCTGGCTCAATCGTTGATCATTTGGGGAAGGGCCTTTAAGCACCTCTGGCTGACTCTGGGCCTTCAGGGGGCAGGTCATCCCCCCCCTGGACCTGCGGTGGTCCCATGGGCCCGCTTTGCCCCCCCCCCCCCCCCCCCCGTCTATTCAGCAATCTGTCTAGCTCTCCTAATCTCTGTCCTAAAGCCTGTGTGACCAAGACTAATGAGGTGCATTTACGACACTACATGTGAGATACAGGAGCTACAGTAGTGGCTAGCGCTAGTGGCTAGGTGCTAGCATATTGGCGCTGTTGGGTGAAAACCTTGTATGTCCAAAACATTAAAAAAAAGAACCCGTGTTCCAGTGGAAAGAACCCGTGTTCCATGTTATTATTAACCCATTCAATCCAGGAACGCATCTGTGTCATTTTTTTTTATTTCTTTGGCTATTTTTGAAAAATCATGAAAATTTGTGCAAATGTTTTCCTTTGAATTTTTTTAAGCAGACATTTGTAACTCAAATCTTTACTTCTGGGGGTCCCCGGAATAATATATTTTAATTTTGTTCGCTTTAAAATATGCATTCCAAGATTTGCTAAGATTTTCACAATTTTTCAAAAATAACCGATCTACAAGCTCGTAGCGCGTTATGATGTATATCTGCTATTTTTGAATAGCCAAAGAAATCTTAAAATGACACAAATAATGCTTTCCCGGTCTTAAAGGGTTAAGTCACAAGCTCTTGTGAATACTTTTTATTAGTTAACTATTTATAAAAAACCCACAGATAGACACTTTCAACCTGGTGTCCATGTTGGGCATGTCATTTATTTGTATTTTCAACACTTCTGAAAATCTTTCAAAAACAGCAGATCTACAAGCTCACAACGCGTCACAACGCGTCACAACGCAACGCTTTCCGAGCTTGCAGATCGGCCACATTTGCTGTTTTGCTTGACGCTGTCATGCGACAGATTATAAAATCCGGCATCGAATTATGCCCCCACACACACACACACACACACACACACACACACACACACACACACACAAATATGAAATATGGAGATACAAGGTTTTCGCCCGACAGTGACAATACGTTAGATTTATACCCGCTTTCCCCCACACACCCATAGCCATGCGAAAAAAAACACGCACGCTGTGCACGCACGCACGCACGCGCAAGCCTATGGCTGATGCGCACCAACATTGTCACATAACTGCATTATGTAGGCTCCCCAAAGGCTATGGCATAATGTGATACTACCCCAGCCTTGCGTTGCATGCAGGGTATCTCTCCGCAATACTGCAACAGCATCCAAGCAGCAGCCATATCAGCCTGGCTCTCAGTCTCATGAGTAATGTATTAGCGGCTTCCACTGCAGGATGCACAGATAGCGGTGTCATTGTTTTAGTCTGGGGCCTGCTAATGCGGCACAAGTTTTTCCTGTGGTAATTTCAATCTCAAACCCAGTGCCTCTACTGTAAATGTGACTTGACAACACCGGCGCCTCGCGGACGTGCCTCATAACCCATTAAAGACCTGAGGTTCCGATTCTACAAAATGTCTTTTGAATCCTAACTGTGTTTTGAAACCGATGTTGCAGTGGTACTCAAACTTTTTCATGTCAAGGACCCCCAAAATTATTGGTATTTGGCCGCGGACCCCCATCTCAAAATATTTTGTTCCAGGGACCCCCAGAAGCAAAGATTTGAGTTACAAATGTTTGCTTTGCTTTTCACGATTTTTCAAAAATAGCAGATCTACAAGCTCGTAGCGCGCTACGAGCTTGTAGATCTGCTATTTTTGAATGGCTGAATAAATAAAAAAATGACACGGATGCGTTCCCGGTCTCAATGGGATAAAGCAGCTTTATATGAGAGTGTCGGCCTGTCTGAGACAATAAACTTCAGTGGCAAGAGAAAGGAAAGAGCGAAGAAAATAAACGGTTACACCAGCTGCCGCCAGAGACCCAGCCACACGCTCCACTCACACGCTTGCGTGCACGCGCACACACACACACACACCCACACACACACGCATACAGTACACACACAGTACGCACACACGCGTGCACTCACTTGCACACACACACACATGACTGCACCGTTCCAAAGTCATTGCTGTGTGGGAAGCATCTCTGCAACAGCAAGACATTTTTAAATTCAAACCGTCATGTTTCGAGAAGATTTATTTGCGACGCGCTCATACCAGTATGTGCAGTGGAACGTTGGTGTGGCATTCTCCCACAGACTGCGCTAAGGATGTCCAATGTAACCTATTCAGTGGTTCTCAAACATGTTTATGTCAAGGACCCCCAAATTGACACTTATTAGCCCGCAGACCCCCATTTGAAAAGATATGCCAGGGACCCCCATAAGAGAAGATTTTTTACGGCTCTAGCAGTGATTCTCAACCATTTTAATTTCAAGGATGCCCAATTTGACATGCATTAGGGCTACGGACCCCCATGTAATGACATTTCTATCTCTGGGACCCTAATTTATATTGTAAAATCAATGTTAATTTAACTCGGGTCCATTTGGTTCCATTTGTGAGTTACAGACCCATAAGGGTCCATTTGGTTCGTAACTATCTATCATTTAGCTGGGGACCCCCTGGAACTCCCTCAAGGACCCCTGGGACCCCACTTTGAGAACCACTGGCCTATATAATAACAAACCAAAAACAACATATACTAGGACAGGTGTAATGGTTTGTCAACCACGTTTGCCAGTGGTGGACAAAGTACTCAACCCCCGGTACTTGAGTCAAAGTATACTAGATACTGTACTCCTGGTGAAATATTACTCAACAACTACAAGTGAAAGTTGTAGTGTATTTGAGTTAAAGTACGGGAGTACTGTACTTCAAAAGTACAAATCAAAGAAGTACATTTCCTTTTTAACTCATTTAGTGACAGACTTATTTCTGGCTGTGTGGTCCCAGTACCAGGATTTTGCGATTCTCTTACCTTTTCAAGTAATCACAGACTACTTATCTCCAGTATGATTGATCCCCTGATGATTGCATGATCGGAACTGAGGGTTTTCAGGTGTGGTTTCACAAATGTCGACGAGGTCATCGGGATCTCGTTGACATTTGCTGTTTGAAAATATGTTTTCACTCAAAAATACATGGTAAAACACAGGAAAAAAGGGCATTTTTTCACCGTTAATTTTTTAACATCGAAGTGAATGGAGCAGCAAATCTTTGGATCGCGTTATCTCCTGGTTCCTTTGTGATATATGAAAAATAAATAATAATAATAACGTTTTTTTTTAAGGGACGTCAAAAGACGTCATTGGCACTAGGGCTTACTAAAAAACAGCCGTCAAAAGACGTCATTGGCACAGAATGAGTTAATATGAATGCATTGCTATATGTGAAATTTAGACATTTTACAAACAAACAAGATAGCAGATCTACAAGCTCACAACATGTAGCTCGTAGATCGGCTACTATATTTGAAATGGGGCTCAAGTAGTTCATTCATAATGTACTTCTTAGAAATGTTTTGGGTGAAACTACTCCTTTAAAGGTATCATGACATTCATGTTTACACCACATTCAGAGTCTTTGTCCTGGTCCTTCAAACGTGTACAAAAACTTTAAAATGAAAATTCCACTCCAGTGATCCACTGTAGGTGTTTTTGTCTCACATTTCTAAAGCCTTTTCAACTGCAATGAAAAAAGAAATCTTTGCCTGCGGGTGTCGCTGGTGAGGGATTTTGCCTGTCAATCATCGCCTCTGCTCCGCCCCCGCCAAAGGAAAGGATAGGGGAGGGGAGGGGCGAGGAGGAGAGTGGGCGGGATTAATCGACTGTGACCTCACTGTCGAAGGGCCAAGCTCAGATTACTTTCAGCCATATTATTCAGAAACCCCCAGACCACAGAAAATCCACTGAATGTTCAAAGTTCAGATTTTTTGGGTGTAATTGAGGTCATAAAACACACAAAAAAACATAACAAATATAAAAAGTGAAAATGAATGTCATCGAACCTTTAAGAACAGTACTCAAGTAAATTCACTTTGTCACTGTCCACCACTGGTGTCGTTTGGCCCGTTCCTCTTTGAATGGCAGAATGTGCCACCTTAAATCACCCGTTTACATGAGACAGGATTCACAGCTCTTACATCATAAATCCCACAGGCAGTGAATCACCGTTTGATGAAGTCAAAGAGCAAGAAATTGACTTTCCTTCCCCCCCGATATGTGAGGGAAGAAGAAGAAGCTAAGATGCCATAAAGAGAGTGGATTTCACGTTGGCCCCGGCGACCATCCAGGATGAAAGCCTGGCGTATGCGGGTTCACAAGTGGGTCTAAAGAGAGAGAGAGAGAGAGAGAGAGAGACAGTGGTGAAAAGAGTACTCAAATGTTTTACCTAAGTAAAAGTATCAATACTGCAATGTAGAAGTACTCTGTTACAAGTGAAAGTCTGGAATTCAAAATGTACTTGAGTAAAAGTAGAAAAGTTTTGGTATCAACACGTACTGAAAGTACCAAAAGTAAAAGTACTAAGATGTTTGAAAATATAGCAGATCTACAAGCGTTGTGAGCTTGTAGATCGGCTATTTTCAAATAGCCTATGTATAAAATAGGGCTGAAGTGGTTACTGTATGTTCTATAATATCATAATTTATATCTGCAAAGTAACCAGTAACTAAAGTTTTCAAATAATTGTAGTGGAGTAAAAGTACAATATTTGGCTCTGAGATGTAGTGGAGTAGAGGTAAAAGTACTGAAAATTGGAAATACTCCAGTAAAGCAACAGTACCTCAAAATTGTACTTAAGTACAGTACTTGAGTACATGTACTTTACACTACTGCTGGAAGGGGGGGGGGGGGGGGAAGAGAGAGAGAGAGAGAGAGAGAGAGAGAGAGAGAGGAGAGAGAGAGAGAGAGAGAGAGAGAGAGAGAGAGAGAGAGAGAGAGAGAGAGAGAGAGAGAGAGAGAGAGAGAGAGAGAGAGAGAGAGAGAGAGAGATGGCAGGAAGGAGGTCTCCCTGACTTGACCACTTGAACCCTATAGCGTCCTTTTTCTGGGCCTGTCATATTGGATGGACATTTCAGCGGAAAATAGCCGCTCTGCAAGCCCCACAACGCAGCGCTAAAAGCGATTTGGTATAGAGGGGGGGGGAAAAAAGGAGTGGGTCAAGTAAAGAGCCCTGGGGGACACTGCTCAACCAAGGTATATATAGGGTTTAAGTGGTTAACTCATTCACTGCCAGAGTAAATAAAAAAACAAATCAGCCACTGCCAGCGATTTTTCCTTTTGCTTACCTTTTCAACTAACACAGAATATTTATCTCCGGTATGATATGATCGATCCCCCGATCGTTGCTAAACACGGAGGGTTTTTCACTGTGCATCGCGCCCCCCTGTTCGCCTGTTATAGGCCGTTGAATAAAGCATGTCCCCCCTCAAAAACATATATATATACTGTGTGGGCAGACAGGCCGGCCGGGTTTGAAGTAGTGCCCACCTCTCCTCCACAGTTCATTGAGGCCAATGGGTGAACAACAGGTCTGGAAAAAACGACGGAGCGATAATTTCACCCACTTCTTCACAACTGTGATAAACCTTTGATGTGACAATAAAGCAGATTCTGACTCTGAGGTCTCTGCCCTCATGTTGGCTTTGCCGCCGTTTAGAGGGGGTGGGGGGGGGGGGGGGTCAGTGGTGGAAGAAGCAGTGGTGGGAAAAGTACTCACATTTTTTACTTAAGTAAAAGTATCAATACTGCAATATAGAAATACTTACTAAATAATGTAATTAAAGTACCAAAAGTAGAAAGTACTCATTATCCAGAATGTCCTATTTCAAGTTTTCAAATGTATAAAGATCTTTTGAAAGGTCACAATGCGTGAGCTTGTAGATCGGCTATTTTTAAATGGCCGAAATGTGTAGTTGTATAGTTGTATGTATAGTTAAAGTGGTTAATGTATGTTTTGTAATAATAATCTAACTCTACAAAGTAACTAGTAACTAAAGTTTTCAAATCATCGTAGTGGAGTAAAAGTACAATATTTGCCTCTGAGATGTAGTGGAAGTAGAAGTAAAAGTATTGAAACTTGTAAATATTCCAGTAAAGTAAAAAATTCCTCGAAAGTGTACTTAAGTAACAGTACTTGAGTAAATGTACTTAGTTACTTTACACCACTGGGAAGAAGTACTCGAATAATGTTGGGGTGGTGACTCGTGAGATTGTGCAGTGCGCGAGGAGCAGGGAGAGTCGACAGTGTTTCTGCTGTAGAAGGCGTGCGGCGCGGTGCGGTGCGGTGCGGTGCACTCTCCTTGACTCGCGGAGCGGCGGTGCTCTATATGTATGGAAATGAGCTGTAATCACCATAATATGTGTCCCGTCTCCTGTATTTGGTAATGGTGTTATTATGGCTTTTTATTATCACATTCCCCCTCTCCTCACGCCGTCTCCTTTTCTCTCTCTCTTGTCTCTCGCCCTACAGTGCCTTCTTCCCCTTCTACCTTTCCTTTGCTTCCTTCACCCCGCACCCCGCTCCCTCTCTCCACCTCTCTCTCTCTCTCTCTCTCTCTCTCTCTCTCTGCACCTCATTCACACTCTCTCGCTCATCCAGGAGACAGAAACAGGTGGACTATTAATTATGCTTTAAAATATAGCGCGCCGTAGCGTTCTACTTCATTCCCCCGTCGTTAATGTAGTACACTCCAAAACCTTCTCTTTCATTTCCCCAAAACGCCTGAAGGTCTCTGCTGTTGCCTGTGATGTAAAAAAAATTTAACAAAGTACATTTAGTCTAGTGCTGTACTTCAGTACAGTTTCAATGATTAATTAATAATCAATAAAAATCCAAATCCTTCAGAAATAGCAGATCTACAAGCCCACAACGCTTCACATCGTGACACGTCGTGGGCTTGTAGATAGAAAGTATATAATATGGCTTGAGTGGTTAATGATCAATAATTGTAATGTAGTCCAATACGACGATATTTAATTCTTGTTATGGGCATGAGTACTTTTACTTATGTTACTTTATAGTACAGTATATTTTCATGCTAATACTTTTGTACCTTGACTTAAGAGTGATTTTGAATGTAGGACTTTTACTTGTAACTGCCTGTCTGCTTCTCTGCTGTTACGGTGCCAAATGTGTCCCATACATGTCTGCTTCTCTGCTGTTACGGTGCCAAATGTGTCCTAAACCTGTCCGCTTCCTCTTGACCCCCCCTGACCCCTCTCCTCCGTTGTTCCATTTTATTCACCTTCCGGCGTGCAAAACATTGTTTTTCTGTCCTAATTCCTGTGGGTTTTGTAGACTTTTTGGCAATTTTTTTCCTGGGTCTGAAAACTCATGCATGGATGCTACATTTCTGGATCGTGAAAACACCAAATCCATACAGCTGTTTAGCTTTTGATACAAAACAGAAAGATAATTTGCTCGATTTTCCTAATGTTAGTTAATTTCCACTGAAACAAGTGCCAATAAAATGTAAAATAAGGGCTGTGTAAGGCAGTGGTTCTCAAAGTGGGGTCCGGGGACCCACATGGGGTCCTTGGGTCCTTGATTCTCAACCTTTTTGATAAAAAAAAAAAATCTCTGGAACCCCAATCTACACTGTACAGTTCTCAGTGTTCATTTGACTCTGAGTGTGTAAAAAATGTAACCAAATGAGTTACAGACCCGTTAAGGGTCCATCTGGACCCCTGGTGGTCCCACGACCTGAGGTTGAGAAACAGTGCAGTGTAGGCTTTAAGTGGTTAATAGGCTACACATGGTTGCATTCTCATCTCTCCGTGTATCCCCAAAATAGCACGTCTTAATTCATCAAGCCATGAAACGGACCACTCAGCGGATTGACCTGAATTAATTTGAATACTGATCAGTAGGAGCTACAACAACGCAACGGCCACAGGTATCCAAACAAGCCTGATCTACAGGACAGTAACATCTCACAACACAACACTGTTTAGCCGGAACACATTCTATGCTTTAGCTGTGCCAAATAAATACAACATTTCATGACTCTCTCTCTCTCTCTCTCTCTCTCTCTCTCTCTCTACCTCTCTCTACCTCTCTCTCTCTCTCTCTCTGTCTCTGTCTCTGTCTCTGTCTCTGTCTCTGTCTCTCTCTCTCTCTCTCTCTCTCTCTCTCTCTCTCTCTGTCTCTCTGTCTCTCCCCCTCTTTCTCCCCCTCTCTCTCCCTCTCTCTCTCTGGTATCAACGCAAGGTATCCCGGAGTTGCAAAAGAAACCGTTTACAAACAAAAAATGTGAAATTCACATTTTGCCTGGAGGGGACAGTGTGGAAAACAACAACAACAGAGGACGGAAACAAGTGTTTTGGGAGTGCGTAGGACTGTGTTTGACTGTGCACTCACAACGCTAGGGCCACTAATTGCCGGCGATTGATAGGGAAAAAAAGGCTAGGGGGAATGTTGTGTGCTTTGCAATGCATCATGGGTAGATGACCTGGGTTCTGCTTTGTCTGTGCCTTGTGGCGTTTCATATGGAGGTGGCGGGGTTAGCGAAGTTTCTGAGTCAGGTGCGCGCGTGTGCGTGCGTGTGTGTGTGTGTGTGTGTGTGTGTGTGTGTGTGTGTGTGTGTGTGTGTGTGTGTGTGTGTGTGTGTGTGTGTGTGTGTGTGTGTGTGTGTGTGTGTGTGTGTGTGTGTGTGTGTGTGTGTGTGTGTGTGTGTGTGTGTGTGACAGTGGTGGAAAAAGTACTCAATTTTTTTACTTAAGTAAAAGTATCCATACTGCAATGTAGAAGTACTCTGTTACAGGTAGAAGTCCGAAATTCAAAATGTACTTGAGTGAAAGTATCCATACTGCAATGTAGAAGTACTCTGTTACAGGTAGAAGTCCGAAATTCAAAATGTACTTGAGTGAAAGTACAAAAGTATTGGCATCAAAATGTACTTAAAGTACCACAAGCAAAAGTAGTCATTATGCAGAATGTCCCATTTCACGTTTTCAGATGTATACAAATCTTTTGAAAATAGCAGATCTACAAGCTCACAATGCGTCGCATTCCGACGCATTGTGAGCTTGTAGATCGGCTATTTTCAAATGGCCGAATTGTATATAGGGTTTAAGTGGTTACTGAATGTTTTGTAATAATAATCTAAATCTACAAAGTAACTAGTTACTAAAGTTTTCAAATAATTGTAGTGGAGTAAAAGTACAATATTTGCCCTTGAGATGTAGTGGAGTAGAAGTAAAAGTATAGACAATTGTCAAAATTGACAAAAAATCAAAATTGTACAGTACATTGTACAGTACTTGAGTAAATGTACTTAGTTACTTTACACCACTGGTGAGAGAGAGAGAGAGCTTGATGTGTAATGTGGGGTGTGTGTCTGTGGATCCGATCGTAAAAAATCTTTCAGCCC
>NC_137626.1:29455156-29531734 GCF_963280865.1 Gymnoscopelus braueri | reverse complement strand
ACACCACTGGTGTGTGAGAGAGAGAGAGAGAGAGAGAGAGAGAGAGAGAGAGAGAGAGAGAGAGAGAGAGAGAGAGAGCTTGATGTGTAATGTTGGGTGTGTGTGTGGATCCGATCGTTAAAAATCTTTCACCCCTAGCAACTACCCATCCAACAGGAAAATACTGCAGTCTGTTACGTTCAGGCCGAGTGGAAAAAAACTCTTAATCTATAATAATGACCAGGGTTCACCTCAGACCACGTTTGATCGTCTCAACCATTTTGTAGAACTTTACATCACATGGAATTGCTTCAGGGGTCATCACCTGCTTGTCGAATTGTCCAGCTTGCGATGGACAATTTAGTCAAATTGTTATCTTTGCCACGGACATACAAAAATTACCGGTCAATAATATTACCAGAAATGTATACTGTAGACCGAGCCCTAAATGTACAAGTCAACTAGTTACTAGTGGACTGCTAAAGTGCTATATATTTTAAAATTGTATAGTATTTCTGCTTTAATAAAAAAGTGTCCTACTTATTCTGAAGAAAGTCTGTTATATGTTTGGAATTTCAATAACTGGGTCTTATCAGTATTCAGTACAGTCACTGATAGTGCTTGCATCGCACATTATATTAACAAAATATGAATTTAGTTAAAAAATATTGCTTGCCATGGACACATTTGTCTGTGTACATATAGACACATTCACCCCGGAATTGCATAGATGCTAGTTTGTTTCGTTTTTTTTCCAGATGGATGCTAGTTATGTTATCCAGATGTTTGCTGTTTACTATAGTTCACGTGCCATGTATGTGCGTTGTATGCTGTTTGCTTGTCCACAAATGCTAAGTATTTTAATTAGATAGCATGCTGTATAGACAGATGCAAGGTTTAAAGGGACATTTCGCCGATTTTGCATCAAACCCCTATTTTTATCTAGGTCTAGGACCCATAAACATGATCCTGGTGTGTTTTTTGTGTTTTATCTGTATTTTTAGATTTTTATCCATATCCTCAGAGACTATGAGTCATTTGACTCATAGTCTCTTTATCTCACCTTATTTCCTGACTACAATGTAGACCACACCCCCACGCAGCCTCCCCTCCCCACAAGGAAGGGCAGTGCCCCAAAGCATTATTGTCATTGTAGTAATGCATGCAGCAGTCCAGTCAAACCCCAGTCAAACACACAGACTCCTATATTTTTCTGGCCATAGGGTGCAAATTTCAAATTTTGCTACTGTTATCTACTACAAATATTATTAACATTGAGTGACTGTAAGTTCTTCCAGGGGTGAAATGCTCCTTTAATGTTTACCTGGTATTGAATTACTTAGCAGGTTTTTTTTGCACTCTACCAACTTAAATTTACCCTGTCGTCCGAACATTAAAGATTTATGCATTGTCATAGGACCGAAAATAGCCAATCCATAAGCTCAGAGCGCGTTCTGAGCTCACAGATTGGCTATTTTCCTCCCTGCAACGTCGCCGTACAATGTATCATAAATTAGCCATTAGTCCAATCTAGCACTTGTAAGACACTCTGGATAAGAGTGTCTGCTAAATGCCTAAAAATGAAATTGTAAAAAGTATAAACCCAAAGCTCTCTCTTAGCATGAGATATATAGCGGTGCATTTCAGGACGGATGAGGAACAAAAATAAAATAAAATAAAAATGTTTGTGTCGGACCCAGCCTCCCACAGGTTCGACTTGTTTTGGCACAGATTTTTGGAGTCCCTCCTTGTTAACGGTGGATTTTTTGGAGGGAGTGTGACAGGGGGAACAACAGTGTTCATGCCTACTACTGTGGTTGGTACCTTGTTAAAGCTGAGCTCACACTGCAGCCGCCAGGCCCGGTGAGTCCGGCGAGGAGCTTGCAGTGAGCTCCTATCCAGCTCGCTTTCCCTCCAGTTTATGTGTTTGTGCTTCTCTGGAAAACAAAAACAAAATCCAAAAAAAACAAGAAGAACACTGTCGATGCGGCAGGATAGGAAATGCAGGGGGCTGCTGTTTACTTCCCTCCGGACCTCTCTCTCTCTCTCTCTCTCTCTCTCTTTCTCTCTCTCTCTCTCTCTCTCTCTCTCTCTCTCTCTCTCTCTCTCTCTCTCTCTCTCTCTCTCTCTCTCTCTCTCTCTGTGTGTCTCTCTCTCTCTGTGTCTCTCTCTCTCTCTCTCTCTCTCTCTCTCTCTCTCTCTCTCTCTCTGTGTCTTTCTCTCTCTCTCTCTGTCTTTCTCTCTCTCTGTGTGTCTCTCTCTCTCTCTCTCTCTGTCTTTCTCTCTCTGTGTGTCTCTCTCTCTCTCTCTGTGTCTTTCTCGCTCTGTGTCTCTCTCTCTCTCTGTCTTTCTCTCTCTGTCTCTCTCTCTCTCCGTCTTTCTCTCTCTGTCTCTCTCTCTCTCTCTCTCTCTCTACTCTGTTTGTCTGTCTGTCTGTTTCTCTATCTCTGTCTCTCGCTCTCTCTTTCTCCATCCCTCCCTCCTTCCCTCCCTCCCCCCTTGCTCTCTGATTCCTCATCCCTCCGTCGGAGCAGAGGAATGCAGAGGAGAGAAAAAAATATTGATCCGGAAAGCCTTTCGAAAACCGATTTCGGGGGCAATGGAAGGAAATTAAATAGTGTCAAAGTGAAATGAAATTACAGGAAGGAGGGCCGAGTAATCCTTATAATTTAATTAGGTAAATTAGAACAAAGCCCTCCTTTTTTACACCGACCAGCCCCCTTCCTACACGCGCACACACACACACACATACACACAGTGCCCCCCCCCCCCTACACTTGGATAGGCTTTCCTCTCGTTGCTTAGCAACAGGGAAGCGTTTTCTTTATTTTTCATAAGTTTTGCTCTTTTTTGGGGGCCGACTGGGGAGGCTGGTTGGTTTGGGGGGCATTCGAGAGGGGGGGGGGGCATAAATAAAAATAACTCTTGAGAGCGTGCAAATGAAACGAAATGGACCATTCCGGGTCCATTTGGTTCCATTTGTACTTTCTCAAGAGTTAAATTAAAGGTAGGGTAAGTGATTTACTTTGGTTAAAATAAGTGTTTACTCATAGAGTGCTTGTTCAGTAAAAGGAGTTTCCCGTGTCTCTCCAGCTCTTTATTAAACAGAAAATGCATTTTCAGTGCTCTCTCCTGATTGGCTTAAATGTTGTCACCTACCTGAAAATGTACTATATTCTGTTTACTAAAGAGTTTCATACAGACCCCCCTTAAGCATCCATGTGGACCCCTGTTGGGTCCCCCGTGCCACACATTGAGAAACAGTGGGAGTAGATGATGAGGGCAACGGCAGAATCTAGCCAGCGCCAGCCAGCGCAACGCCCACAGCTGGGTCATGGTGGGTGAGGAAAACAGAACTAACCCCCCCCACATGCCCCCCCACCTCCAACATGCACGCCCACGGCCATGCCAACCTCCCAGCGGCTATCCTATCCAGAGAGGGGGGTTCATCCTCCGCGCTTTGTGGAGGAGTTATATCGGTCGCCCGGGTGCCAGCGCGCCAGGCCTGGCGAGCCTGCGGCGGGACTCCGATATTTGACTTAAGTAAAAGTAGCAATACCACAGCATAACAATACTCTGTTACATGTAAAAGGCCTGTGTTCAAAATGTTACTTGAGTAAAAGTACAAAAGTATTGGCATCAAAACCTTTTAAAAGTACCAAAGGTAAAAGTACTAAAATGTTTGAAAATAGCCGAT
This sequence comes from Gymnoscopelus braueri, assembly GCF_963280865.1. NCBI lineage: Eukaryota > Metazoa > Chordata > Actinopteri > Myctophiformes > Myctophidae > Gymnoscopelus > Gymnoscopelus braueri. The sequence goes on along the minus strand of NC_137626.1, from coordinate 29,528,058 downwards.
CTACAAGCTCACAACGCGTCGCATCGCGACGCGTTGTGAGCTTATTTTCAAATAGCCTAGGTATGAAATAGGGCTAAAGTGGTTAATGTATGTTTTAGAATATAGTACTTTATATCTGCAAAGTAACTAGTAACTAAAGTTTTCAAATAATTGTAGCGGAGTAAAAGCACAATATTTTCCTCAGAGATGTAGTGGAGTACAAGTAAAAGTATTGCGAATTTGAAATACTCTAGTAAAGTCAAAAGTAACTCAAAGTTGTACTTAAGTACATGTACCTTAGTTACTTTCCACCACTGGCAGGCGCCATTAAGGTCACGCAGAGGTTGCCTCCCGCACAGATCCGTCCTGAGCCGACTTCCCCCCAAACCCAAAGAGACGGCTCATCACCCAGTAACCCCCACCACCCCCATATCCCCACTAGGGAAGAGGCTTCTAGCTTTCCGTGTGTGAGCTTTTCTTTTTGTTGTTTTCTTCTTGACACAGTTTTTTTTTCTTTTTTCCGGAAAGCTGAGTCACAGGTTGCGTCGAGTTGCACAATGCGAGAGCAAAAAAAAAAAAAACATGGCAGGGTTTTTTTCTTCTTTTTACTCCACAGAAAGCATTTTAAACAACGTACTGTAGTTTTCACAATAGAGGATTTAGTTGTTTTCCTTTTTTTTTGACTGACAGCAGAATATACCTCATAATGGAAATCCTTTTTTTGTGTGTGTGGAGGATATTATTGCCGTCGGCCAGAAACCTCATATCTCCATATTTCAACTTGTTATGCTTTTTTTTGTAAATAAATGCCCGACTACATCATACAAGAGTGTCGAACAGAAGTAGTGAAAATAGCAGATCTGCTATTTTCACTTCTTAAGACCTGGAACGCATCTGTGTCACTGATTTGAGCTAAAAAAGCATTATTTTACACTTTGGCTATTCAAAAATAGCAGATATACAAGCTCGTAGTGCGGCACCGAGTGCCGCGCTACGAGCTTGTAGATCTGCTATTTTTGAAAAATCGTGAAAATGTGTGCAAATCTTTGAATATATATTGTTTTAAAGCGAACATTTTTAACTCGAATCTTTGCTTCTGGGGGTCCCTGGAACAACATATTTTGAGATGGGGTCGGCGGCCAAATACATATCGTTTTGAGGGTCCTTGACATGAAGAAGTTTGGGAACCACTGATATAGAAACATAAATGTTTTTTAAAAACAGTTAGGATTTAGAAGACATTTTTGTAGAATCGGCCTCGGTTTTGGACATACGAGGTTATTTTCCACCCGACAACAACGATATGCAAATGTAAGCCCCCCGCCCACCACCCCACCCCCCTGTCGTGGTTTCATTTAGTCTCTCTCTCTGTCTCTCATGGCGGGTGATTGACGTGTTGTAATCGGGCTAATAAGGGCCTCCTCTGTTTTCTCCCCCGCCTACTGTGCCGTCTCAATGGGCCGACTTGGCAGGTGCGCCGTCTCGCTGCGCGCGCGCTCCTCTCGCGACCACCCGCTGTCACCCCCAAAATACCGCCGCGAAGCACGCTGAGTACTCAGATTCCTTTACTTAAGTAAGAATAGTAATGTAAAAATACTCTGTTACGAGTAAAAGGACTGTTTTCAAAAATGGGCTTGAGGAAAAAGTACAAATCTGTCAAAAATATTCATACAGGTCCAGTACTTACTTTTTGCTAAATGTACTCCAATTAATTTTTTGTTTAGAGCGTGCAATGCGGCCGGCCGGCCGGCCGGTGTGTGGTGGATACAACATATGGGGCGAGGCTTTGGATCAGTCGCCGCGTCTTTTAACATTTGCATACATTTGGTTGGATTCCAACTTAATGCAAATGAGGTCCGTCCTCCCACAACACGGCCGGCTCGCGAGAGTCCGGTCAGACTGTCAAAGTGGGTGGTGCTGATCAAATATGAATCAAGATATATATCGATATCGTGATATATCGCGATACTTCCTCCCGTGATAAATAATCGATATACTGCCGAAAAATATCGATATTCATTTGTGATACGTTGTTTTTCCGACTCTGTATTTGTGTAATGATGATTTTGAACTGTTTGGTGCTATTTCATGTGTTTATGAATTGAATACAAGAACTATCGTGATATATCGTTGGTGAAATTTCATGCAATATATCGTGATATCGCAATCTATCAAATATTGTGATATTATTGTTATCGAGGGCCTAATATCGCCATAGATATCGTATTGTGAGATACCCATATCGTCCCACCCCTAGTTAACGCCTCAACTTAAATGAACACATGATTTTACAATTATTTCTGCTCATGGTCTGGTTTGACTACCGCTACTAGTTCAACTGCCTGAAGGTCAAAATTCAATTTCTCCCCTGAGCAAGCAAGCAGGCTCAATTTGCTCAGTGGTAAAACATTCAGCACCAACACTGGGGACTCGGGTTCGAATCCCGGTGCAGCTTTAAACCCTATATACGTCGTCCCCCTGGGGTCTATACTGGGGCCCCTACACTTTCCCCCTCTCTACACCTAAACATCTTTGCCGAAAATAGCTGATCTACAAGCTCACAACGCGTCGCAAACGCGGCGCATTGTGAGCTTGTTGATCAGCTATTTCCGGAGCAAACGTTCGGCCCGAGAACAGGGACGGATGCTGGTTAAGCTTCAGAATCTTTTAACAGCTAATGTAACGTTTTTTTTCGAGCAGTCAGTCAGTCAGTCATTGCTGCTCAGCGTTCGTACGCAGAATTCTAAAACCCGAACAACACCGGAGACGGAAGGCAAACCACAGGAATGAATGATGTACCTGTCAAAAGATGCTTGCCTCTCTCACTCTCTCTCTCGATCCCCCAGCCGGCATACTGCACGAGTCAGTACTGAGCCATGCATGTATACCGTAGAGCCATTACAGGTTTTTTTCTTTCTTTTTTTTCACTCCTCAAATGCAGTTATTCTAATTAGGACTGTCAAGTGCGGCTGGCAAACTTTGTGACATTTGACAGCTGTGTGTGTGTGTGTGTGTGTGTGTGTGTGTGTGTGTGTGTGTGTGTGTGTGTGTGTGTGTGTGTGTGTGTGTGTGTGTGTGTGTGTGTGTGTGTGTGTGTGTGTGTGTGTGTGTGTGTGTGTGTGTGTGTGTGTGTGTGTGTGTGCACGTATATGTTAGTACTGTATGTGCTGCTGTGTCAGCTACTCTGATGAATATTGCATGGACAAGGGGAACGAGTTGGTGTTGGACACACACACACACACACACACACACACACACACACACACACACACACACACACACACACACACACACACACACACACACACACACACACACACACACACACTGTAACAGACCTATGGTTAAGCCCCAGGTTTGAGTGCCCCGGTAATGATGTCGAATGTGAGGTCGTGATTGGCTGTCAGAGTGATTGATAGGGCTGTCAGTCGGGGAGATTTTTTTTCTTTTTTTCTCCCCCGCCCTCTTTCTCAAGAGCCATTATCTGTTGATGTGCTATGATATAGTGCTGTCAATTGGTTGACCTTCTAACCCAAGTTTAGACGGGCGTAGAGAAAGATTTATTTATTTATTTGTTTTCTTTTTGGGCTCGTTTGGAAGGAATGGAAATCTTATAAAACTCTGTTCAAAATGCCTTTGCATTCGTGTGTGTGTCATATGTCACATTTGCCAATTTTTGTGTCCCGAGGTTGGTAGTCAATGGGAATACTAAGGGAATCCTTGTCTTTCTTTCAAAAACTGTACATTTCAGTGTTAAGAAAAACTGCATTTCTGTGGAAACACATCGCACTTCTCTCTCTGCCCGTCTGTCTCTTTTGCCAAATAGAAATAGCAATCTTTTTATACACGTATATATCCTACTAGTAGAAACTGCTTTACAACAACAGTGCTGGTGAAACTAGGCTGCAAATTTGCTTTTTACGTGTCTGGATTACATAGATTATTATTATTATGATGATTGTTGAGGTGCATTCAGGCACAACATGATAATTTATTTTGAGCAACACCATTCAACTTCACTTTATTTTTCACATCACAAGTTTACATGTAAAAGACTGGGTAAAATAGATTTTTTTGTACAAGCTGAGTCTGCCAGCTTCCGTGTGATGGGAGGTACATGCTGGTCCTGATACACGAGGAGTCTGGTCTGTTTCTTATTCGCCTGTTTGTCAAAGAACTGTGCAGCTTACAATGAGAGTCTGAAAACACACAGGCAAGACATACTTTTAAACCACATTGGGTGGTCTAGACATGTAATGTTGACCCCTTAGACGAATGAAAAAGAGGGGGAGAAAAAGTACCAAGTCTAACAAAACGTTTCAATGGCCATGAATGTATGTATCGTGTGCAGTTATGACATTTTTCAATTTAAACCAAAACTTCTTCCCATATCAGCGTATCTAGGTCAGAATCATTTGAAATGAAAGTCAGTCTGGAGGTCTGTGACATGAAAAAAGTTTGAAAAACCCCTGGACCATTCAAGGAGAACTCAACTCTTCTGACATTATGAGTTCTGCTGACTTGGGCACCATCACAGCCTTATGGCCTTGCTGGCCCATGGCCAGGCTTTGATTTGTAAAAGAAAGTAACAGGGGTGTGGGTCGACATTTTATTGTCCTGGTCCAGGGTTTGATTTGTAAAAGAAAGTAACAGGGGTGTGGGTCGACATTTTAATGTCCTGGTCCAGGGTTTGATTTGTAAAAGAAAGTAACAGGGGTGTGGGTCGACATTTTAATGTCCTGGTCCAGGGTTTGATTTGTAAAAGAAAGTAACAGGGGTGTGGGTCGATTTTGTTTTCTTCCTGGTCCTCAATGTAGAGTTAGGTTAACAATTAGGGAAATATTGAGATTTGGGTTTAGGGATTGGGGTTAGAGTTCTGCCTGATTTATACTTAGTTGTGCGTCGGTGTTGTGCAGCGAAAATATCAAATCTGCAAGCTCACAACGTGTCACGCTGCAACGTGTTGTGAGCTTGCAGATCGGCTATTTTCGGCTAGATGTTGATGTTCTCACAAGTATAGTAATAGAAACGTTTGTGTTTGTGTGTGTGTGTGTGTGTGCAGTCCATCAGAGAGGTGACGGGCTACGTGCTGGTGGCTCTCAACCAGTTCGACTACCTGCCCCTGGAGAACCTGCGCATCGTCCGCGGCACCAAGCTGTACGAGCGGCGCTACTCGCTGGCCATCTTCCTCAACTACCGCCGCGACGGATACTACGGCCTGAGGCAGCTGGGACTGCGCAACCTCACAGGTAGGGGGCGCCGCCGTGGTTCACGCTGGTTCAATCCTGAGTGTTCTTTCAACTCTGAGAGAGTGACCCTTCTCGGTCCATTTTGTACTCTCTCAGAGTTAAACGTGCATTTTTATGCAGGAGAGGTCATATTGGGATACTGTTTGTGTGTCAGACAGACATCCTTTCTGTCTGTCTGTCTGTCTAGAGTATTAGTTTAACGCATACTGTAACCAACCGCCTCTAATTTGGGGGGCGGTAGCGCTAACGTTTATTGGCAACTGATGAGTTTGCATGTTTGACACACAAACCGCCGTACATCTGGCGCTAAGGGACGAATGAAGACAGACAACCCACCACAAGGACACTGGTTTATGGCCTTCTTTTTTAAATGGCCATTTCATTAATGGTCTGCGTGCTCCTATGCAATCTACATGGTTCTTCAAGTCATAAGTTAGTTAAGCACATGTACCAGTAACCGGAAGAGTGGGCACCTGAGAACTCTGGGGATTTATTTTTTTATTTTTTATAAATGGTGACTTCTTAAATGTTTTATAATGATATTTAAGGCCTAATATTTCTACCATTGCCATAAATTGCTTAAAAACATAAATAAAAACTAAATAGAAAAGCCATTAATTTTGGACATAAGCAATAAGTTGCAGGGTAAATTTAGGTCTGATAATAATGTACCGTGCATGTTCAAATCATGGGTACTTTACTGTAAAAAGCAAATCTGACCATTTTCCAAAGAATACATTAATCTTTTTCACATTTTGGAAATAAATTGCCAATTTAACATTGAGTTAATGTTTAGGAGCCCATTCGATTTGTGTCCGATTAAGAATCTTCAAATACTGAACTACATTTACTGAACTATCATTCACCTAAAGGTCAGAGCTGAAATTGGTGTGTAAATGTAAATATGAAAATAATGCATAAATATCAAGTCAGTTTATATCAGGGGTGCCTCACCACTGCACTGTTGTTAAACTGTCCATCTTTCATACAACCATTCATTAATGTTTCAAGATCAATACCTCGTTTCTTCTGTCATGACAAGTCAAAATGAAAAGAAACTAGAAAAAATGCTGCTCGGAGCACAGTTCTCCGCCCGTTCTCCGCCAGGTCAGGTATTGTGGGCCAGCAATGTTCGGAATTCGCCAATCCGGATGGAATATGAAAAATCGGACGGATCTGTCTTGATCACTTGACTGTAGGGATAATGTGTACTGATTTGTGTGATGTTGTTTGTGTATACAATGTCCAGCTGGGTCCAAAAAGTAGCCAGTCAGGTGCATGGGCATGCGTGTGTGTGTACTGTATGTGTGTATGTGTGTGGGGTGGGGTGCAGTAAAATGGTCTATCAAACATTATGGCTTTATTCCTGACATTTACATACTTGAGCAGCTTTCTCCAGATGAAAGGCCTGGTAGGTTAGGCTTAGCGCTGTGAGAGGAATGAAGCTTTCTGCCTCTTCTGGGCCTACAGTATATCAAAATGTGATCCCATTAGTATAATTCACACAAACGATATAACTTATGTCCTTTACCCAGCATTATTATGTGGTAATAACAAATAGGATGAAATTCTGATGCTGTATATTTTCCCACGTCTGTGTCAGCCCTGTCACACCAGATCTACAAGCTAACACATTGCGATGCAACACATTTGAAGATTGTAGATCTGCTCTTTTTGGCAGATCACCAAACACCACAGTGACTTACAGTATACCTTTTTTTCTCCTTTATTTACCCAGGGTAGGTGCTAAGCATGAGTGCTCTTTTTCAGCAACGCCCAGCACAATCACACCGACATACACACATTAAAACCTGGCAGCTGCCCAGTACAACCACAGTGTTATACTGTTGGCCACCGGGCAGCTCCATTAGAGCAGTTGGGCGTTCAGTGCTTTGCTCAAGGGCACTTCAGCAGTGTTGGGGGCGGGGTTAGTGGTAGCCATTCACTTCCTCACTTACCTGCCAGGTAATTTAGTGATGGAGAATGCAATCTGCAATGCAATTGTTTCAAGTGGGTGTCATGCTTACCTTGCCTAAATTGGAATTGTTTGTGTAGGCCAGCGATTCCCAAACTGTGGGTCGGAGCCCATTGTTGGGCCGTGATGATATTGCAAGTGGGCCCCCAAATAATTGGCAAAACACAAAGATTTTATTGAAAATAATAACCTTAATATAAAAAATCACACCCAGTGTGAAGTGAGTGGTGCCTTCACTCCTGTTTGTGTTTAATAATTAGTGTAACTGGTTGCATCTTTGTTTTGCAATCAGCTGCAGCTGTTGTGGCCGTGCTCATCCGGACACACAAACACACCAAGTCAGTCCTTGTGAGTGGTTGGCACCACTCAAAAAATACCTGAGCACTTCTTCCACCACTGCATACAAGCAGGTGACGGTATATGATATTTACTGACAAATGCTCGACGTGAGAGGATGCAAAGCTCCTCACACCATTGGCATAATGAGGCGTATAGGGTGATCAGAGAGGAGAAAGAGCTCATAAAAAACAACCTAAAAAGGCAGTAAAAAGAAGAGCTGGCCGGAGATGCTGTAATGTCCGGCTCTCCGGCCGGCCGCCAGCTCGCGTGGAACACCCTGACAGAGGTCTGGCCAGAGATTAATGACCACAGAAGACCTTTTGTTACATTTAATTACCATCCCTGTGTTGTAAAACAACAGGGAGAGAGTAATTGTTAATGTTTTAAAGTTGCAGACTGCTGAAAGGAACATGATGGAATTACCGGGGATGTCTTGGCCCTAAACTAACCAGGAACGCATCTGTGTGTCATTTTTTGATTTCGTTGGGCTATTCAAAAATAGCAGATATACAAGCTCATAGCCGCGCTATGAGCTTGTAGATCTGCTGTTTTTGAAAAATCATGAATTTGAATGTTTTTCTTTTTTTCTGCGGACATTTGTAACTCAAATGTTTGCTTCTGGGGGTTCCTGGAACTAAATATTTGACAAATGTTCGCTTTAAAAAATATATAATCCAAGATTTTGCCACGAATGTTCACGATTTTTCAAAAATAGCAGATCTACAAGCTCATAGCGCGGCACTCGGTGCCGCGCTATGAGCTTGTAGATCTGCTATTTTTGAATACCCAAAGAAATCTAAAAATGACACACAGATGCGTTCCCGGTCTTAATGGGTTAACTCAAGTACTGGAGTTACTGGTTGTTGCATACTCGAGTGCAACCACTGCATTAGGTTGTTATCGGCCCCTACGCGCCAGTTTACCACCCTCAAACTATAGGTCTTTGAGTGATAAATGTACCTGCATGGGTAACACTCAGGGCTCTGCATGTACTGTTCGGATAAGCTAAATGAGGCAGAGAACCAGAGGTGGAAAAAGTATTCACATTTTTTACTTAAGTAAAAGTATCAATACGGCAATGAAGAAATACTCTGTTAAAAGTGAAAGTCCAGAATAAAAGTACAAACGTATTGGTATCAAAAGTAGAAAGTACTCATTATGCAGAATGTCCCATTTCACAAGTTTTCAAATGTATAAAAATCTTTTTAAAATAGCTGATCTACAAGCTCACAATGCATCGCATCGCGACACATTGTGAGCTTGTAGATCGGCTATTTTCAAACGGCTGAAATTTATATAGGGCTGAAGTGGTTCATGTATGTTTTGTGATAATAATAAAATTTTACTTTTCACCACTGCAGAGAACACAGATGAAATAAAATACCCTTTAATGTGTCAAAACCGATAAATGATACGCAGGGATTATTAAAACTCACTAAGAGGAAATGTTAGATTTTTCAATTTAAAGCCCATTGATGAATGACAAAAAAGACAGTTTGGTGTACTGTGAATATATTTATATTACTTATTTAATATCTTGCATCACACAGTTGTATATCACTTGCCTTTGTTCTTTATTAATTTTTTCCCGAAGCCATTGATGCAGATTTATTAGTCGCCTTTTGATTTAATGGCCCTCTTTTAATTAAGTCGCGGAATTGAAAGTCAACTTCATAAGAAACACAGCTGTTACCGGTATAAATGACTCCTTTGTGTTGCCATAGAGAGCCATCAAATGGCCGTGAGAAGTCATATTTTCCTGTTAATTACATTTTTGTTTACCGACGTTGAAATAGACTTGTTTCATAGGGCTCTGTTTTGGAATTAACTGTGTTCTCAGTTTTTTCTTAACCCTTTAAGACCGGGAACGCATCTCTGTCATTTTAGATTTCTTTGGCTATTCAAAAATAGCAGATCTACAAGCTCATAAAAATTTGTGCAAATCTTTGAACATATATATTTTTTAAAGCGAACATTTTTAACTCAAATATTAGCTTTTGGGGGTCCCTAGAACAACATATTTTGAGATGGGGGGTCCGCGGCCAAATACATATACATTTTGGGGGTCCTTGACATGAAAAGGTTTGAGAACCACTGATGCAACATAGGTTTTTTCAACGGTTAGGATTTAGAATACATTTTGTAGAATCGGCCGCAGGTCTTAATGGGTTAATATGGGGTGTAGAGGTACATGGATCAATGTTGGGTCTTCTTTAAAAGAGCTGGTGACTTCCTTTTATTAGTTATATTCGAGCAGTATTTGCATATTTAATCTACAATACAAGGGAAACTCCAGAAATATATGCAAATGCAGCGACTGCGTGTAGTATGAGGTCTTTTAGGTAAGGGATTATGGGAAAGGGAATATTTACTGGAAATTACTGTTAGAGCTTCACCCAAGCTGTTGGCTGCTCAAATGGCTTAAATGAGCACCCAGGCAGGGGAGGGTGGTTATTCGAGGTTAACCACTTGGTAACCGCCTTCCATTCCATTCCATGCCGACATGCACCCTAACCACTTAAAACCTTAGCCAAAAATTGCAGCTGTGCAGTTTTTTCCACTCTACACCAAATCTCGTCGCCAAAAATAGCCGATCTACAAGCTCACAACGCATCGCGATGTGTTGTGGCGCTTGTAGATCGACTATATTTACATGGCAGAATAGGGATGCTAAGGTTCAAGTCGTTTAGTGTCTTTGCTCAAGGACACTTCGACACACATACTGGGCAAGCCGGAGTCGAACCGGCGACCTTCGGATTCCCAGATGGTCTCTCTACCCAGGGTCATGACCTTTGCTGTTCATCGCCTCATCAGCAGTGGTGTAAAGTAACTAAGTACATTTACTCACGTACTGTACTCAAGTACAATTTTAAGGTATTTTTTACTTTACTGGAGTATTTTACAATTTGCAATACTTTTACTTTTTCCACCACTGGATGTAACCCATGGCAAGACAAACATGCGAGCGTTTTGAATAATGCAATTTAATTTCTGCCATAACACGCCGGCGCATGCAACTCGCAGGCTGCCTGGTGCCGCTCTTAGATGCCGCGTGGGCGTGCGCTTTACGTCTAGCCGGTGTGTTTGTAGGCCAAAAACCATCATCATCATCGCTAGCTGGCACGGCTCTCGTTTCCCAAATCTCCTTCCAGGAAGGCGTTAGGTACGTTTCTGGAAGCAGCCAGAAGAGGCGTGGGACGCAGAGAAAATCACGATAAGCAATCCCAACACCCCTGATAATTGTTTTAGCGATTACGAGCACGTTTCCACGCCTTCGGTTCGATTGCATCCTGTTACAGTATACGAGCTCTATTGTAAAACACTACCTTCTGTACTGTACAGCAGCGGTTACCAAACTTTTTTGCTCAAGACCCAAAAGCAGTGGCGTAGACGCACCTTTTTCCGCATGGGTTTTCAGATCAAAAGGCCCCCCCCCCGGGACCGTTTTGTCAAGGTGGGAGGGGGGGGCAGCGTGAAAAAAAAGACGCTCCACCAGCGCGCTTCCCTGGTTTAGCGCTCCTTCAGCAGCCACTGCTTCTAAACTTTCACTTTCTCCATGCCGTTTGGTGCTAAGAGGAACACAAAAAAACCTAATCCTCGCCAGCAGGGGGGCCCCCTTGCAGTGAAATCCCGCGTATGGGTTTTCATAACCCAGCAACCCTATGTAAGCTATGCCACTGCCCAAAAGAGAAAGTAGACATCTGCCCGGGACCCAAACTAGTAGAAAATAGCAGATCTAAAAGCTCACAACGCGGCGCGAATCTATCACTTTTAGGTCTGCTATTTTCACTACTTCTTGAACGTTGTTTTTTATTTATCTATGGAAATTATTATTGATTTGTTTAATTGATAAAATACTTTAAAAAAAAATTGGAATTGTTTTTAATTGATGACAAGTTGTGATTATTTTTGTTTACCCTTTTTAAAAATCTTGTTAAATACTATATATATTATGTAGGTGTATATATACCAAAAAAAGGGTATATTTACTCGTGACACATACAAAAATTGGTCCACGACCCAAACATGGGTCCCGACCCACTGTTTGGGAAACAGTGCTGTACTGCACTCATGTGGTGGGTGTGATGTGGTCGTGTGTGTGTGTGTGTGGGGGGGGGGCTATTCTAAAATCAACGCTAAAACCACACTCAAAAACGCGTCCCCATTGCTGTGATTGACATGGAGGGAGAGCTCTTTGTGATTCACGTCATATATTAAGTCCTTCGTGGCTCGCAAACTCGGACAGCACGCTTGTCCACGGCCATCGGCCGTTCGCTGTGGGCCCTCGCTTGCTTAGCGGCTCGCTCAGACGCGCCTCACAAGCCTCAAGGCCTCACCGACGGCTCGCCTTGTTCTCAAGTGTTTTTTAAAAAAAACAATGTTCTGCATTTGTTGTAAAACCTTGCACACAACGCAGGACGCCGAGCGAACCAAAACGAGCGCTCCGCTCAGAACTTTAGCATTCAAGTGCGTTGGGGGGGCTTTTCCGCTGACTGATGCTATACCGGTAGCTAGCTGGGTTAGCCGGGGGGTCAGGTGAGGTTGACCGTTAAGAACAGACCGTGGCGGGCGGTGTGTGTGTGCAGTGAACCCTCACATCAAAGCCCCGGTGTGGTGCAGGAGCAACAGACAATGCCCCCCGGGGGACTATTATTATTCCATTAGACATCATTTAGCTTGCGCTCCGAGACGTGCCAGGGCCGCTAATGTAGACAAATCTGAAGGGCCTCCCGGACACCCCCACCCCCAACGCCGTCAAACAATTTGAACTAAACCGCTGTTGGCAGCGCCGCGGCGCCTGGAGCGCCCGGCATAACACCGAGACCGGGCACGGCATTACAATGACTTCTGGGTAATTTGCATAAAAAGAAGGACAGAAAAGCAGGGGGAGTGAAAAGTAGAAAGGGAACAGAACCGGACGTAGGGAAATAATCCGCAGAGTCAGCGGTGACACCCATTCTGTTGTGAACTTCGCTAAGGTAGCGGTGGAGTGGGGGGTTGGGGCTGGTGACAGTTTTTTTGTTTTTCTCGGTCGGCGCTATAGGTGACTGCAGACGACATGAGGAAATCTCGGAAAAGAGCTGAAAAAAATGTTGTGCTGCGCTCGGGACATCAGTCTCTCAAACCATTCACATTATCAGAACTTTATGTATTCATTTATTTATGTGTTTAAATGGTAAATGGTGCATTTATATAGCGCCTTTATCCAAGGCGCTTTACAATGATTGTGCATTACATTCACCCATTCACACACCGATGTTGTAGGAAACCATGCAAGGCACCAACCTGCTCATCGGGAGCAATTAGGGGTTCAGTGTCTTGCTCAAGGACACTTCGACACTGACTCTGGGGAGGAGCCCGGGATCGAACTGGGAACCTTCCAGCTCCCAAGCTGCCACTCTACCTCCTGAGCCACTGTTTATTTATTTTGTTTGTTTGTTTATTTATTTGAACACAATCACCACTTTAGTGTCAAAACAACCCGATATTGGAAAGAAGAGATGAAAGGGCTAAAACTGAGAGGCTTCTCTCTCTCTCTCTCTCTCTCTCTTTCTCTCTCTTGCTGTTCCTTGGTTTTTTCCTGTGTTTTCTGGGGCTAGCAAAGCAACCGTTTGAAGCAAAGGAGATATGTTTTAATCATCCCGTGCCTTAATGATGACATTGGATTCATTATTAATTGGCCCCTCGCATCTACACCCCCCCTCCCCCCCCTCCCCCTCCCCCCCCTCCCTCTCTCCCTCTCCCTCACAACAGGCTTGTGCATGTTGAATGGATACAAGTAGGAGCTGCGGTTGCACCATTTGATCTTTATGTAATTACATCGCACTGCTTTTTTTTCTATTTTTTTTTTAACAGATTACATCACAAGCTTTATGTTAACCCATTAAGACCCGAGGCCGATTCTACAAATGTCTTCTAAAGCCTAAAGGCGGTTACACACCGGCGAATATACGAATATACGCAAAATTCTGACTCATTCCGAATAATGAAAAGGCGCTTTTTTCGCTCCGCGAAATTGATGTGGAAGCTTGCATTGACTTTATAAGGTTTAAAAAAAAAACGTATTATTCGCATGAAAAAAAAAGCCCCGGTGTGTAAGGACCTTAACAGTTCTTTGAGGAAAAAAAACGTATGTTGCTATTATAGGCCTATCAGTGGTTCTCAAACTTTTCCATGTCAAGGGCCCCCAAAATCATATGCATTTGGCCGCAGACCCCCCAACATCGCAATATATGTTGTTCCAGGGACCACTAGAATCAAAGATTTGAGTAAAAAAAAAATCGCTTTAAAAATATATATATTCAAAGATTTGCACTTAATGTTCAAGATTTTTCAAAAATAGAAGATCTACAAGCTCATAGCGCGGCACTCGGTGCCACGCTATGAGCTTGTAGATCTGCTATTTTTTTAATTGCCAAAGTATAAAATAATGGTTAAAGTGGTTACACAGAGATGCGTTCCCGGTTGTAATGCGTTAAGCAAAGAGGCCTTGAGACAGGCAGTCTTTTGCACAAATTCCCCACACGGCTACTACTGTACGAGCCTAGCTTTTTTTCCCCTTACCCTTGTACTTCACTATATCTCATTATTTCCCTGTCTTTTTCAAGACGCTGTAACACTGACTGTACTGTACACACACTGCACTTGAGCAGCGATTCCCCACCTGTGGGCCGTGAGGGTAATGCAAGTGGGCCCCCAAATCATTAGCCAAACACTAATGACTTTAATGACGATTAATATATTAATATTAATATTTAAAAAAAAATGTTTTAAAAAAATGTCATGGAACTTAAAGTATACAATCTTAGCTCCATTGATCCAAGCCCCGAATACAATCAATTAATGAACTCATTGACCGCCAATGACGAGATTTCTTGTCGTTTCACTCCAAGGCTCAGACCGACCAACGACGAGATTCTCGTCACGTGGTGTTTTCAGTGGTTTTTAACGATAGAGGGCGCTCTTCCGCAGCCTGTGAATGATTATGATGATGACGATGACGATGAAGAGTACACCCAGAAATCACGTGATCACAACAAAATGAAGCTGGTTTCGTTTAGTATTATAGGATTTATAAAAAAATCAAATTTTCTCTGCTTTCCGTTGCTTTTTTGGCGAAAACAAGCCACATTCAACTGCCCATAATTATGGAACGGATTATCGCGGCGATAATGTATTATTATAATACAGCATATATATATTGTGTATAACCCTCAACCTCATGAGTGCCAGTTATAAGAGAAGCGTCCATTGTGCAGATTGACAATAGAAAGGGGGGGTAGAAGAAAGACGGATATGAAAAAAACGCAGACTTGCACTATGGTATGCATAACGTCAACATCTTTTCCGTGGCTTTTAACCCAGTCAAACCGGGAAAGCATCTATGTAATTTTAGATTTATTTGGCTATTCAAAAATAGCAGATATACAAGCTCATAGCGCCGCGCTATGAGCTTGTATATCTGCAATTTTTGAAACATCTTGAAAATATGTGCAAATCTTTGAATATATATATATATATATATATATATATTTAAGCAAACATTTGTCATTTGTCAAATGTTCATTTGTCAAACATTTGACAAAACCTTTTCCTTTTGAAAACAACTATGTTGTTATATCAGTGGTTCTCAAACTTCTTCATGTCAAGGACCACCAAAATTATATGTTTTTGGCCGCCGACCCCGATCAAAATATGTTGTTCCAGGGACCCCCCAGAAGTAAAGATCTGAGTAAAAATATATGTATATAAAGATTTGCACAAATGTTCAAAAACATTCAAAAATAGCAGCTCTACAAGCTCATATGAGCTTGTAGAGCTGTTATTTTTGAATAGCCAAAGAAATCTAAAAATGACACAGATGCGTTCCCGGACTGAACGGGTTCATGGGAGTCGTGGCTATAGCACACGGCCAGGTCTATTGCCGGTCCGTCCGTGCCCTTTAAAGTGTAATGAGGACATTAAGCATATTTGAAGTGGCGATCTGGAGCTCTTAAGTAATTTAACAACATGCCACTGAAGGGCTTTAAACGCACAAACACCGCATTTAAACTTCTGAGTAAAGGCCCAAGGATGTGACACTGTCTGCGCCTGGAGAACTGGGGTAACACGTTTTCATTCACCTGTTGAACTGCACAGCAGTGTTTCACTTGAGGACCTTGAGGATATTGCAAGTGTGCCCCCAAATAATTGGCAAAACACTAAGATCTTGATGATAATATGACATTAACACATCGATTGCCAAGATATTAAACATAGTCTTCTATCCCCTTGCCAGCGTATAATTACCTCAATCCGATGATATTTGAAACGCCGTAGAACCGACATTGTGTCCCAAAAACACAAACAAAATAGTCCCCGTGGGTTAGCGGAGGGATCTGTGTATCCTTAGGAACGACAATGTTCCAATCCGCGATCCGATCTGAATTACAGCTGTTTTTCTGAAAATCCCAAACAGGAAGCGGATGGCTTCCTGTTTTTTTGGAACGACGTCACATCCACATTCTACTTCTCTGAATGACGATCGATCATTCCAAAGCTGTGTTAGGTCGCCCCTTGTGGAATTTTCCAAAAAAGATGAAAGAACGCATCAATGCGATCTTGGCAATCAATGTGTTAATATACATTTTTATTTTGAAAAAAACAACAACATTATTTTTAAGTACTGTTATACCACTAAACAGGAACTTGGATCAGATAGGCAGCCCAAATCCAGATTGGAGTCGGATTGGTTTTATTATCTGAACAAGGCTAAGGAAACGGATTCAAATCTGATTTGGAAACATCAGTTTCCATGTGTTTTGTTTGTGCTGTTCAGACTGCCTAAAAACAATGCAAGTCTAATCTGGATTAGGCCGCAAATCAGATGTTGGCATGGATTTGGGCTGAAAAGGGCCTTAAAGCTGCACTATGTAACTTTCCTCTTCTACCCCGGATTTGAACAAGGTTTCATGAAATCTTTACCATCGAGTATAGAGCGTGCCTGCTTGCTCAGGGGTTAAACTGAATCTTGGTGATTCGTGTCAGATCCTGTGTCTAGGTGAGACATGACCTTTGACACAATCTAAATGTCTCAATAGAAGAGCAGAGAGACCAAATACAACCACCCCAAATGTATAAGCTATATTGTATTAACATATTCTACAGTAGCCTATATAACTTTTTAAAAAAAAGTGACATAGTGCCGCTTTTAAGTATATTACGTTAGTTCCACTAATAAAAGCTGGAACGCAATCGATTGATTGAAAATGCTCGCGGCCCACCCACCCGACCACTTAACACGCCTTCGAGATTTTGTTCAAGCACGGGCCCCCTGATGCGGAAAAGGTTTTTGGAGCGGCTGATGTTACAGTAGGCTACTTTCCACTGAGCGAATGGAATAATGTAACGTTTGGTCCATTTGCTGCACTTCAGAGAAATCACTTCACTCGACACACTCCACTGACCCTCTGCACTGGAGACGCTGTTTTTGTTCTGTATAGTTCCTTTCATTATAGCGTCGATGTCGGGCAGAAACCTCGTATCTCCATGTTTAAACTTTATTTGTATTTCTTCGTAAACGAATGCCCTTCTCCGTCGCACTACAGGGTCACACAAGTGCAGCAAAAAATAGCAAATCGACAAGCTCACAACGCGATGCATTGTGAGATCGTAGATCTTCTATGTTTTGCCTTTTTTGGGGGGGATTTTAATGCCTTTATAATTGATTGGACAGTAGGCTGACAGGAAACCGGGATGAGAGACGGGGAGAGACATACAGCAAAGGTCGTCGGGATCGGGACTCGCTACATTGTAGCCTAGGTGCCCGGAACGCTACGCCACCAGTTCGGGTCTGTGGGTTTAATACAAATCTAACTAATAGAAAAGTATTATTAAGAGCTTGTGACTAAATAATAACTACATTGGCTCCATTGGAACACAGGTTCCTGTAAAGTAACAGTTTTGTACACACAAGGTTTCCGCCCGATAGTGACAATAGAAGACATACATTCCACGGCGATGTATGTGTGTATGAGCGGGTAATGAAAGAGAGAGAGAGAGGGAAGCTGCTGCTACGCGCGTCATCAACCACGACGGAAGGGAAACAGCTTGCCGGTCCCCCTTAAAAAGCAAACGCCGTGCGTCGGAGGTTAATTACGACGCGGCGTGTCAACCGATTTGTCTCGCCGCATCATAACCGCCGGTAATTTAGTTTGTAGAGAGGCGTTTGTGAGACGCATTAGGCATGCCGGACGGGAGGGAGGGAGAGAGAGAGAGGGAGAGAGAGAGAGAGAGAGAGAGGTCAAAATACTCGGATACAAACGAAAATACAAACGGATGTTTGTTTTTTCCTGCTGACTTGTTTGAATCCCCACCCCTGCTCAGTGAGAGGCGGTGCCCGCGTAACAGCAGTGGTGGAGCGTAACTAACTACATTTACTCAAGTACTTCAGTACAATGGTGAGGTACTTTTTTACTGTATTTAACATTTTATGGCATATAGTTGTAAATTGTATTCCATTACAATCATTTGAAAACTTTACTTACAAGTTAGGCTACTTTGTAGATTTAGATTATTATGATAAAATGCGCATTAACCAATTAAGCATCAATTAAGCCCTATATTGCACTTCATCGCGATGCGACGCGTTCTGAGCTTGTAGATCCGCTGGTTTTGAAAGATTTGGACAAATTTGGTAACATTTTGATCCTGTATAATGGGAAGTTCTGCATGATGAGGATTTTTACCTATTGTACTTTAAGTACATTATAATGCCAATACTTTTGTACTTTTACTCAAGTAAAATGAACAGTCAGCAACAGAGTATTTCTACATTGTGGTAGGATTACTGCAACTTTTACTCAACCACTTAACTCCCATATGGTTGACTGTTATTGTGGGAAAAGCTCTCGCTGAAAATAGCCGATGCTAGGCGTTGTGAGCTCGTTGATCTGCTATGTTCTGCGAAAGCTTTTGCCGCAATACAGATGCTTGGGTTTAAGTCAGTGGTTTTCAACCTTTTTCATGCCAAGGACCCCTAAATTGAAATACATTTGGCCGCGGACCCCCATCTGAAAATGTTTTGTGCCAGGGACCCCCCCAGAAGCAAAGATTTTTCAAAATCTATTTTTGAAAGCAGTAAAGTAGTTAAAATGATTGTGACGCTATTTCGTTAGGGACCCCCTGGTACCCACCCCCCCCCCCCCCCCAAGGACCACTGGTTGAAAACCACTGGTTAAGGATTTTTTTAAGGTACTTTTGTTTCCACAACTACACAACACTCCCCCAGCTCCCCGGCCCCCCCGCTGAGCCTCCAGGCGACAGGAAGCAGGTGAGGAAGACAGGAATTGTACTACTTCCTGTAGGCCGGCGGCGCCGCAGGGCGCGTCGGCTCGCCAGATGGCAGTGGCGGGCGGAGGAAGTAACGCCCATTTTGGACTCGAGTAAAAGTACCACAATGTAAAAGTCCTGCGGTCAAAATATCTCACATATAAGTCAAAGTACAACAGTATTATTATCAGCATCAAAACATCTTTAAAGCAGTCATTATGCAAAATACCCATTACAGAGTCATATAATATTCATCATGTTATTGGACTATAATTATTGATCATCATCCACTTAAGCTCTATTTTATAGTTTGGCTATTCATTTTTTTTAGTGAGGTTGTAGATTGGCAATTTGATTAATAATTAGTTTAATTATAAATAATCTACATATTCAAAGTAACTAAAGCTGTCGAATAAATGCATAGTGGAGTAAAAAGTACAATATTTGATTCTAGAGATCTAGTTGTAGAAGCTTATAGTATTAAGATATGGAAATACTCAAGCGAAATGAAAGCAACAACCTTGAAATAATAATAATACCTAAGTAGAGTACGCTGAGTAAAGGTACTTAGTTACTTTGCCGCAACAGCCAGATGGGGAGCCGGGTTCCAGAGCTCTCCCTCACGAGGCCGCACAGCCAGACATTTGGCTCCGCGCCAAATGGGCAATTTTAACAGAGCGGAACGGCGCGGGTGTAGGGAAATCATGCAACGGGACGAAAAAAGAAGAAAAGCCAATACACAAACGAAATACACAAAATGATGAATAAAATAGCGCAAAGGGAAAGAGGGGAGGGGGTGTGGGTTGGGGAAGCGGGGGGGAGCGGATTGGAAGAGGATTTTCGCCAGCAACGGCACAGCATGGAGTAATTAGCATTGTAATGCACGGCGGGGCGCATCGCATACACGCGTGAGAGCGTTCGTGCATGCGCCGCGTGTGTGTGCGCGTGCGCGTGCGTTTGTGTGTACGAGCGCTTGTATATGGTCTCTGTCGGTGGAAACCTAATATGTCCAAAACTGTTACTTAAGTAGCAGATCTACAAGCTAGTAGCAAGCTAGTAGCTAGCTAGTAGCAAGCTAGTAGCAGATCTACAAGCTCGACACGCGCGGCTTCGCGCCGCGTTTCGAGCCGCGTTTCGAGCTTGTAGATCTGCTACTTTTGCTGCATTTGTGTGACGCTGTGGTATGATCAAGTAGGCCGTTAATTTACGAAAAATACATGGAGGTAAGAGGTTTCTGCCCGACAACAACGACGGCACATAACATACGCGTGAGAGTGTGCGTGCGTGTGTGTGTGTGTGTGTGTGCGCACGCGCTTGTATATATGCGGTACACGGACAGGGTGTACAGTATGCATGCTTTAAGTGTGCGATATAGGGTGGTCAAGGTTCACAGGGAACCGATGGGAGCTGAACGGATGAATACTAAGCAGTGGTGGAAAGTAACCATGAGTACATTCACTCAAGTACATGCACTTAAGTACAATTTTGACGTTTACTTGACTTGAGTCTTTCCATTTTTTTGATATTTTATATTACTCCACTGCCTCTCAAGAGGTACTTTTTACTGTCACTACAAGCATTTGACAGCTTTAGTTACTAGTTCGCCTACTGTTTGTGGATTTCGGTTAATCATGTAAGCGCCATTTTCTACTTCGGCGATACAAAAATAGCGGAGAAATTTGAGTACTTTCACTTCGGTCCTGTAAGTATATTTTGATGCCAACACTTTTGCACTTTTACTCACAATTCCGAATAAAGGCCTTTTAGTTGTAACAGAGCACTTTTTTATATTTTGACATTGTTACTTGTACTTAAGTAAAACTATCCGAGTACTTCTGCCACCACAGTTACTACCGTTAAGTCCAACCCGACGTCATCAGAGCAGATTACTATTATAACACCCCCTCCTCCCCCGCAGCACAGAGGACACACGTCCGCTGCGCGCGGCGCGGCGCAGGACTCGCACTGTAAAGAATTGAATCCCAGGCTTAACTGCGGAGTCCCCCCCTGCGGCGCGGCCAATCCACAGCGGGACCAAAAAAAAAAAACGCTCGCAGGCGGATCTGTTGTTTAATGTATTGCGGGACGTGCAGAGAAAATACTGAATATAAGATGACTCTCGGACTCGCGAGGAACGCAAACTCCCCCGACCGCCGCGAGGAACTGCCCTGCGAAAAACGAATTACGGAATACCTACCCGCCTGCCATTCCAGGCTCATCAATGCATAATAGATGTATGTACAGAGAGAGAGAGAGAGCGTGCATACGGGGGTCTCTCATTATCGGTAGGGGGAGGAGGGGAAGGCGAGAACTGGCCCACGCCGGCACGGCCCTGAATCAGGAGAGGGAATTCTATTTCTTTGGGGCTTTATTAAGGTATACAGGCAGTTCGACGAGTTAAAAACACACCAAATGGATGACGCAAAAAAAGCCAAAGGCGTGTTTCCAATGTGGTCCATTAAAAATTCAACCCTAAAACAACAGTGCAGGAAAAAATACAACATCTACACAACAATATAGAGATGTCCAAAACTGCTACTTTTCAGAATATTGAAATTCAAAAACAGCTTACGGATCTGCTACTTTAGATGTTTTTTTGCGACGCTGTGATTAAGGATTAAGCATTCATTTACAAAAAGTTTAAATATGATAAGAGGTTGAGAGAGAGAGAGAGAGAGAGAGAGAGAGAGAGAGAGAGAGAGAGAGAGAGAGCGAGAGCGAGAGAGAGAAGGAAGACAGAAGAGGCAGGACTGCTCTCTATGCAAGGATGGAGCTGGCTTTAATTGCAGCACAGCGGTGCAGTGGGATCAGCTCGTATAGACTAAAGGCTTCTGATCTGAGGAACCCCGTTCTCTGTGTCTCTTTGACTGTGTGTGTGTGTGTGTGTGTGTGTGTGTGTGTGTGTGTGTGTGTGTGTGTGTGTGTGTGTGTGTGGAGGTGGTGGGGGGCTCCCAGTTGTAGGTGAACCTGAGGTAAATTCTGCCTCTGAGGCACTCAGGGAAGAGTTCATGAGGCACACACAGAGAGAGAGAGAGAGAGAGAGAGACAGAGACAGGGAGAGAGACCGAGAGAGAGGGATGGTCACTCCAGTAAGAAGGCGTGCATCAATACCGTATGCGGTTGATGTGTGCTGGATGGTCACGGACGGCTAATCACATCAATATCACTCACACCAAAGCTTATATGAAGCGCAGTGTCCGTTCACTGTTCTCACCAAAAGCCCCCCCCCCCCCCTCCACCCCCCCCACACACACACACACACACACACACATGGATGAAACGCAGCCAACCCCCGTAGTATGTGAAAAGCCAACCCAGGGCTTAGCATAGCGGGCGCTTTTATCCCGCTGAAATTCAATTTCTTGTTTGTGTTCATGCGCACACGCGTGTACGTCTGTCTTTTCTGCATGCATGTACATAGCCTGTCATGTTTTTTTCTTTTTTTTACACAGCCTGTTAGAGGACCATCAAAGATGCATGGGGCGGGGCGTTAGCTTAGCGGATAGAGACGCCGTCTGGCAATCAGAAGGTCATTGGTTTGAATCCCAGCCCCGCCCATGTCTACGACAGCGCCACTCTGAGCGCTCACCCTGACCATTGGGGGAAGCCGTCAGCTGGGTGAAGCTGAAAGGGAATTCCCTCTGCGGGATTAACAAACAAGTCTCCTCCGTTCTTTAGCTCTAAAATGGACCCATCCGCGTCCACCTATAAAAACGGCATCAAGTTAGCCATGATGAGGCCGGAGGGTATAAAGATGAACGCTATCTCTCCTACTGGGGAAGGGTATTAGATACCCGCACTGTTCCCGCAGTCTTGTTTTACACTGGATTTATACTTAACTGCGTGCCGGTGTGTCTCACGCAGAATATAGGCGATCTACAAGCTCACAACACGCAAGACATGATGCACAACAAAGTACATCAAAATCAGGCATCAGGGTGTCAACGTGACCTTAAAACCCTCATGTGTTTTTTTTTAACACTAGTATATTTGCTCCGCTTTGAGGACACGTGGTGCTGATGCCTCCAGAAACACCAGGGTAAAAACATCGTAGGTGGCACATAGGATGAATGTCCACCGTCCCAGCATCCCTAAAAACACACTGCTTTGTTTTACTATTAAAGGAGAATTTTGGACTAAGTTTTTCTTACCTTTTCTATGATGTTATGATATCTTAGGATGAATGGTACAGTAGAAATTTTTCATAACTCCACCCTTTGTCTGCCACAGCTTAAAACGTGCGCGGATAGGCCTTGCGTTAGATCACATATTTTAATTGCTTTTTTTTTTTTTTTTTTTTTAGATCTGACGTTCATAGTGACAACACTATCCAACCAAAAAAAAAGCTAGACGAGATTGAAATCTCAAGTTTTCAATCTCGTCTAGCGACTTCTGTTTTTTTATTTTTTTTTGGAAGGTGTTCTGTCACTATGAGCGTCAGATCTAAAAAAAAAAAATTCATCTATCCATGAGATATTTCAAATCCATCTAACGCAAGGCCTATCCGCGCACGTTTTAAGCTGTGGCGGACAAAGGGTGGAGTTATGAAAAATGTCTACTGTACCATTCATCCTAAGATATCATAACATCATAGAAAAGGTAAGAAAAACTTAGTCCAAAATTCTCCTTTAAGCTATTAAACCCTAACCTGACACCGTCAAATGGAAGAAGCTTGCGACACACATTTGTTTCACAGCCTACTTCCCATCTGAGACTTCGGTCGCAGAATCGATGACAGACAGTTTTTCTTTTTTTCAAGCTACTAGGCAGCTGATTGGATGATCCCGCCCCTAGCAGCCGCTGATTGGTTCGAACACGCAGTGTTCGGGCATGCTTACTCCCTGCGCAATCCCAGACCTCCCTGAAATCAAATGCAAATGAGATTTCCGGAGGGAGGGGGTTTACCAGGCTAATTAAACCCCCCCCCCCCCCAAAAAAAAAAAAATACGAAAAAAATACATAAAACGTAATTTAGCTAATTTGTGTTGGCGAGAGAAAAAGAAAGAAAGCAAAAACATCAAAGATAAAGCCAAGTTTAAAAAGTACCTTAGCTAATTTGCGTTGGTGAGAAAAGAAAAACACTAAAAAACACACACAATACTCAAGATACGTGAACTACAGAAAACGCAGACAGACGGACGGACAGAGATTTGAGGCATTTATTTTAGGATGCGCGCGCGCGCACGCACACGCACACACTCTCACACACACACACACACACACACACACACAGGCACACACCACCTTGAACAAAACAAACAAATCAAGGCGACAAGCCGGGACAGAGTTGAACTGGATAACAGACTGTGAGTTCTCCTTTAAGTCTATTACAGTGAGGCAATATGAATCAGCAGTGGAGGGGAGGTTTTTCGGGGGGGAGAGGAGAGGAAGAACAAAATGCCTGGAGGAGAGAACTGCAGGAAGACGGCAATGGATCGATGGCGAGAGAGAGAAGCGGAAAGACCTTGTGAGACAGGCGATCACGCACAGGACACAACCCTATAGTATGAGTTTATACCCACTGTATGCAGGCCTGACAGTGAAGGTCCCGCTCATACGCTTTGTCACACACTATTTATTCTCTCTCTCTCTCTCTCTCTCTCTCTCTCTCTCTCTCTCTCTCTCTCTCTCTCTCTCTCTACTCTCTCATATATTTATCGCACGGGTCCACAGGATTATGCAGAAATGCCATGAAACTGACTTATAAAGGAAATGTCATGTTATGAGGACGTAGCGCTGCAGACATCGGGTGACAACTGTGTCTGCTTTTGCATTGCACACACGCAAGCTCACACACACACACACACACACACACACACACACACACACACACACACACACACGCGCACACACATTTAAGCCTTCCTGAAATGCCTCTTCATGTTGCCGATGTCATCCCTACACAGTCAGAATCCTGACTGTTAATTTCACTCTGAGCGTATGAACGAATTGGAACCAAACGGACCCTCTCGGTGAATTTAAACACTGGGGATTTCACAGTGTATTCACTCAGCAAGGTCCCGTTTCATAGAGGGTATACAGTGATACTGAGAATGAGGGAGGAACCCACAGGGAGCGCTTCCTTTAATATTGTGAAATTAATTTAAAATATGAATTCAATTCATCCCTGCAAAGTGCCGCACACTGAGCCCAGTCCCCAGAAAGGACCGACCCCACACGCACGCACACGCACACGCACACGCACACACACACACAGCTCTGTCCCTCGTTCTGCCACCTCTGTTCCCTTCCTATGAAGCCGTGTCTAACCGTCCCAAACCACACCAGAGTCTAACCCAGTGGTTCCCATCCAGCCTTTTCTGGATCATGGCCCCCCCAAATCCAGTGATGTAAAGTAACTAAGTACATTTACTCAAGTACTGTACTTAAGTACATTTTTTGGTCTTTTTTTTACTTTACTGGAGTATTTCCAATTTTCAGTACTTTTACTTCTACTCCACTGTATTGCTCTTTTACTCCACTACAATTATTTGAAAAAATGAGTTACTAGTTACTTTGCAGATATAAACTATTATATTATAAAACATACATTAACCACTTCAGCCCTATTTTATACTTAGGCTATTTGAAAATAGCCAATCTACAAGCTCACAACGCGTCGCGTTGTGAGCTTGTAGATCTGCTATTTTCAAACATTTTTGTACTTTTACTTTTGGTACTTTAAGTACATTTTGATACCCATACTTTTGTTCTTTTACTCAAGTAAATGGGTTGTCAGAGCATGTTTATTTGAACGATCAATCGATCGATTGCGTTCCGGCTTGGATCGACGGAACTAAAAAAATATTATTATGTTATCATTAAATTCTTAGCTTTTTGGACAATTATTTGGGGGGCCCATGCACGTGCAATATCCTCACGGCCCACCAGTGGGGGCCCCGGCCCACAATTTGGGAATCGCTGGCCTATAACCGTTAGCCAAAAGCGCGGCGGCGAACGGGCGACGACACCTGGCCCTCCGGTTGTTAGCTGCCACCGGGGAGCCTTTTAATGGCTCGCCTGCTGGAGTATTTATGAGACTTGTATGCCCGCTTTATTCGGATAATGAGTAAATATGGGACATAAACCAGTGAGTGAGTAAATAAAATCTGCAACCCTACCCCCCTCCCCCCCATGCACAGCCCACAACAACAACAACAACAACAACAGCAGCACGTAACACAGCGGCCAGCTGATGGCGTTTTCTCTGACAGACCTGTGTTGCGTGTTGCGGGGTGGATGATTAGAGAACCCAAAAGAACATAGTGATGAGCCGTGGTGGAAAAAGTATACTCAGATGTTTTACTTAAGTAAAAGTAACAATACTGCGCTATAAAAATACTCTGTGACAAGTAAAAAGGCCTGTGTTCAAAATGTTACTTGTGTAGAAGTACAAAAGTATTGGCATAAAAATATACTTAAGAAAAGTAAAAAAGACTAAAATGTTTGAAAATAGCAGATCTCGCGACACGTTGTGAGCTTGTAGATCGGCTATTTTCAAATAGCCTGTGTATAAAATAGGGCTGAAGTGGTTAATGTATGTTTTATAACATATGTTTTTATCTGCAAAGTAACTTGTTGAAGTAAAGTGTGAGTAAAAGTATAAATACTGCAATATAGAAATACTCTGTTACAAGTAAAAGTCCAGAATTAAAAATTTACTTGAGTAAAAGTACAAAAGTATTGGCATGAAAATGTACTTAAAGTACCAAAAGTAAAAGTACTAAAATGTTTGAAAATAGCAGATCCACAAGCTTGTAGATCTGCTATTTTCAAATAGCCTAGGTATAAAATGGGGGGTCTATTACAGAGTACAGTAAATAAAGGAACACACACAGCTAGTGTGTGTTTTAAAATATAATAATTTATATCTGCAAAGTAACTACTGACTAAAGTTTTCAAATCGTTGTAGTGGAGTAAAAGTACAATATTTGCCTTTGAGATGTAGTGGAGTAGAAGTAAAAGTACCTCAAAATTGTACTTAAGTACTTGAGTAAATGTTATTAGTTACTTTCCACCACATACTACCGTTCTGACAAATGTTTTTTTGCAAGCTTTGGGGTTTTTAGTCAAATAAATGTGCGTGCAATGTTTGCATGTGTGGACACTTGGACTCTGGTCCCCGTAAACCTGATTTATTTTGGACTTGGTTGCACGCCGGTGTCACATGCTGAAAATAGCAGATCTACAAGCTCACAACGCGTTCCATGGCGATGTGTTGTGAGCTTTATAGATCAGCTATTTATGGCACGTGACACCAGGACGCAACTAAGTATAAATTAAGCACGATGCTCAGTTAAATGAACATGTGCGTGTTAGTATACTTGTACTGTACGCGCGTGTGTGTGTGTGTGTGTGTGTGTGTGTGTGTGTGTGTGTGTGTGTGTGTGTGTGTGTGTGTGTGTGTGTGTGTGTGTGTGTGTGTGTGTGTGTGTGTGGTGCGTGCACGCGTGTGTGTGCGTGCGTGTGCTTGCATTTCTCTGCATACTCTGAGGTTTCTGTAACCGGTTTGACTTTGTCTAATGCCCTTCCATACACACACACACGCGCGCACACACACACGCACACACACACAACATTATACATTATAAGTTGTACGTTTGTATCCAAGCACTCTAGCTCAGCCCCCCGACCCAGCGCTGACGTCCAGCTGCTCATTTGCATTAGCTGCCACAACTCCATCAGCACGGTGGAGTGGTGAGAGGAACCAATTATTATGGCTGTTGGAAGTTGTCTATAAAATGTCAGTCTAAAGCGTGCGGTGAAGGAGTGGCGGCAGGGGACGACCAACCAGACCTCAGGAGAAGTGCTGTGACAGATCCGCCTGGGACTGTGACTTCTCACAACCCACCCACCCACCCAACCACACGCACACACACACACACACACGCACACGCACACGCACACGCACACACATGCACGCACGCACTCACATGTAAACTAGGAAAGAAAATAGAGTCAACTTGTCAGTCAATCATTCGGTCAGTCAGTCAATTAGTGTGTGTGTGTGTGTGTGTGTGCGTGTGTGTGAGAGAGTGTGGAGGGGGGGGGGGTCTGTCTTACTGCAGTGGTTCTCAAACTTTGTCAAGCGCCCCCAAGTTTATGTATTTGGTGACGGACCCCCATTTGAAAATACTTTGTGCCATTAGACGTCTATAATAGGTCTAACGTCTAGTCTAAAACCGGGTTATAACTGGTCTAAACGTTTTTTCAACGTCTATTCTTAGCCTAGACGTTGATTATCTGTTTTTTAAGCGTCTATATTATAGCTGTTGAAATATAATATAGACGTCTATAGAAACTTTCACTAATTGGGTCTAATAGCCGACTATGGCTCACTGGGATAGGGTTAAAGCGGTTCATCTGACTCTTATGCAATATTGACACACGTTTTGCTGGGAACACCCTGGAAACCCCCCCAAGGACCCCTGGGGGTCCCCAGAACGCCACTTTGAGAGCCGCTGTCTTACTGTGCCTGCTTACGTGTGTGAATGTCTGTCTCTTACTGTGCGTACGTGCATACATCTGTGTGTGTGTGTGTGTGTGTGTGTGTGTGTGTGTGTGTGTGCGTGCGTGTGCGTGTGCGTGTGCGTGTGTGTGTGTGTGTGTGTGTGTGTAAATGCTGATATCCTGGCTTTTCAGAGACCTACAGTAAAAAAGCACAACAGCAGTAGTGTATATAAATATTACACAAGATGTTTGAGGTTATAACGCAGACAGCACATTTACTGTTGAGATATTGCCAAGAGGCAGGGGATGACAAATAGATGACGGTGGGATCACAGGTGACCTTGCTGAACCATATGATGGATATTTAAGTAACAATCCATGCTACAGATCAACACCTGGCCTGTCCATCATTTTTACTCTCTGCATGACGCTCATACCCGGCGGGGAGTGAGTGTCGCTACTTATACAGTAGGTGTTACTGACTGTAGATCTAGTAGTTGTTACTTGCTGATCTAGTTACTTACTGTGTGGATGCGGTGGTGGAAAAAAGTACTCAAATGTTTTACTTAAGTAAAAGTATCAATACTGCAATGTAGAAATGCTCTGTTACAAGTAAAAGTCCCGGGATTCAAAATGTCCTTGAGTAAAAGTATAAAATTATTTGCATCAAACTGTACTTCGAGTACCAAAAGTAAAAGTAATCATCATACAAAATGTCCCATTTCAAGTTTTCTCTGGAGAGTGTACAAATGGAACCAAATGGACTCTTACGGGTCCATTTGGTTCAATTTGTACACTTTCAGAGGTACACACCCGTAAAGGGCCATTTGGAAACCCCTTAAGGAACCATGAGGGTCCCTGGACCCAAATTTTAGTCCCACTGGTGTAGCAGTGTGTTTCCAGTGAGCCAACATGCACAATATCAGCACCCTGACTCTGTTTGACCAGAATGGAACAGAGCCTTCATTAGTATCATTGGCAACACCTGTGAATGCCCTCACAATATGCCTGCTGTGCATAGAGCCTATTGTGTTCATATAGACACTCGAAGTAGATCTGGTTGTTATTTAGATCTAGTTGATGTTACTTACTGTAGATCTAGTTGTTTTTACATGGATCTCTAGTTGTCATGATGACAGTTGTTGACTTATGCTGCGTTCACACTGGCATGCTACAATGCTACAGGCTACCATTTATTTTCAATGGAAGTCAGCTATACAAACTGACGCTTGTATCTTGTATCTTTTTCCCACTGCCAGTGTGAATGCAGCATTGGGGGGAAAACATAATCTACATTCTGAACTTGACATTGAAAAGCCTCTACCAAATATCCACTTTGTAAAAAGGGATAGTTGAGGCAGTTTCGGAACAGAAATCCAAGCAGTCGACCCATGGCGATCCTTACCATGCACTTCCTGTGCACGCGCTTCAGTGCAAATCTATCTGGCTGGCAGACTGGGGTCACTGACACACTTCTGTTGTCAGAATGTCCGAGCAGTATATATTGATTGTAGTGAAAGAAACGTGTTGCTCAAGATGCCAAATCTCTGAAAAAAGCATTGATGTGATTTATTTTTGGAATAATGAAGAGTTCTAGCACAAGATGAGTATTAATGTATTTGGACGCAGACCCCCCATCTGAAAATGTTTTGTTCCAGGGACCCCCAGAAGCAAAGATTTGAGTTAAAAATGTTTGCCCTGAAAGTACATATTTTCAAAGATTTGCACCAATTTTCATGAATTTTTAAAAATAGTGTCAGCTCTGACTGCATTAGCAGCCTAGGTGCCCGGACCGCTATGCCAGCCGTCCGGGCCTAACGGTGCTTTTTATAGTCACTATAATGCAGTGCCTATGTCATTTTCACAACGGTTCAGGTTTTATGTTCCCTTTTAACCTGTATTCTACACAATTTACTGTAGATGTGCTAGATGCGCAAGGCTTCATAAGCGGCGCGCTGTAGATCAGCTACAGTATATAAGAGATTTGGTATGGACGGAGAAAAAGAGCCGACAAAGTACAGAGCCCAAAGGTCAAGTTTACCCAAGCTTGTAAGAGGGTTTAAGTGGTTAAACATCCCCCTTCGCCAAGATTTGCCTTCGCCAACCGTTGACCCCTGGCCGACCCCTCTTCCCCTCTCCATTCAGGCTCTATTTGCTTATTGACGCGTATAGTGTGGCTCTGCTCATTAGGCTTATCGGTATGCAGAGGAGCGCTTCCCCCCGCTCTGACCAGGCCTCTTTTGTTTGCCCGCGCTGATTGGTTACAGACGTCGTTTCATTTAGATGCAGGGGGAAAAGCGGTGACGGAAACAGAGAGAGAGAGAGAGAGAGAGAGAGAGAGAGAGAGTGGGGTCTTATTAGGGTGGGGGGGACGCTGCCTTAAGTGCAGCGTCGCCGGCTCCATTTTCATTTGCCTCCCCATTATTGAATTTGCCGGCTTCTCATTCGCCCTGATTGCATTTTGTGTCACCTCTAAAAATAAATAAATAAACGAAACAGAGTAAGAAAATAATATCAGCCTCTTCCGAGAGACATTATGATGCCAGAGTAATGAGACAGACAGGAGCTTGGACATTGACACCGTTGAGTGCTTTTCCAATGTTTTTATTGTTGTTTGATGTGTTTTTTAGGTGTTTTTTTAGGTGTTTTTTCAGGTGTTTTTTTAGGTGTTTTTTAGGTGTTTTTTTTTGTTTTATGGGATGTGAGGAGTATTTCCATGTACTGAAAGGGGTGCCTCCTAAGCTGTGTGTGTGTGTGTGTGTGTGTGTGTGTGTGTGTGTGTGTGTGTGTGTGTGTGTGTGTGTGTGTGTGTGTGTGTGTGTGTGTGTGTGTGTGTGTGTGTGTGTGTGTGTGTGTGTGTGTGTGTGTGTGTGTGTGTGTGTGTGTGTGTGCGCGTGTGCGTGTGCGTGTTCCTCGTCTGCGTCTGTCAGTGTAAAAGTGCATCTTTTGCACGTGCACGACTGTTTATGTTTGTGAGACAGAGTGTGTCAAAGTGAATCAGTGGTGGAAATATAGTTCTCGAATTCCACAATGTAGAAATACTCTGTTACAAGTATATGTCCAACCCTTGCCTCTGAGATATACTGTAGTGTACTAGAAGTATGCACGCATTATTGAAGAAAGGACAAAGTAAAGTAAGATTTATTTATTTATTTGAGATTTTTTCTTATTCCACGTTCCACTTCCTGTCGATTTGATCCAATGAAATCCAATGAAACTGGTCAGATGACTAATGATATCCAAGGAAGTGGAAAACACACAGCCTAGGAAACAGGTGAATAAGAGAGAGAGACAGACAGACAGACAGACAGACAGACAGACAGACAGACAGAGGGGGCAAGGCTGCAGGAATTGAACCTGAGTGATTGCAGGGATTTTTAGCATCCTTTGACGCCGACAGGAAGTAAATCGCGGAGGAGCGAAGTGTCATCTCCGCCCTCTGCATTAAAGCTTTGAGCCGCCGTGGCTGCCTTTCCTCCTCTTTGCCACAATCCCCCAATGCCAGCGTTTTTCATAAGGATTCATCGCAAAACAATATCATTTGAGACCCGCAAAATTTAATCGGGGGCTTTAAAACACAATTACGGTTATCGGGGAGGACAGCGCCGCCGCGGCATGCAGCGAGGAGGAAGAGGAGCAAGAGGAGGCGTGGGTTGTTTGGTGGTAGGAGGAGGGGGGAGGAAGAAAAGGAAGAAGGGGGACCTCCCCCGCACTGTCTGCGCCCCGACGCTTGTCTCCCATTTGTCACCGAGCACAATATCTCCTCGTCTGGCAGACCTAATAATGGAGGAGAGAGGAGGAGGGTGAGAGGGACCCTGGCTGCTTCGCCTCTGAACACAGATCAGATAACTCACACCATGTGTGCCGTCATCACCGTTTTCGCCTGTAGTGAATACATATATATAGATATATCGCTGCTGTCGGGGCAGAAAACCTCCTATCTCCCTATTTGAACTGTGTTATTGTAGCCTCTATGCACAGTAGCCATGTTGGAAAGAAATTGGGCCTCCTCCTTACTTCCTTCACAGGTCTTAACAATTATACTAATTAAGGCTCTGTTCCATTCTGGTCAAACAGAGTCAGGGTGTTGATATTGTGCATGTTGGCTCACTGGAAAGTGAGTACTTTGCTACCGCAGTGGGTCTAAAAGTGTCCTTGAGGGGGTTCCAAATAGCCTCTTATGTGTCTGTAACTCTGAGAGTGTACAAATGTCCATTTGGTTCCGTTTGCACACTCTCAGAGTTATGGTCAGGGCCGCATTAACCGCGGAACTTAGTGGAACTTGTGTTCCACGGCCTGCAGCCTGCAGGGGCCCTGTGTGAATTATGTATTTAAAAAAAATATATATTGTTGTAATTTTTTTTTAAATTTATATATTATATATATTCTTATTATTATTATTTATAAAAATGTATACATTCGGGCCCTGCTGTGTGAATTATATATATTTAGAAACATATGTTGCTTTAGATGTTGCGCGGCAGAACAGATGCAAACCTCTTGCATACCGTCGCTGGTGCTGATGTGTCACTTCTACTTCCTGTAAGTAGACAACAAAATAAAACTACTGTCGACTAATCTTTACAAGCGGCTCTTATTTTGAAATCCTCCGCTTTTAGGGTAAGTTTGTTTCTGTTAACCAGTATGGCTCTGCTATCATGGTCTGTGACAGCGACACAAATAAACAAGAATCATGTGGATTAAACGCAAGATTTGGGCCAACGTTCATATTTACGATATGAAAACCAGCTCCTGTGACTTAAACATTGTACAAACTTTGGAAGTGCCGTGTGTTAAACTCTTTGAACCTCCACAGCATGGTGAGTTAATCTTACAATGAAGATGTGTGCGTGTGTGTGTTTGTTTGAAGTAGGCTTAGCTTAGAGACTGTATCTCACGTGCTGTGTTTGAATAATGTAGCTCACGGTTGTTAATGTCATCTCTGTCTGTCTGTCTGTCTGTCTGTCTGTCTGTCTTAGTGCTACCATAATGTACACTGTGAAAATCTAAATGACATATTCTAAATACATTTGTACTGTGCAAATAGCTGAATAGAATGGGGTAGTAGGTCTACGCTAGTATTTTAACATCAGTCAGTCATAATGGTGAGCCATAATATTATTTTCTGAGGTGGTAAAAAGGTTGAGAACCACTGCGGTAGACTTCAAGGTCTTTTTACTTTAACTTTTCAAGTACATTTCAGAGCCTGTACTTTTGTACTTTTACTTGAGTAATTAGTTGAATGAGTACTTTTACTAAAGTCGTAGTACAAGTAATGTATCTGAGGCTACTTCTACTTTAAGTAATGAAAGTGAGTAGTACTTTAAAAGTACTACTCATTGAGAAAACAATACTCAGCAGAGATGGGAAAAGTACTACTTTTCCCATCTCTGCTGAGTATTGTTTTCTCAATTCTAAACTTGAATTGTTGAATTTCTTATGAAGAATAAGAAAATAAATATGAAACATTTGTTACCCCATCTCATCACCATATGTCTAGTAGCCTACGACTGTAATGACCATAAAGTAACCTCCTTAATAATAAATGTAATTTGTAATGATAGACACTGTAGTTATAGCATAGACTGAAGTTGGAAAGGCTGTGCCCAGTGCCTGTGTCAGCACCGATCCTGCTGGCGGTGGCACGTGCACCAAACGCACGTGCGCAGTGAACGCACCCAATATTGTCCGATTAATGTTGAGGGGGGGCCTTTGATTTGGTGTAGTTCCACGTCCCTGAGGGGCCTTAATGCGGCCCTGGTTATGGTGGTCCTTGAAATTAAAACGTTTGACAACCACTGTGCTACACTAAATGGAACAGAGCCTTCATTAGTATCATTGGTAACACCTGTGAAGGGAGTAAGGAAGGGGCCCAATTTCTTTCCAAAATGGTTGCTGTCAAAGCAAGCATCAAAACGCGGCACAAAGCGACGCGTTTCGAGCTGGTAGATCTGCTGCTTTTGCTGTTTTTGAATTTGAACCCTTAAAAGTAACAGTTTAGGACATACAGTATGAGGTTTCCACCCGACAGAGACGATATATAGAAACCTCATAGTATCTCCATATTTCAACTGTTTATGTTTTTTTGTAAATTAATGCTCTAATTGTCATACTACACGTGTCGCACAAAAGTAGCAAAATAAATGCAGATCTACAAGCTCACAATGTGTCGCATCACGACGCGTTGTGAGCTTGTAGATCTGGACTTTTTTTTCAAATTTTGGAACGCTTGTGTCTGGGGGTTTTATAAATATTGGAAACACTGAAAACCATTAACGAGAGCTTGTGTGACCAAATAATAACTACATTGGTTTCCCCTCGACTATACAACTGTTTTTATTGCTTTGTCTTATTTTATTTATTGTATTTGTTGTTGTTTTTAAAGGGTGTGCATAATAGAGGATTTAAAGTCTGCCGAGTCAACTAGGGAGGGAAGTTGTTTACCACAGTACCAACCGTTTTATAATCATATTTGAGCCTTTGAAAACTCAAACTCCACATTTTGCTGATTTTCAATTTTTTCCTTTCATCCCCGGAGGGCGAACCGGTTGCATTTCTCTCCGCAGACCTCTTCACACTTGACAACGTAAACATTGCAAAACTGGGGGTCCGAGTTTATTTCCTGTTGCGGTGTTGTGTGAATATCAGTGGCCCGACAGGAAATAAACGTAGGGACGCGGGCAGGCGGTCTTTCTAGCGCCGCAATCCCCACCGACAAGATCTATCATCTTCTCCCCCGATCGGCGGCCATTTATCTCCGACACTTTGTATGCAATCTGCGCGGCCGGTAACGGGTTATTTGTGGCCATTTGCCAGTCATTTTCACTTAGGCTGCTACTTTCTCAGTGCCCACTCTTGCTCTCTCTCTCTCTCTCTCTCTCTCTTTCTCTCTCTCCCTCTCTCTGTCGTTCTCGTCTTTAAAGAGTAAACATGCTGGGAGGCAGCGCACGGCGGAGTAGCACACAATTACACCAAGGGTTTTCGTTTCCCCTCAGGGGAGCGGGAGCCCTGCTTGTTCCGCGTTGCAGGCCGCTACGGCGTTTACATCACAGAGCTGGGGTTCCTTTGTAGACCGCAACACGTGGAGAGAGAGAGAGAGAGAGACACACATTGTGAGAGAGAGAGAAAATGAGATTATGTGAGGAGGAGAGATAAAGAAAGATGGAGACCAGCATAAAGATCAACACGTGAAGGGAGAAGGCCGATACTGACTTCGTTCGCAACGTCGGTGTCGCGCAACAAAAATTGAAGCTCACAGCGCGTTGCATACACAGTCATGCGAGTGAGCATACATTGGGGGGGGGGGGAAGAGAGAGAGAGAGAGAGAGAGAGAGAGAGAGAGAGAGAGAGAGAGCGAGAGAGAGAGATGAGAGAGAGAGAGAGAGAGAGAGAGAGAGAGGAGAGAGAGAGAGAGAGAGAGAGAGGAGAGAGAGAGAGAGAGAGAGGAGAGAGAGAAGAGAGAGAGAGAGAGAGAAGAGAGAGAGAGAGAGAGAGCTAGAGTAGAGAGAGAGGAGGAGAGATAAAGAAAGATAAAGAATGTTTGCGCGTGAGAGAGGTAGAGACGGTAACTCAGAATGTGTTTGCTGGTGGTGTAGTGGGAGAGCCTCATTCTGTGTTGACTATCAAGTCAGGACTCAGTATAGTATACTGTATATTCAAATCGAAACCCTGTATCTCCATTATGTCATCTTTTTTATGTTTTATCATAAATTAATGCCGCATTTTTTTTTTTTTTTAGATTTATTTTGGGGCTTTTATGCCTTTATTGATAGTAGCCTACAGTAGGCTGACAGGAAATGGGGAGAGAGATGGGGAATGACATGCAGCAAAGGCCGTCGGGATCGGGACTCGAACCCGTGACAACGCAGGCTACACTGAGCCTAGGTGGCCTGGACCGCTACGCTGGCAGTCCAGGCCTGAATGCCGTATTTCATACTTCATCGCGTGACAGTGTCACACAAAAGTAGTGAAAATTAGCCAATCTCCAATCTGCAATTTTTGAAAAAGTTTGAGAACTTTTGACATCTTTAGAAAATGTACGCCTAGGCCCAACATAGGTTGAAAGTGATTAAGTGTGTTCGTGGGACAGTGAGGAGGATATAGTACTGTATTCGTAAAACAGTATATATGAACCACCTGGAGGGAAGTGGAGAGTAAGGGGAAGGGAGGGGCTGACAGTGACAGAAATTGATTTCAGGTTCATTCGGAGTTAACTCATGCTAATCACGAGTTTTTGGACACGCACCCCGACAGAGACGATATGTGCCGTATGTACTGCATATGCGTTAGCTCCTATACTGTATGAATTACATATGCATGCAGTATGTACTGCATATGCAGCATCTGGAGGGAAGAGTAGAGTACGAGGGAAAGGGAGATAGTGACTGACAAAAGTTGATTTCAGGTTCATTCTGAGTTAGCTCGTGCTAAGCGCTAACCATGAGTTAGCTCCAGTACTGTAATGTGTCCAATTAGCCAATAATCATTTTTTTACGGCTGTGCGTGCGTGCGTGTGTGTGTGTGTGTGTGTGTGTCCGGAGCTAATCCCTCAAACCGTTGGACTGATCAGCACCACATCTATTGTGCATGCTGCTAGTAGGCTACAAAAGTAAAACAAATATCTAATCACATGATGTTCTATACTTATTGAAATATTTCACTTTTATTTCATAAAGGAAGTCAAAGGGGCTCTGATTGCACTTAAACCTTGCCCACCTTTGGAGTTATGCGTCATAGTAGTCTGAGATCCACGATGGAGCCGTGACGTTTCTACGTGGATCCTGAGATCCACACAATTTCCTACTTTACTTGTGTGTACACATGGATTAAAGTTATTAGTCGCCACGACTGATTTCAGTCATTCGGATTCCATAGAAGTCAGCATGACTATGAGAGCTTGTCACTCTCTAAACAAGATATGACACAGGCATATTATACCAGGTTGCTTATTTCTCTCACTAAACATGGCAACGTTTTTAGATCCCATATTCTGAGAGACATTGAGCCCTCATTGGCTAAAAAAACAGCCAATGAGGAAAAAGTCACGCAAAAGTCGCAGTGTATCTATAGACCAGGTCTGCAACCTGGTAAAAATAGGCCATAGGCCAGTCAGACACACACACACACACACAGACGGACGGACGGATGCGGGAAAAAAAATTGTTGAAAACTTTAGTTACTAGTTACTTTGCAGATTTTGATTATTATTACAAAACATACATTAACCACTTAAGCCCTATATAAACGTTGTCTATTTTAAAAATAGCCGAACTAAGCTACATGTTGTGAGCTTGTAGATCTGCTATTTTCAATTTTGACATAACGTGTGAAATGGGACTTTCTGCATAACAAGTACTTTAACTTTTAATTTAAGTACATTTTTATACCAAACGCCACCTCGTGGCTGAACGGCCACACTAAACTTTCTGATAATTTCAATGGGAGGCGCTAAGAATCTGTGGGCGTCAACTTTGAAAGGCACCCACCGATACCTCTGGATCCCTACGGTGTCCAATAGGCGGCCGTTTGAAGATCGCGCATGAATGAACGGGTAACCACTGTACAAGCTTACAACGCGTCGCAGACGGTTATTCGTTATTTAAGAGTGTTTGAAGTGGTCAAACTAGCGAAAGAATACATACAATACAGCCTCAATCTGCAATTTCTTCTTTCTGGCTGGCTGTATGGCTACCAAAACATCGTAATTATTTTACATATTTTGCTTGTTTGTGAAACACAGTGCTAGTGTGTGTGTGTGTGTGTCGTGAGATCCTATTTAGCTTTTATCCATGTGTACACACACACATACACATCCGTGCATAATGCATGTGTATGCACGCGTGTGTTTTCTGTTGTGCAAAGTTTTCCAGCTCTAGCCTAAACAGTATTCCGTTCACAGTCTCTGCCGCAGTATTCTGGAAGCCTCCTGCTCGCACCTGAAAGAGATTTAACCGTCAGAAGGACTGAATTGAGTTCCTTCTGGTTCCCTCAGACCCTCTGATGGCGACGCAGCACACCGTCGGTCTGACTGTCATGTATAGCGCCTGTGCGTGAAGCTAGCGAGGGTTCTGCAGAGAAAGCCTTTTATACAAGCTCCACACATTTGTTTTGGTTGATATTTTGTTGTTGTGGCCGGGCTGCTGGGGGAAAGATGGATTTACCACTTAATGTTTTCTCCTGCTGGTCTTCTTTCTCTTTTCTCTTATCTTTTCTTTTTCTTCTTTTTTTTTTGGAAGGCTGGATATCGTTGACTGTCAGGTGGTAAACCTTTTATGTCCAAAACTGTAACTTTTCGGAAAAATGGGAAACAAACTAATCACGACGCGCCGCATCGCGACACGTTGTGAGCTTATAGATCGGCTCTTTTTGTGCTAATGCAGTATGACGAAGTATGCCATTTATTAATGAAAGAAACAGTTTAACCCATTAAGACCGGGAACGCATCTGTATCATTTTTTGGATTTCTTTGGGCTATTCAAAAATAGCAGATCTACAAGCTCGTAGCGTGGCACTCGGTGCCGCGCTACGAGCTTGTAGATCTGCTATTTTTGAAAAATCGCGAAAGTGTGTGCACATTTTTGAATATATATTCTTCAAACTGTTTTTTGAAAAAAAAAAATTATGTTGCTACATCAGTGGTGCTCCAACTTTTCCATGTCAAGGACCCCCAAAATGATATGTATTTGGGTGCGGACCCCCATCTCAAAATATGTTGTTCCAGGGACCCCCAGAAGCACAAAGTATTCAGAAATAGCAGATCTACAAGCTCATAGCGCGGCACTATGAGCCTGTATATCTGCTATTATATATATACTAGCCAAAGTATAAAATAATCTAAAATGACAGAGATGCTTTCCCGGCCTTAAAGGGTTAAATATGGAGATGTGAGGTTTCTGCCCGACGACAGCGACGATACGTTACTCGCCTCCTCCCCTCTTTAAGTCTAACTCTCTCTAAAGATGTTTATCGTACGTGGTACGTGCGGAAAATAGACAATAAACGAAACACCCCAGAGCATTATGTAGCTCATGACAGCCTCAAGTAAGTCGAGCATAATCTCTGCAGCTGGCCACAGTTTCTCATATACTGTGTACATTTTCCTCTTTCCGTCTTGCTCCGAAGAGCTGACTTTTGGAAGATAGTTATCCTAATCCAGTGGTTCTCAAACTTTTTGCACGTTGTCAAGGACGCCCAAATTGATATGTATTAGGCCGCGGACCCCCATCTGTAAAGGTTTTGTGCCAGGGACCACCAGAAGAGAAGATTTATGTTAACCACTTAAACCCCAGCGTCCGTGAGAAAATAGCAGATGGACAAGCTCGCAACGCGAAGCGTCGCGAGCTTGACGATCGGCTATTTTCAGCGAAAGCTTTCCCCACAATAACAGAAAACTGAAAAGACACTAGTATTGAGCCCTGAGGGAAAAAAAGTCTATATTATAGATTATTATTATTATTTTTTCAAAAATAGCAGATGTACAAGCTCGAAGCGCGGCACGAAGTGACGCACTGTGAGCTTGTAGATCTGCTATTTTTAAATAGCCAACGTATAAATGGATTATAGATAAAGTGGTTAAAATGATTGTGATGCTATAGTAACCCACTTTTTCTGGTGGTCCCCGGACCCCACTTTCAGAACCACTGCATTATTATTTAGAGCAATAAATAACTTTGTTCCGGGCCCCCCACTCCGTCCCTCACACACGCGCTCGCCATCTCTGTGTCTCAAACGACCTCGCTTTGCTCGTCATCCTATCTCCCGAGTCACACATTTGGGTGGCACTCTGCGAATGTTCACGTCTGGTCACGTCTGAAGAGGGCTCACTCTGAGGGGATGGAGGCAATTTGAGGGTGGGGGGGGGGGCAGGACGCCGTCTGCAACGCCAGCTGTTGATGATGTGTCACTCCGCTGGGCCCGGCTCGCTCTAGCCACAGACCTTATCACCAAAGTGTGGTGTTAAGTAACTAAGTACATCTACTTAAGTATTTCCCATTTTTTTTCCAGTACTTTTACTTCTACTCCACTACATCTCAGAGGCAAATATTGTACTTTTACTCCACTACAATTATTTGAAAACTTTAGTTACTTATTACTTTTCAGATATAAATTATTACATTATAAAACATACATTAACCACTTTAGCCCTATTTTATACCTAGGCTATTTGAAAATAGCCGATCTACACGCTCACAACGCGTCGCATCGCAATGCGTTGTGAGCTTGTAGATCTGCTATTTTCAAACTTGTTAGTACTTTTACTCTTGGTACTTTAAGTACATTTTGTTACCAATATTGTTGTACTTTTACTCAAGTAAATGTTGAATTCCAGACTTTTACTTGTAACAGAGTACTTCTACATGATACTTTTACTTAAGTAACACATTTGAGTACTTTTTCCACCACTGCTTATGCCGCACGCACTGATAAAAAAAATAGAGGCAAAATATCTACTCTCAGAGGCAAATGTTGTACTTTTTACTCCACCTACAATTATATGAAAACTTGTAGATTTGGATTATTATTACAAATAATGCATTAACCACTTCAGCCCTATATATACCTCAGCTATGTGAAAATAGACGATCTAGAAGGTCACAACCTCCCTGGTTAACCCTGTTGTATTAAAGCTGGCTGCAATTTCTCTTTAAGACGCTCCACTGCAGGCTAAATAAAATGTGGGTGGTGGTGGTGGTGGTGGTGGTGGGGGGGGGGTTGCAAGGGGGTTTCTATGAGGCGTTAGTTAGTTCTCTCTGGAGCGGAGGAAGTGATTAATTGGCATTTAAGAGGAAGGCTTTTTTAATGGCAGAGCCTCGACTTAAGTCTTCGGCTGATAGGCCTACAAACGCTGGGCTTTGTCCACTTGACGCGCGCGCCAGGCGTTAAACAGTCTGCATTTCTATAGCACCTTTATCCAAAGGGCTTCACAATGATGCATTGCACTCACCCATTCACACACACACACACACACACACACACACACACACACACACACTGGCAGAGGCAACCCGTGCAAAGGCACCAGCCTGCTAATCGGGAGCAGTTGGTGGCCTGTAATGAAGTACATTTACTTGAGTACTGCACTAAAGTATGTTTTGTTTTTTTGTATCTGTACTTTACTGGAGTGTTTGTGTTTTTGGTTATTATGACTTTCAATTTCAATACTTTAACCTGTAGTTGAGCAGTGGTGGGGAAAAGTACTCAAATGTTTGACTTAAGTAAAAGTATCAATACCGCAAT
The DNA here is from genome assembly GCF_963280865.1 of Gymnoscopelus braueri. Taxonomy (NCBI): domain Eukaryota; kingdom Metazoa; phylum Chordata; class Actinopteri; order Myctophiformes; family Myctophidae; genus Gymnoscopelus; species Gymnoscopelus braueri. The sequence continues at coordinate 29,486,520 of NC_137626.1, read as the reverse complement.
GTAGAAGTACTCTGTTACAAGTAAAAGTCTGGTGTTCAAAATTTACTTGAGTAAAAGTACAAAAGTATTGGTATCAAAATGTACTTAAAGTACCAAAAGTAAAAGTACTGAAATGTTTGAAAATAGCAGATCTACAAGCTAGATCTACAAGCTACAAGCTTGTAGATCGGCTATTTTCAAATAGCCTAGGTATAAAATAGGACTAAAGTGGTTAATGTATGTTATATAATATAATAACTTATATCTGCAAAGTTTTCAAATAATTGTAGTGGAGTAAAAAGTACAATATTTGCCTCTGAGATCTAGTGGAGTAGAAGTAAAAGTATTGAAAATTGGAAATACTCAAGTACAAATACCTCAAAATTGTACTTAAGTACAGTACTTGAGTATATGTACTTAGTTACTTTCCACCACTGTGAGTAATATTTGACCATATTTTCTGTACTTTGACTCACGTACTGGTGTTGAGTACTTTGTCCACCACTGCAAATTCACAATTTCGCCCATTCACACACACACTCACCGGCGGAGGAAACCATGCAAGGCACCAGCCTGCTAATCGGGAGCAGTTAGGGATTCCGTGCCTTGCTCAATGACACAAAGCCAAGAGGAGACGCAGGGATCCAACTGGGTTCGACTCCGGTCTCTATATCAGGCTGCTTGGGAATGATTTTTGATATGTTTCTGGTGAGTTTCTGGTATGTTTCTGGTGTGGCTGGTTCATACCGGTATGAACCAGCCACACTGGATGTTTATCCATGTGTGTGTGTGCGTGTGTTTACGTGTGCATGTGTATGGTGCATGTTTGTGTGTCCCTGAGTGTGGCGTGCACGGGTGTATGACCGCGCACCGTTTGAGTTAGCATATTCACTCCACGTGCGCGCACGCAGGTCCAAATGATTAAACGGTAAATTATTAAACGTGCACATCCCCTCCGCTTGTTCACCCTCTTAAATTTTTTTCCCAGGCTTCTCGGTGCATGTGCAACATGTACACACGCACACGCTCGTGCGCTCGCACACGCACGCATGTACGTATGGAGTTACGCGCTCGGCCCAAGCAAGACAAGGGGCGCGCCCAACCGTGAAGAGAAAGAGTGATCATCTCGTTTCCTCGGTTCTCCCTGCTCAGCAAGTAGCCTCATCACTGGAGTGAGAAACTATATTTCAAAGTTGGAAGGGGAGAGAGAGAGAGAGAGAGAGAGAGAGAGAGAGAGATGGTCTTAATAGAATGTGGAGTGACCTAAATACAAGGCATAAATGGAGTGGTGAGGTACACACCCCCCTGATACAAAACCGCAACAAGGGCTCTGACGAGAAATCATCAGTCGATGACTTGTCATTAGTGTAATTAGAGAGAGATGGAGGCAGAGTGAGTGAAATTGAGAGGGCGATATAGAGAGAGGGAACCTGTGTGTGTGTGTGTGTGTGTGTGTGTGTGTGTGTGTGTGTGTGTGTGTGTGTGTGTGTGTGTGTGTGTGTGTGTGTGTGTGTGTGTGTGTGTGTGTGTGTGTGTGTGTGTGTGTGTGTGTGTGTGTGTGTAGTACTTGCCATTCTTGTGAGGGCCAAATGTCCCCACAAGTATGGTAAAAATAGACGCATTTTTTCCTGGCTCTCACTACTAGAGAAATGGTTGTTTTATGGTTTAAAAAATATATGGGGATTTAGCCTTACAAATATTCAGGTTGCGGTCAGAGTTAGGATTACGCATAGAGGTTAGCATTATGGGGTTATGGTTGGAGTTATGCCTGATTTATACATTATAATTGAATGCTGTGTCACGCACCAGAAAATAGTCGAGCTGCAAGCTTCAATGCCGTCCTAAAATGTTGATGTCCTCGCAAGTAGGCAATAGTAATACAAACGTGTGTGTGTTATAGAGAGAGAGAGAGAGAGAGAGAGAGAGAGAAGCGGGACACGGGGGCTACTGTACATATGGCCACTGATTGGAGCTCACGCCTTTGTGGCCTTGAAAGCTCCTTTAAAATGGAGGCGTTTCAGTCAGCTGAGCAACAGTAAAAGAGGACAGAAGTGAACTTTAATTGGCTTTAGAATGCAACCTAGCATGGCGTTGTGGAGCGCTGTGCGGACACACTTTCTGCTGTGTTATACAGCTGGAAAAGCACATTTCTTCATTTTTCATTCCTTGTCAGGACAAAGGAGCTAGGACGTGTTCCAAATTGTCCCACTACGTTGTTGGACTAGTACTTATATGGCGTAGTACTAGTACAACTGTGTGCCAGCATGGACAGCTCCTGTACAAAGCAAAGGTCCTATCTTCACCCATGTTCATCCTATCTTCATATATTTGGTCCTCACTAATGCTCATTATAAGATAGCTCCATTTCTGTCTGCTCGCGCTGTGTCTCAGAGGTTGGCTCTGGACAGTACAGAAACCTGCCTACCAGTGACATCATCGGTAGGCAGGTTTGGTCATTTCCACCAAACTTTTTATTAACCCATTTAATCCGGGAACGCATCTCTGTCATTTTGGATTTCTTTGGCTATTCAAAAATAGCAGATATACTATGAGCTTGTAGATCTGCTATTTTTTTTTTATCTTGAAAATTTGTGCAAATCTTTGAATATATATATTTCTTTTTTACGCGAACATTTGTTACTCAAATCTTTGCTTCTGGGGGTCCCTGGAACAACAAATTTTACAAATGATCGCTTTGAGAATAAAAAAAAATGCCACACACTCGTAGCCACGATGCGTGGTCGAAACGTTGGTTTCCAAATAAATGGTTTATTTGGAAAAAATAATAAATCCTGCATCGTGGCTACGAGTGTGCAGCCTTTTCCTTTATTCTCATATTTACTTACCAAGGTCAGCAGCACCTCACCAATACTGGTGAGCATCCTCCTCCCTTTTGTTACAAATGATCGCTTTAAAAAAAAATAAGGATTTTTAAAAAATAGCCAAAAGAAATCTAAAATGACAGAGATGCGAGAGCAATATTGCTTCTATTTCAGCATGCTAACTTTCCAGGAAGAGAAAGGCTGTCGTTTCTATTAGCTTGGAATCCCTTCAAAATGTCAGCTGTTGGATGTTACAGGGCCATTACTGCAGTGGCTTTTACCGGCTGTTTGTTGATACTCGCCTGTTTTTCTGCCTTCACTAGAAGGTGTGCTGTTTTTATATATATCTTTTCTCTGTGATTGAATCCTTCCAGACAGTTAGAGTAGCTCAAGGTTGGTGTGTGTGTGTGTGTGTGTGTGTGTGTGTGTGTGTGTGTGTGTGTGTGTGTGTGTGTGTGTGTGTGTGTGTGTGTGTGTGTGTGTGTGTGTGTGTGTGTGTGTGTGTGCGCGCGCGCGCGTCATCATGGCACCGTCTCCCACCATGCAGTCCCACATCAGAAGAAAGTCATGGCCACTTACTTTCCTTTGATCCAACGCTGTGGAAAGAGAAGACGTATGGCTCTGCGGAAGAGGTTGAGAGCCCAGCGTCAACAGAGTATTGTGGTATATACACACATACAGTACAGGGTCAGAGCCCTCGGTGGCAGATATAGCCTTGGATCTATACTGTCACAGTTTTCTTTGACCGAATTCTGTGTTTAAGGTATTGTAAACAAATACGGGCCTCAAACACGCAACTCGGAAATGAAGTGTTTTAATCCCGTCCGTGCCATTGAGCTATTATATCAGTATGTGCCGTACGTCGTGGCGAAGCAGCCGATATTGTACACTCAATGGAAACGAGGAAATACAATGGCATCCGGGCACAGACGGTATTAAAACACCGTTTTAGCTCGTCTCTCAAAGCCAGACGTTGTTGTGAATCGGTAACGGTGTCGAATGCTGAAAGAGAGGAAGAACTTTATCATTGTTTATTTAAGGATCTCTCTTCCTGCAGGGTCCAGACAGCATCATGAGTGGAACATACCAAAATAACGTTATACAAGAAAAAACACGAAACAAGCTGCAAGTCTGTGTACCGAGGCTACAGTAGGACTGACATACCACCACACACTCTCTCTCTCTCTCTCTCTCTCTCTCTCTCTCTCTCCCCCTCTCTCTCTCTCCATCCCTTCTTTCTCCCCCCATTGTCCTCGCATCCGTCTGACTCGAGACAATGGTTTTTATGACTACACTGTGAATCATAGGAGGAGGGGGGGCGGGTCAGACGACTGGGTCGTAGATCTAGCTCCTGTCCCGCCGGAGAGATGGAGGCCTGGAGGAGGAGAGGAGGAGAGCGGGGGGGGAGGGTGGAGCAGTGGTGGAAAGTAACTAAGTACATTTACTCAAGTGCTGTACTTACTACTTAACCATGAACCCTCTATTCTTTAGTAAAACGTTACCTGCGTTGGTCCGCTTTTCTCCGTCTGCACCAAATGTCTTTGGCGCGTCGTGAGCTTGTCGATCGGCTAATTTTCAACGAAAGCTTTCCCCCACAACAACACAAAACGGAAAAAGGCACTAGTATTTAGCCCTGATAAGGACTCCAGTTACCCATATGGGGTTCAAGTGTATTTCAATGCTTTTTGTACCTTCACTCAAGTGAAACGTTGTACAGTATACAGAACTTCAAGAGTATTTCTCCATTGTGCTATTGCTACTTTTTAACCCATTAAAGACCGGGAACACATCCGTGTACATTTTTGAATAGCCAAAGAAATCTTGAAAATACCCCCCAAAAAAGAAATCTTGAATAGCCAAAGAAATCTTAACCCATTAAGACCTGGAACTGTGTAATTTTTTGATTTGAGCTAAAAAGCTTTATTTTACACTTTGGCTATTCAAAAATAGCAGATATACAAGCTCATAGCGCGGCACCGAGTGCCGCGCTACGAGCTTGTAGATCTGCTATTTTTGAAAAATCGTGAAAATCTGTGCAAATCTTTGAATATATATATTTTTAAAGCGAACATTTTTAAATCAAATCTTTGCTTCTGGGGGGTCCCTGGAACAAGATATTTTGATGGGGTCCGTGGCCAAAAACATAATTTTGGGGGTCCTTGACATGAAAAAGATTGAGCACCACTGATACAGAAACATACGTTTTTCAGAAAACTGTTGAGATTTAGGAGACATGTAGAATCGGCTTCAGGTCTCAATGGGTTAAAATGACACAGATGCGTTCCCGGTCTTAATAGGTTAATAAAGTAAAGAATACATCTGAGGGGAGGGGTGGCTGTACAACGGGAGGCGGGGGGGGGTGTGAGGGGGTCCGCCACCCATGAAATGAATGACCTTCATTTACAGATTTGTCGGGGAGGGGATTAGTCATCTGTCTAGCGGTGCTGAGCACGTAGGTGGTGGTGGGTCGGGGTATGGAAGGGGGGGGAGTGCAGCCCGGGACACACGATTACAAAGTGCATTTGGATTGTCAGAGGGAGGCAGGGGGAATTTACTCCAAAAGGAATGCCTCAGTACTACTGTACCGCCGCAAATAGAAAATCCAAAGAGTTGGAACGCTCCGCTATTGTGCACCTGTCATGCCCGCTGTCATATACGCGCTTCACACTGGATTCTAGAAACACAAACGGGAGTATTATGTGGCGGTGTGGGTTTAGGATTGCTGTGGTGTGTGTGTGTGCGTGCGTGTGCGTGTGCGTGTGTGTGTGTGTGTGCGCGCACGAGTGTGCATGCTTGTATTACCATACTTGTGAGGCCCCAAAGTATATTTGAGAAATAGACATTGAGAGGACCGTTTTCCTGGTCCTCAAAAGAATAACAAATGTTGTTTTATGGTTAAAAAAATAGTTTTAGATATAGGTTTACGATTAGAAAACGATTCGAGTTGGGGTTAGGTTTATATTACGCTTAAGCATTCAGGTTAGGTTCAGGGGTCGGGGTTAGAGTTATGCCTGATTTATACAGTATGTTATATGTGAGCTTGAAGCTATTGCAATGTTTTGTCTATTTGCTGTCCCAAAATGTGTAGGTCCTCACAAGTATAATAAAAGTTTAGTGTGTGTGTCTGTGTCCGTGTCCGTGCGTGTGTGAACTCAAACGTCCCTCTGCTTGCAGAATGATGTATGGGCTGTCTGACAGAGTGGACTGAGGCTTTATGATGATGGAGGCATGCAGGTTGTCGCCATCCGCTCACACACACACACACACACACACACACACACACACACACACACACACACACACACACACACACACACACACACACACACACACACACACACACACACACACACACACACACACACACACACCCCACACCCACACCCACACACACACAGCTCTGCCCTGTAACCAAAACACCGCCGGTTTGATGACCTCAGTTTGTTTGTTATGCCCATATTATGATGATATGAGATGTTTGTTCTCCGCACAAATCTCCGTTGTCAAGAAGCGCTTTCTAAAGCTGTTGTAAATGACATCACACACGCCCATGTACAGTATGGAGATCCCCGATGACGGAGAGACGGCGAGGGAAGGAGGAAGAGTGAGAGGGTGAGGGAGGGAGGGGGTGAGGGAAGGAGAAAGCGAGGGGGGAGGAGAAAGGGAGGCTGAGAGAGAGGTTCTCTTTCAAATTGTGCAAATTGTATTATCCATTCAATCCAGGAACCCATCTCTGCCACTTAAGATTTCTTTGGCTATTAAAAAATAGCAGATAAACAAACTCATAGCGCGGCACGTGTGCAAATGTGTGCACATCTTTGAATATATATACATTATTGACTAAAACTTTGCTTCTGAGGGGGGGTAACAAAATATTATGAGATTGGGGGCGTCTGCGGACCAATGCATATCTTTTTGGGTGGTCCTTGACAAGAAAAAAGTTTGAGAATTTGATGCTTTCGCATTTTTCATTGGTTCAAAAATATTGAACCAATGAAAAGCATTAAAAAGCGCTTCTGACAAAACCAGCTAACCCCATTGGATCCTCAAACGTTCTGCTAAACCAACTCCGGTGAGTTAGCTGGTTTTGCTGACTCCAGGCTCCACCTCCTTTTTGACCTCCAACCTCATTGTCAGCTTGGAGGTTCAGCTGTTCTTATCAATGATGAACAAAACCTCTGTTCCCGGATTGAACGGGTTATTAGAAAGTGTAACTGCCATTGACGACTGAATGTTCCCCACGGGATGAATAAATAGTATTCTATCTGTAGGCTGCAGGTAGCTCTATGTTAAAGATGTGTTTTTGATTACAACGGTTCCTCTTAAAAGTGCTGGGCTGTGGTACCTTTGGTTCCAAGAATGCAAGAATAGTGAATGGAACCGTAGTTATTTTTGGTGGGAAAAAGTGCCAAAGTGACATGTTGTCAGCACAATATAGCCAGCACAATGACCCCAGCAATGCCAGGCAAGCTGATAACACAGAGCCAAGCGCCACATTTTCTGTATACAGTAAGTGTGTGTGTGTACAGTATGTGTATTATCAGCACAAAACTTTATTATTGGAAACTGTGACTGCCATTGACGACTGAATTTTCTTTTTCTAATTGTAAACCTATGTCTAAAACTGTCGACCATGACATCTTGCTCGACCACCTTCACTCCACTATCGGACTCAGCAATACAGCACTACACTGGTTCAAATCATAGGACAGAGAGTACGTCTCCCTGGGAGTTTCTAAATCTCGCACCAAGCCTGTCACCTGTGGCGTTCCCCCAGGGATCTGTCCTCGGCCCCACTCTGTTCACCCTGTACCTACTGTACTACCCCTTTGGCCGTGACATGGAATATCTTTCCACTGCTATGCTGATGACACACAACTGTATATAAAAAACAACCCAACCTCCTCTGCCACTCTGTCATCGTCATCATCCTCATCATGACCACCACCGCTTACAGACCCAGTTACAGACCTTTAAGGGGTCCATTTGGTTCCAAACTATCACTAATTTTGCTGGGACCCCCCCCCCCCCCAGAACTCCCCGTATACACTGGTGTATAGCTTTTGCAAGAAGCGGAAACGAGTAATTGATCAGATCCCTCAAATGATCCATACCCCCCCACCCCCCCTACATTCCATAGTGGTATCACAGCACAACTCTGCAGTATATCAATACATCAGGGCCCATATGAATATTGCTCCCACAGCGGATGCTTTGGCTTATCTGGCTGCTATTGTTAAATTACACAAAGAGCATGCTGACTGTGCGTGCCGGGGGTGCCGTTGCGGCGTGCCGTGCACGCCATCTGAATAGACCTCAGCCTGTCCCCCCCTTTTCTTTTTCTTTCTCTCGTCCGCATGCCATCCATATAAAATGTAGAGCGTCCCCCCTTCTGATAAATCGCCCGTCGAGACGGGAACATGATTACATGAAGTACGCGTCGCGCGGCGGTGTCATGACTAAGAGGGGCTGCTGAATGAATGGATGTCCCCCCCCACGTCTCACACCAAGGACCACTTCCTTAATCACAGAGGAGTCGGATGCACACGTGATTAGCGGGTGGCGGAAAGTAACTTAAGTACGTTTACTTGAGTGCCGTGCTTTTATTTAGGTACAATTTTGAGGCACTTTACTTGAGTATTTCCTTTTCTTGATACTTCATTCTTCTACCAATGGCCCCCTTCCCTCCAACACCCACCCATACACATTCTGTGCTGATAACAATCCGCTGATGAAGAGCATTTCGTCGCTGTCAGGCGGAAACCTATTTCATTATGTCATCTTTTTGTTTTTTTTCCCTATTTTGTACTTCATCGTATGAAAGGGACAGTAACAGTAGCAAAAAATAGCCAATCTACAAGCTCACATGACAATTGAAAAGTAACGGTTTTGGATGTTACTGTCACAGTCTGCCTCTCCACACCACTTCGGCCACTCCCACATTCCATTCCTGCTCTCAGTCCTAGTTACACACCTGTCCCCACTCCCTCATCAGCCCAGCAGTGCCTTGCCCATTACCAACACCTGTGAACACTTCTCTAATCAACCTGCTGCTCATTCCACACTTTCATTGTCAGTACATATACATTGTGTTCCTGTATTCTGCCTTGGGCTTTCGTGTTCACTTTTGAAAGGTTTGCACTTCCTGTTTAATGTTTGTTATGACTATGTTTGGCTGTAAGGTAGGTAGATAGGTAGGTACTTTATTCATCCCTGAGGGGAAATTAAGGAAAGTAAGCTTAATCTTTGCTTAATAAATCTGTGAATTGACACTATTCTGCTTGTGGCTCTGCATTCGGGTTCAGTCATTCTGCTACCGTGACAGTTACAAGGTTTAACACCAGTCAGTGACGATATCGTTCATATATTAATCCTCCCCTGACTTCACCTTTTCACTAATCCGGCTCTGATCTGGACATCATCATCCTTCTTTCTTTTCTAAGCGGAATTTAATTCATCCCGACAAGTCCTTTCATGGAGTCTGGGCCGGAGGATATTGGACGAACTGGTGGTGCTTCATATATTTGACTCGTTCAATGAGAAGTGTAATATAGCACTTGCTGTCGGGGGCTGGAAAGCTTGTCCAAAAAACGGTTACTTTTCAGGATATTGAACCAAATAACCTGTTTTCCAATGGATTCCCCACCACTCCCCCCCCCCCCCCCCCCCCCCCCCCGGCAACACAGACGGCCTCGCTCTCCGTCGTTTCCTCTTTTCTGATACGGGTGTCCTAACCGCACACACACACACACAAAATCACGCATCACTTCATTTCCCGTCCTTGTCCCCCAAAGCTAGGATTAAGGAGTGGTTGTGTGAGAGGGATTAAGGGTTTTATCGTTCTCCTAACGTGTGGTGGAGGCATCTGTCGAGGGCACCGGTCATTGAAAAAAAGAAACATATTCTCATTATTATTAATACCCAAATATATCCCAGACGAGACGCCCGGGCCCCTCCTCTGTCATCTGTCTGTGTCAGCTCTCTCTGTGTGTGAGCACAGCTATACTGTATGTGGAGGAGGTCAACATGAGACATGATCCTTTTTTGAGAACTGATGTGATAATGCTCTCAGTTCTCTTGCTGTCCAGGACAATAACAATAATAACCTAAATTATTTGGTTCATTGTCCAATACTGTTATTAAAAAAGAAGCAAGTGGCATTGGACCACTGCCGTAGCGGTCCAGGCACCTGACAGCGCGTCGCGGGCTTGAGTCCCGATACCGACGGCCTTTGCTGCATGTCGCTCCTCATCTCTCTCCCCATTTCCTGTCAGACTACTCTCCTATCAATAAAGGCACAAAAGCCAGAAAAGTCATCTTTAAAAAAAAGAAAAGAAGCAAGCAGGGATCAGTGATTACGTTAGATTTTGTTTCTCTCGGAGAGAAACCTTGTGTCTCCATATTTCAAGTTTTTTGGTCAATTAATGACCTACCTCATCATACAAAAGTGTTACTGCTATTTTTGCGTGGTTAAGAGTGTCTGTGGGTTCTTGTAAAAAATGTACTGATGAAAAGCATTAACAGGTGCTTCTGATAAAATAACAACTGCAGTGGATCCATTGGAACACAAGTTATTTTATCCCGTTTCCTGAAAAGTTACGCTTTTGGACATGTTTCCTACCCGACAGCGAGGATTTGAACAGATCTTGTGAAAAAGCATAAGGAATCTACTGCAGGCTTAGGTTTTAATAACTTCATTATAGGTTTCCTGTACGTAGGCACTTCGTCGATGTACCTCGTTGAAGCTTTAGGCCATGCTGACATGGCAAAAAAGAATCCGGGAGGGGGGGGGGTTAAATTAGTACTATGGGTTTTTAGCTGCACTCGTTTTAATGTGTTTCACTTTGCCCGTAACTAAGGATTAATTACTGAAAAAATAAATAAATAAATACAGTAAAGGATTCCGTGTCCTCCGGTGCCCTTAACTCATTCACCGACGAGCACAAATTAACCACTTATAGCACTTCACCCATTTTCAACCCTATCTTTGCATAATTGGTCCTCACTAATGCTTATTACAATATGGCACGATTTATCATCTACTTACTCTGCGTCTCATTGGTGGGCTTTGGGCAGTTTAGAAACCTGCCTTCCGGTGACATCATCGATGGGGATTCCAAGTTAAAAAGCTTAGAAATGTTGTTTCCTCTGCGTCATCAGTGCCCTTACCCTAGGTGGGGTTGGCGGAAGGGCCTTTCTGTGTGGAGTTTGCATGTTCTCCCCGTGTCCCCTAGGGTAGGTACCCTCACAAAAAACATGGGTAATCCTGTTCTCTATACTGCCTCCCCCTGGTCAGCCGGGGCGCCTGATGGTTGGAATAACGTGTTCCTTCCACGCGCTATGTCCCACCGGGGAAACTCCCCGCTGTCAGGTGATAAGAAGCGGCCTGCTCACTCCTCATGCATTGAAGGAAGCATGAGCTCAGTTTCGAGACTCTCCCCAGGCGGGCAGAGGGGGAGTAGCGCCCAGGATCACAGCTTAGGCAATAAAAATCGTAGGATAAGAACATTTAAGGGAAAAAAATAAATGTTGTTTGTAATGACCAAACCTGCCTACGCATGATGTCACTGGTAGGCAGGTTTCTGAGCTGTCCACAGCCCTCCTCTGAGACACAGAGGGAGTAGACAGAAATGGCACTATTTTATAATAAGCATTAGTGAGGGCCCATTATATGAAGATAAGGTTGAAAAATGGGTGAAGTACTCCTTTAAACCTATTATATATTTAACTGACTGGAGTCCCCCAGGACCAAAACGCGATGCGTTGTAAGCTTGTAAATCGGCCATGTTCACCAAATACTCACCCCTGAATAGGGAGTCTAGTCAAGTCATTAAACTATACAATATGTGTTATGTTAATTATGATGAAATTCCTGTTTACAGTTTTCCAGACCTCCATGCCTTTTTTTCTGTCTCTTTTTGGTGAATTGATGTCTCCTTTATGGAACATCAATGGGCCTCCGTCGTGGCATTGAATCCCCGCGTACATTTGTCAATAGTATTTATCTTGATGTGGAGGTTCGCCGGCGGGGGTATATACTGCATGCAGCGCGCCCGCTCGCACATAAAGGGACGGACGGGGGGTTCACCTTGAGCGTATTGATTTTCTGTCACGGCTCTCCTTGTAATATCTATCCACAGCCATGTCCATGTCCAGTCATATCGTTTTTTGTTTTTTTTCCTTCTTTTTTTCTTATCTGGAGAGGGACTCTTCTCTCTTGCTTTCGGTTCTGTTTGAGGATGCCCTGTGGTTTATGTCCTTCTGTCTTGTCAACTTCATGCATTCACATTCTTATGTTTAACTATGTCATGTTTTTAAATCATTATTTTATCTTTAAATTGTTTTATTCTTATACAGTTTATTTTGATTTACTTGTTTTAAACTTGATTTAAAGGGATAGTTCACCCCCCAAATCACTTTTTTTCTATCGATTACCCCATGGAGACTTGAATTCAAGGATATTTTTTCGTTTTTGTCGCATTCCTAGCCAATAATTTGATGACCGGCCATGAACTGTTGCCGGTCATCAAATCCGCCTACTGGTCCGCTGATCATCAAATTGTTGGCTTAGTAATACGACAAAAAAAAATGGGGTGACTAATTGATACAAAAAATCTATTTTTGGGGTGAACTATCCCTTTAATACGGCTATCATGTTGTTGCTGGTCATCCCTGATTGGAAAAGCACCTTTGGGTCAACTGTTGTTTTTTTCCCCCTCTCTCTGTGTGTGAGCAGAGATCCTGAACGGCGGCGTGTACGTGGACCAGAACAAGTTCCTGTGCCACGCAGACACCATCCACTGGAGGGACATCATCAAGAACCCCCAGGCTGAGCTGCTGGTGGTCCCGTCCAACAACAGCAACCTGGGCTGTACGTATACACACACACACACACACACACCCCTAGCGAAGGGGGGAAGGCTCGAACATTAACCCATTCAATCCGGGAAAGCATCTCTGTCATTTTAGATGTCTTTGGCTATTCAAAAATAGCATATCTATAAGCTCATAGCGCGGCACCGAGTGCCGCGCTATGAGCTTGTAGATCTGCTATTTTCAGAAAAATCGTGAACATTAAATGTTGTGCAAATCTTTGAATATAATATTTTTTTAAAGCAAACATTTGTAAAATATTTTGTTCCAGGTACCCCCTGAAGCAAAAAAAAAATGTGAAAAAATGAGGGGTCATCCCTAGGTTAGGGTTAGGGTTAGGTAAGCGGGGAACATAGAACCCGGGGAACATAGACACGCTCCCGAAAATTATGTTTCAAAAACTTTGTTTTCAAAGATTTGCACAAATATTCAAGATTTTAATGTTTCAAAATTGAGGCCAAAACGTAGTTTTTTTACCGCTCTTTGGGAGCATTAAAGGTTTCATGACATTCAGTTTTACAACACATTAAAAATCTTTGTCATGGTCCTTCAAACGTGTATAAAAAGTTTTTACTGAAAATTCCACTCTAGTGAGCCATTGCAGGTGTTTTTCTCTCACATTTCTAAAGCCTTTTCAACTGCAATGAAAAAAGATATCTTTGCCTGCAGGTGTCGCTGTTGAGGGATTTTGCCTGTCAATCATCACCTCTGCTCCGCCGCCCCCCCAAAGGAAAGGATAGGGGAGGGGAGGGGCGAGGAGGAGAGTGGGTGGGATTAATGGCCTGTGACTTCACTATCCAAGGGCCAATCTCAGATTACTTTTCAGCCTAATTATTCAGAAAACCCCAGACCACAGAAAATCCACTGAATATTCAAAGTTCAGTTTTTTTGTGTGTAATTGAGGTCATAAAACCCCCCAAAAAACATAAAAAATACAAAAAGTGAAAATGAATGTCATAGAACCTTTAAGGTGGTGTGCTGACCTTCTCTTTCTTTACAGTTTATCCATTCTGATCCAGCACCCGTCGAAACGTTGGGATGTGCGTGTCACCTCTTGACATCTCTTATATTAAAAAAAATACAAAACAATAAAAACAAAGCTGAGGTGAAGCTGACAGCTGTTTTTTTTAAGCTGTCCACTTAATTCCCCTGGTAAAACACCCCCCCCCCCCCCCCCCACATCAGTCCATGCAGCCCCTCAGCTGGACGTAGCGGGACGACGTAGCCGCACTCAGATCAAGGTCAAGGTTAACTTTATTATCCCGGAGGGGCAATTTGTGTCAGAGCCCGGGCAGTAAATCGTCAACAATAAAACTCGCAAACAAAACAATTACATCTCGTTGTCCTCTCTCTCTCTCTCTCTCTCTCTCTCTCTCTCTCTTGGCTCCTCGCAGGGTTCAATTTGTAGAATAAAATAAAATAACAGAGGTTAGGATAATTAACGTACACTTTAAAATGTATTGTGATATTATCAAACGTCAATGTCAAATATATCAGACGGTCTACGTTTTCCCAAAAAGGAAATGCATGCATTTAATTCAGTCTGACCGGAAGCACGGATAAAACATATCCATATTAAAATGAATGACCAGAGGTGGGGGGTATCAAAAGCCAGAGGCATGGATATCCCTCCCCCCCCCCCCCCCCAGCAAATGGAATGCTGGCTCCTCTTATCTGCGACCAGTGGTGGAAGAAGTACTCAGATATTTTACAGGAAATCTATAATGAAGTTATTAAAACCTATTTTAATTTTAAGTAAAAGTAGCACTGCCACAATATTAGAATACTCTGTTACAAGTAAAAGGCCTGTGTTCAAAAATGTTACTTGAGTAAAAGAACATAAGTATTGGCATCAAAATATACTTAAAGTACCAAAAGTAAAAGTACTAAAATGTTTGAAAATACCAGAACTACGAGCTTGTAGATCGGCTATTTTCAAATAGCCTAGGTATAAAATAGGGCTAAAGTGGTTAATGTATGTTTTATAATGTAATGATTTATATCTGCAAAGTAATTATTAACTAAAGTTTTCAAATAATTGTAGTGGAGTAAAAGTACATAATTTGCCCCTGAGATGTAGTGGAGTAGAAGTAGAAGTATTGTAAATTAGAAATACACCAATAAAGTAAAAGTACAGTACTTGAGTAAATGTACTTAGTTACTTTACACCACTGTCTGCGACCCAAAGGAAGTATCCTGAACTCACTGAACAGGCGGTGGCTGTAGCATCAGCATGAACAGACTGAGCCTTTTTCGTATAACTCTGACTTTACAGTTGAGAGAGGTCCTTCATATTTTGTGGCTGCAATTTTACGGCACATGTTCTGACAATTATCTTCCAACCTGGTCCTGTTCTTGAAAGTAAATGACCCAAACATAGTGAATAAAAGAGAAGGTTAGAGAACAGACGCAATAAAACAAGTATAAAACATCCTTTTAAAGGTGGTGTCAACATGACAAAACTTCTAAGCTTCCAGCGCAAGTGCTGTACAGCAGGGGTTTTCAACTGATTTTGACCCCGGGACTACCATCCGGACTAAGAGCAACCTGGGGATCAGAGGAACCTGGGGGTACCACTATTGTGTACCGATATATGCGTTTTCACCAAAAGTCAACTAATTGTCAGGTAACAACATCACATATCTAATCAAATAAAATAGCTATAATATTAATATAATATCTAATAAAATGCAGTGATGTTGTTAGGTTTTCAATGAAGTGCAGAGTGAATGAAGAGTCCTGTGACTCACTGGCGAGTCCCACTAATCTTAGATTAGATGTGGGCCTATTTGACAGTGCAGAAGCATAATTGTTTTGATGCCTATAACATTAACGAGCGTCAACAAGCGTCAGCTGGACACAGACACGCGCACCTGCCCTCTGCAGAGCTCTAATTTGAAAGTGACTGGAGTCTGTCTCATTTCTCTGCAAAAGCTGTCGAATATGATGGAATATGATTAAGGATTACTGTGATTATGGTAAGCTCACATTTCATATCACACACACACACACACACCATACAGTAAGAACTCCTGTAACTTATAAAAAAAAAAAAAAAGTACTACATTTCTGAATGCATGGCCAGGGACCACCTGCAATACCTCCGCGGACCACCGGTTGAAAACCCCTGCTGTACAGTACGGACGTAACGTGCTGAATGGGCATTTGCTCAGACAACATCAGTGTTTGGTTCAAAAGATAACTTGGCGTCGATTATTGTTCCCAAATACTGGTGACAGTCTGGCTGACAATCACGGCAGGAGGGATAGTAGTGGAAGGCTTTCTCCCTAAAATCAATTTTTCATTTCTTCGTCTCAGCTGCATGCATTTGAGGGAAAGCTTTCGCCAAAATCCTTCACCACTGGACCATGGTCAGAATGTCATAACTGTCAACAGGAGAAAGTTGAAAGATTCTTAGTTTTTTTGTACAGTAGGCTATAATGTTTCTTTCTTTTCTTTTCTTTTTTGCGGTGGGGGGATTAAGGGCCTTCGACATCAAAATGCTTATGTGGTGGGAATAAGTGCATGAAACCATTGTGTAATAATGTGCATGATGCGATCTGAGA
The DNA here is from genome assembly GCF_963280865.1 of Gymnoscopelus braueri. Taxonomy (NCBI): domain Eukaryota; kingdom Metazoa; phylum Chordata; class Actinopteri; order Myctophiformes; family Myctophidae; genus Gymnoscopelus; species Gymnoscopelus braueri. The sequence continues at coordinate 29,470,280 of NC_137626.1, read as the reverse complement.
AAATGTCTTGAATTTCTCGGGACACTGCTGAGATCAGTGCTAAGACTGTGATTGGACCCTGTGCCCCATCATACCATCAAAGCCATGCAAAATCAGAGAGCCATTCAAAGAGCCCTTTATTATTTTTAAAAGGGAACTATATACCCTAGGCTACGTTTGTGCTACAGTTTGCTGCCATCTAAAGATTAGAAAGTATCTAAAGGACTGTGTTGCGCTTTGGACGCTGTGATGTAAGCAACACAGCGGCAGCTTACAAAATTAAAGCTGCAATCCAAAAGTTTTTTTAATTAAACTTTATTTTAACCAATCTGTATGGTAGAGTATGTTAACCCATTTAGACCGGGAACGCATCTGTGTGTAATTTTTTTAGATTTCTAGATTTTATGATTATTTTTAGATTTTGTAATTTTTTTGATTTCTTTAGCTTTTTAGTTTTTTTTTAGATTGTTATTTTATATTAATTTATTTGGGCTATTCCAAAAATAGCAGATCTACAAGCTCATACGAGCTTGTAGATCTTTTTTTTTGGAAAAGAATCGTGAAAATGTTTGCAAATCTTTGAATTTATATATATACATTTTTAACTCAAATCTTTGAATCTGGGGGTGTCCCTGGAACAAAATATTTTGAGATGGGAGAGGGGGTTTGCAGCCAAATAAATACATTACGTTTTGGGGTTTCTTGACATGGAAAACGTTTGAGAACCTCTTAAAAACTGTATTTAGAAGACATAGCAGGGCCGTGGGAAGACGGGTGCTGTATGAGCATGCATGCACGTGCACGTTTCTGGGATTATTTTGTTAATTTATTTCGGTTAATTCGGTTCCAGAACACTTATTGCACTAAATCCCCCCCAAATAACGACCTACAACAACAGGCACATTATGCAACATTTTTCTTTATTATTATTTTTTAATATATCTTTTTAATTTTTCATACTTTATTTTCAGGGGGTGCTGCAGCCCCCTCAGCACCCCCACTTCCCACGGCTATGTATGTGGGTAAAGTGATGATAATATAAGGACACATTCAAGTATCTGACAATGTATGAATTACTAGCCTGGCATGGCCAGACTAATATCACTGTGTAGATATGAGTCTGGAAACTCTGTGTGGAACCTGCATTTCCAAGGAGCAGATAAAACAAATGTCTCTGGTGATAAACCCGCCCCATATTCTGGCCATGTCAATATAGTATATATATATTTTTTTTTAAACTACAAGCTCACAACGTGTCGCATTACGATGCAGGCCATGGGACCCCCTAGCTGAGAGAGAGATGAAGCAGGGACCCCCTCTATATTGTATAAAATTGTGTTTCAGATAAACTTGTGCTGCTCTTTTTTTCCCCCACTACACCTATAACTCCTTGCCAAAAATAGCCGATCTACGAGCCGATCTCTCGCGCTGCGAGGCGTTGTGAGCTTGTAGATCTGCTATTTTTGGCTAAAGTTCTCCTCAGAAAAGGGATACCAGGGTTCAAGTGGTTAATGTAAAAAAAACAAAATCATATGACACAAAGATTTGGCGGACCCCTGTAGTAACTCTGAGGACCCCCTGTCTGTCTGTCTGCTGTGTAGAGCCTGTCTCTCTGCTGTGTAGAGCCTGTCTCTCTGCTGTGTAGAGCCTGTCTCTCTGCTGTGTAGAGCCTGTCTGTCTGCAGCGTAGAGCCTGTCTATCTGCTGTGTAGAGCCTGTCTGTCTGCTGTGTAGAGCCTGTCTGTCTGCTGTGTAGAGCCTGTCTTGCTGGGGTTGCTATGATGATCAATTTACCATATTAGGGACATCAACAGGCATCGATTTCCTTGATTGCCTAGCCCAACCCATCAGCGGATTGGTCAAACTTTGCTTGACACTTGTGCCACTGAACCAATATAAGTGGTAGAGCACACTTTAGGACTCCATTCTGTTACACAACAAGACTTGAAGAATCTAATTTGATCCTGGAGGAGCTGTTGTGACAAATGTCTTACTGGACGCTGCATCTGAACACATTACCAGTGTTAGATGGTCATGCAGCTGCTGCTGCCGTGGGAGACGAAGTCTACACATTTGGAGGGTACCGTAACATCGACAAGGATCAGATTGATGTTCACATCTTCAACACAGTGGCTTTACGCTGGAGGAAGTTGACCCCAGTGACAACTGGAAGAGGAGAATGTCACCTTGAGGTTCCATCCAATGGCAGCGGCGGCCACACAGCTGTGCTGATAGAATATATGATCTACATCTGGGGGGGTTATAAATATGACACAAGGAAATACTGCAACGTGCTGTATGCATTTGATGTCGACGCCCACAGATGGTTCAAGCCCAAGGTTTCTGGAACTGTTCCAGAAAGGAGGATCAACCACACAGCCTGTGTCTTGGGGAAGGTCATGTGTGTCCATGGAGGACACAATGGGACTGTATACTATAAAGACATGTACAAGTTGGACACCACCACACTGGTCTGGGCTTTAATTAACACCAGAGGCACTCCACCTCCTGCTTCTGCATGTCACTCTGCCACCATCATCGGGACAAAGATGTTTGTATTTGGGGGCGGAGCCTCCTCTAGCAAGAACATCAGAGTGTTTGACACAGAGACCAACTGCTGGCTGAACACACCTTCTGCACAGCTTCTTCCAAGAGAACGCTTTTGTCATTCAGCCTTTACCTACAATGGAGAGCTGTACATATTTGGTGGAAGAAACGGTACTACTACCCTCAATGATCTGTGGAAATTCAGTCCAAAGACCTTCTCCTGGAAGAGGGTTGAGCCCAAAGGGAAAAGACCGTGTGGGATGTATCTGATGTGCTGTTGCATTGTGGGAGATCGTATCATCCTCTCTAGAGGAGAAAACACTGCTGACCTGTACATGTTAGACTTAAGTCCTAGTCTGAAGACATTATGCAAACTAGCAGTTATTCAGTACGATCTGGACCAATCAGAACTCCCACACAACATCAGGTGGGAACTGGAAGCCATGACTGGAAGCCATGACTATTATATATATATAATAATAGCCATGACTATTATTTATTTGTTGCTGTTGTTAGTCATTGACTAACAACAGCAACAAATAAATAATATAAATAAGACGGGGTCCAATAAGGGGCGTGGCCTCATGTGGATGTCAGACTTCATGTGACCAATATGTGATGTCAGTCAACTATGACATAATGACTCCATATTTGGGCAAGGTTTCAGCCCGATCTGACTGCCATTGACTTCCATTATAACATTGAAGTTAAATATATCAAATGTAAAAGGAAAAAAGGCAAGGCTCCAGCCTCATCCAAATTCCATGTGAGAATTAAAAAAAATCACACCCAGTGTGAAGTGGGCCTGGTCATCATAGTGATGGAAGCTCACTTCAAAAAAGAAATACATTTATTGAAAAGAATCTTTATTGGTCATCATAGTGATGGAAGCTCACTTCCAAAAAATATGGATTTTTGGAAGTCCATAATCTTATTTATAGGTTATTAATGTCATCAAACTAATACTAATGAGATGTCCCAACCCCACTTATAGGGGCGGCTACACCGCCCAAAAATAGACCAGACATTGTTTATGTTTTTTAAAAACAATTTGTCACGAAAAAATGACAAAAAAAAGATCTCCACATGAATAGTCAAAAACCTCCTAACTCCACTTGAGCTGTATGTGGGCAGGGCCTTGGGATGACGTTATACTGTAGGTTACGGGTGCTGTATACGCATGCATGGACGTGCAAAGATTTGCGGTTTCTGGGGTTATTTTGTTAATCTAATTCGGTTAATTCGGTTCCAGAACACTTATTGCACTAAATCCCCCCAAATAACGACCAACAACAACAGGCACATTATGAAAACATGTTTAGAATGTTTTTCTTTATACATTTTTTTAAAATATATATTTTAAAATTCATACTTTATTTTCAGGGGGTGCTGCATCCCCCTCAGCACCTCCACTTCCCACGGCTATGGACATTAGTAAAATCCCCCAGAAGCAAAGATTTGAGTTAAAAATGTTTGCTTTAAAAATACATATATATTCAAAGATTTGCTTACATTTTCACGATAAAAAAAAAAAAAAAAATCTAAAAATGACACACGGATGCGTTCCCGGTCTGAATGGGTTAATACAACACAAACTAGCACATCTGCAGTGGTTGAAGCTGGTCTCCCTACTCTAGGACAAAGTTACTGGTTGACAAGTAGCCCTACATGAAGCTCAAAAGCCCAATATTTCCCCATGGCAAGCGGGATTCCCTCTTAGATGAGCGGAAGATGTTTGAAACATCCCAGGTGTGAAAGTTGCAGTTACACCTCTCTCTGTTGGGAGAAGACGTAAAACGTACGGATTGCATCTTTAACCACCTGAACCCTATAGCATCCCTGTTCTGGGGGGAACATTTGCGGAAAATGGGCTTTATGTCGCCTATTTTCTGCGTAGAGATTTTGTGTTGAAGGGAAAGAGAGAGGACCCAGAACAGAGGCAACTCATTTACTGTAGAGCAAGGGTCTCTAGGACCCCTAGGAGGTCCTTAGAGCTACTATAGGGGGTCCGCCAAACCTTTGTGTAATAGTATTTTTTTTTAACATTAACCACTTGAACTCCAGCATCCTTATTGAGGAGAACTTGAGCCAAAAATAGCAGATCTACAAGCTATAGGTGTAGAGGGGGAAAAAAGCAGACCAGGTAAAAAAAAAATGAGTTTAATCTGAAACACAATTTTATGCAATATAGAGGGGGTCCCTGCTTTATCTCTCACTCAGCTAGGGGGTCCTTGGCCTGAAAAAACCTTGAAGACCCCTGGTGTATAGGGTTTAAGTGGTTAATAATGAGTCTTTTAGGTTTAGGTGAGCCAATGTGCAGTGATTGACAGTATATGGACATCTGGCATGATCACATTGGTACCTAAATCTAAACACATCCACCGTTAACTTTATGAGCTGCAGCTGTGTTGATATTAGAGCTCTGTGCACCATGGTCAGCCTGGTCCTTTTAGAGGAATTTTTAAATGTATGACGACGATGAAGCAAACTCACAACAACAAAAAGACCCCTTCTCCTATCGACTGTGTGCAACACACGGTGGTTCTCAAAGTGGGATCCGGGGACCCCCCCCGGGGGTCCTTGAGGGGGTTCCCTCCTCAGTTTAACCACGCATTGGGAGCCTCTAGATGGGCTATTAACAACAAGAATGATTTAAACACATATACACACACCCCTTCTCCTCTACAGTACTTGGCACGTTCCCCCCCTTCTTAACCAAATGGACTGGCCCTGCTCTGTTTCGGCAGTTCCAGTACTGCAGATAGAGGAAAGACAGGTGACAAACAAACATTTCAGCTCGGTTCCAACAAACAGTGTTTTAAATAAACATAAAGTTTGAACCCCTGAAGTCTGTGTGTTATTTCTACATTGCCCTTTTAGTGTGTCTGTGTATAGGGCACGGGCTGTAAAGTAAAAGTGCAAAAGTATTGGCATCAAAATATACTTAAAGTAGCAAAAGTAAAAGTACTCATTACCCACTATCTCATTTCACAAGTTTTCAAAAATGTACGAAAATCCTTAGAAAATAGTAGATCTACAAGCTCGCAACGCGTCACGCTATATTTTCAAATAGCCTATACATAATAGGGCTAAAGTGGTTAATGTATGTTTTAGAATACTATAACTTATATCTGCAAAGTAACTAGTATGTAAAGTTTTGTAGTGGAGTAAAAGTACAATATTTGCCTCTGAGATGTAGTGAAGTAGAAGTAAAAGTATTGAAAATTGGAAATACTCCAGTAAAGTAAAAAAATACCTCAAAATTGTACTTAAGTACAGTACTTGAGTAAATGTACTTAGTTACTTTACACCACTGGAAGGTTTAGAGAAAGACGAGGATGGAGGCCACGCGGGGCCAACGCGCAGCAATAGAGGCACGTTTCTGTACCAGCTACTCCCAAGAACGGCCTGTGATTAATGCAGAAACAGAGTTGAGATGACAAAAGAAAAGAGAAGTAGTAGTAATGGGCACTTCGGTAGCTAAATGCTAAGCTAACAACATGCTAACATGCTAATTGTGTTAGCATCCGCCATTTTGTTTTTAGTGACGTCATCATTAGGGGGCGTGCCCAAGCATGCCCTAACATGTCTGAGACCCCCTGCTGTGTGGAGGGGGAGTGGAGGGGTGGGTTTGGCGCCCCCTGCTGGGGAGGGGATGAAGTAGGAGGGGGTTAATTCAATTACTGTGTCTATGTGTGTGTGTGTGTGTGTGTGTGTGTGTGTGTGTGTGTGTGTGTGTGTGTGTGTGTGTGTGTGTGTGTGTGTGTGTGTGTGTGTGTGTCATGCCGGGCGATGTGTGGACACGACTGAGACCCCATGCTGTCTGTGTATTCAGGTGAGAGGCCCAGAGATAAATTAAATTAGAAAAGACAAAGGCATTTTAGACAGATGCAAAATCCCTTTTAACTTTAATTAGGGCTGGCATGGGGTGGGCTTTTAATTACTGTGTCTGAGTGGGGGGTGTGTCCCAGACAGGATAACGTGTATTGAAAGGTGAAGGGAGTGGGGAGGGGGTGTAGGGGGATGTGGCTGGGTAACCTAGACAGTGATAATTGAATACACTCAAGAGATAGTGAGTTTCTGTTTTGTTTTATTCTTAAAGAATAAGAATTGTTATTCTTTGATCAAATGTTTGCGTGTAATTGACTGCTGCAATGTCACTTGAGATTAACAGGCTTCAAGTGGTTGTTTAAAAGGTAACTTTGATTGACTTAGGGAACATTATAGTCTTATTTCAGAAAAATCACTCTTTTATTCTTAAAGGGTATAATAACTTTAATACCTATAATGACTTTAGAACATATGTAGTAGCAGGGTTTTATTTTCTTACAGTATTCCTTACTCCCCTGTAGTTAAACTGGGGAACATGCAAAGGAATCAAGGTGCATTGAGAGTGTAACAGGCTGGCAAGTGGTTCTTTAGTCTAGTCTTTTCACAGACGGTTTGATTGAAATAAAAATCTTTTTTTTTTAAAGCAACGGTAGCTAAACCTTAATGTGACACAATACAACCCTAACAACATCACCATGTTAAACATTTATAACTTTTTTACTGCATACACAGCTTTAGAAAAACAAGTATTTAAAAATACCCCCAGTGCATGCTGGGTAATTATTTCAACCAATGGGAGGGGGCCCCTAGTGACATAGATGGTTGAAAATGCCCCACTCACAGGGTGTTATTATACAGTGTAAACAAGTAGAATGCACCATTGACACAACCTATGTATTGTGTTTAAAACTGCATTTACTCGCTACTCATTTAATTCCCTAAAGTACACAGTCCTTTAACAAAAAGGTTTGAACACTTTGAATGTGATTCTAAAAGATGTTAACACATCAGGATAGAGGATACATTGAAAGTCTAACAGGTTTGGTACCACTGTCTAGTTTCTAGTCCTTTCACTGCAGGTTTTAAAAATGTATATATATAAATTAAATTTTAAAAGGCTAATGGTAGCTAAACCTTAATGTGACACAAAGACAACCCTTACAATATCACCATATTAAACATTTATAACTTTTTTTTTTTACAAGTGGAGTGCAACTTGATATGATTAATGTAATGATAGGACTCAGGTTGCACTTTAAAAGGGAGACAGGCTGGCAACTGGCTCTAGTCTCTAACCTTTTCACTGACGGTTTGATTAAAATAAAAATCTTTTTTTTTTTTTTTTTTTTTTTAAAGCAACGGTAGCTTAACCTTAATGTGACACAACACTGAACAACATCATACAAAAACATGTTCTAACTTAGTACTGCATATACAGCCATAGCATGCAAGTATTCAGAATTTACCGCAGTGCATGCTGGGTAATTATTTTTAACCAATAGCTGAGCTTTGATGTGGTTGATCCATCTTTGGAGATCTTACACAGTAACTGTTTCACTTTCATTTTGTTTTAAGACACTTTTTATGTCTTACTACTAAACAAAAGAGTAGATTAACTTACTGACCCCCAGCCAATATATATTTTCTAACTAACTTACTGCATCTTTTAAGATGTGACACAAGACAAACCCCTAACCACCTTACCACATAAGACATTTATATCTTTTTTATTGCAATAGCTTGTAGTAAGCATGTATTTAAAAGTTACCACAATGCATGCTGGATATTTTTTTATTTTTTACTTCTTACTCACCGTCTCAGAGGATCATAGTGTCTCACTGTTTGTTAGTTTTTTTTTTTGCTGGCAGTATCATGTAGTATATATTTCTTCTCTCTGTGTATTACTTTTACCTAAAAAATGTATACATAAAGGTGCTAAGCTATCTATACAATGCTATATCTACATACTCAAACTCCATATTAACAAGAGTTTGGTGAAGAAACATATTTTCTGAAAATGAATTCAATGTTTTTGGCTGAAACACTACACCATTTCTATATTAAACCCAGAAGAAGTAACCTCCGTAGGCCTATTGTGAATTAGTAATTAACAGAGTACATTGGATCATGGTCTCCCGCATGCCTGCCAGGTAAGTATAACCTCCTCACGCTATTCGTGGAGGGAAGCACCCACCCTACGTACAAGTCACACTTACGGTTCATACAACACACGCTCAATCACACACACTACTATGTTAACGTACACACATTTTATGAAGCTAGGTGATGATAGCTGTTGAATGTTGGGATTGGAAGGAAATAGACTTGTATTATGCATTGTTTTTGGAAGCTATTTTAAGCTATTTTAGAAACCTTTTATAACATAATGTGTCACCCACTTTTATTCCGAGACAAAGGTGTGGTTATTCACATTGTATCTCTCAAAATGTCATCTTTAAAAACATTTCTCCACTTTCACACAATTCCCACATTTGTGGAATTATCACCATGTTAAACATTTATAAACTATTTACTACATGCATAGCTTTAGTAAGCCAGGATGTCAGGCCATAATGCAATGCATGCTGGGTAATTATTTTTTAACCAATGGGATGATCAGTAAACACTGAGTGCATTAGATCGTAGTTTCTCACCAGCCTGCCAGTGCCAGGTAACAAAGCCAGGAATCTGGTTACGATGGCTCCCCCTGCCAGGTAAGTATGACTTCCTCACGCTATTCGTGGAGGGAAGGGCCCCACACACGTACTAGTCACACTTACGGTTCATACAACACACGCTCAATCACACACTACTATGTTAACGTACACACATTTTATGAACTAGTTGATCAGCTATTTTAGAAACATTTTGAAAATAATGTGTCACCAATTCTATGAGATCATTCACAATAACGGTTTCACTGTCAGTTTTTGAAGACACTTTTTTACTTCTTACTTCTAAACAAAAGAGTAGATTAACTTACCGACCCCAACCAATATATATGTTCTAACTAACTTACTGCAGCTTTTAAGATGTTGCACAAGGCAACCTTAACCAACATCATACAAAAACATGTTCTAACTTGATACTGCATACATAGCTTTAGTAAGCCAGGATGTCAGGGCATCCTGCAATGCATGCTGGGAAATTATTTTTTAACCAATGGGAGGATCAGTAAAACACTGAGTACATTGGATCATGGTCTCCCGCATGCCTGCCAGGTAAGTATAACCTCCTCACGCTATTCGTGGAGGGAAGCACCCACCCTACGTACAAGTCACACTTACGGTTCATACAACACACGCTCAGCCACACACTACTATGTTAACGTACACACATTTTATGAAGCTAGGTGATGATAGCTGTTGAATGTTGGGATTGGAAGGAAATAGATTACAGATTGACTTGTATATGCATTGTTTTTGGATAGAATAGAAGTAGAATCAGCTATTTTATAGCATTATAGCATTAGGGGTCACCCATTTCTATATCAGGTTACTCACATTGTAACTCTCAAAATTTCATCTTCAAAACTTTTCCCACTCTCCACAGTTCCCACATTTGTGGAATTATCAACCACACACTACTATGTTAACTTACACACACGGCATGATATCTCCCAATAGGTCAAATATGTTGCATTAAATACAAGATTTTGTATTACTTATTGTAAGTCTCTGATTTTGACACTTTTCTGATCTTGTGCGATATCATGAACATGATCTCTCAAAACATCCATCAACGGATGCACTTACTGTATAACAAAAAACTAAATTCAGACCACATTGTCAGCATTCTCAAACTAATTTCATAAGTAGTACGTATATTTACATGTTTCCAAATAACTTTTCTTGAAACTAAGATCTGTATTACTTATTGTAAGTCACTGATTTTGTTGAATACTAAACCTTTTAAGATGTGACACAAGACAACCCTAACCAATAACACCATAATAAACTTTAGGTTTGATAAAGCTTAACGTTACACTAAACATCTCCTAATAAATATACATTTTCAAACTATCTTATTTACTGTATACGTGGCCTTAGAAAAAAACAATTATTTAGTGTCACCCCCAATGCATGATGGAATATTACTAGTTGTTAGAAATATTATCAAGCTGACTAAGCCTTATAACTAGGGTATGCATTAGAATTGTCCACTGTGTCAAAAATAAAATACAATACATTTTCCTCAATAGTGAAAGAAACTCCCGAGAAAATGAATGATTGGTGGAATATACCACAAAGCAATTATAGTGGACATGATATCATTGCTGTAAGTATATTAATGAACCAGCACATTTGGTTACTTTCAATCTTTTTTAATTATTGGAAAGTCATTTCTGTCAAATGACGGCATCCAAAATATTCATTTAATTCATTTTATTCTTTGTTTCAACTTTACTTATTTGTGGATCCCATGGTGGGCAGCTTGGCGATACAAAATCCCCAAGTGATACTTGGATCATGGCACTCACAATGCTTGTTGATTAGCTATGCTCGTTCCAATTTTGCTTGCTTGTTTATTTGTTTGCCTGTTTACCATTGGAACTCTGCATCCATGCTGGTCAACTTTTTTTTTTTATGGAATACTTTATTAACAGTATGCAGAGGCAAGCACAGGGAACTACAGTTCAATACAAGGTCTGTTAAGAGGATTTTAAACCCAAGACAACCTATGACTTGTTTCCATTTGGGGTCCTTTGTATTCAACTCATAGAATAAAGACTGACCCCGACAGGATTTGACCACGCAACTTTCTGATCTGGAGTCAGACGCGCTACGGTTGTGTCACAGAGTCCTTATAAATTAAGTTTTACTCATCAACATAACATTTTCTTGCTATGTCATATCATGCTTTAATAGAAAAGTGAATACCGCTTCACCCAACATGGATAGTATTAGTAATGACAAATAGGCTAATAACACCACAGAAGAAAGAAAAAAAAAACACCACTGTCTATTAAGCAAACTGAAATGAACAAAATGTTAACCCAAACATCAGAAAGACACACCACTGTCTATGATTCCTGGCTTTGGTTTCCCGGGGGAAGTCAGATTTAATTTTGTTAACGAATTTTTTTGCACAAGTCAAAATATGAATGTAGTGCTTAAAACTATTTTGTTTATTTAATGATTATTCACTTGAAGAATAACTTAAAGCTGCTCTAAGGGCGCGCTCCCACCGCACTTTAATTTTTTTTAAATTCCCTAATAATATTACACAGTCTCACATTTCCTCCTTTAACAAGTGTTGAAAACTTTTGAAAACTATGCTATGAATGTTAACTCTTCCTTTTTAGGAATATAAGATTACAAATAAAATGTTTCAGGTTATTTTAAACTGTAGTACAGTTGTATGATGTAAATATGGGTTTGTGTGGGGACAAAGTTTTAGATTTAATAGGGTTAACACTTTGCACACATATTATCAGGCTCAAACTAAATTATGCCCCAAGTTGTAGCTTATAGTTAGTTTAACAGTACAACAGTAACAACTCTCACAGACCCTTATTATTCACTTTTTTACGTAATATATTGCTTAAGTATATACCTTTAGCAATATCTAGGGTGTTTTAAGTAACTTTTTATGCTTTATAATATCAGTTGTATTTTATCAAACTACTTTTGTGTGCATACCTGCACATGCTCAGGGAGTGATGATACACTCATTGGAAAAAAATATGTTATGCACGTTGTTGTTTTACTCTAATCCAATGTATTTGTAGTATTTTATCAAAAAAACATCTAGTGGTCAGTGGTGGCTTCTCTTAACATCTGTCTCTCTCAATCTCCTCTCTCTTCCCCCCTCTCTCTCCTCTCTCACCTTTCACACACACACACACACACACACACACACACATAATCTCTCTCTCTCTCTCTCTCCTCTAGCACACACTATCTCTCACATAATTTCTCTCGTTTTCTCTCTAAACCTTAACAGCAAGTAGACCCTCTAATATGATATGGTCACTACACCATTCACCTAATACCGTTTTAATTATAAGCAGAGAACCATTACCAACCATTTAACAATTCTGTAGTTCTACAAAACCGAATTTCAAACTAATAATCTTGGTCAATGGGGGCTATACCATAAATTATGGTCATTCATAGTAAAAGTAAATACTGATACATTTTCAGATATACATACATTTACTACTCGTGAACCTAGTTTGAGAACATAGTTAGTGTGTCAGATTATACTTAGCTGAGTTGAATTGTAACCTTATAACCATACATCGAATGAAATAGAAATATGGGGTTATAATCAGGGTCTAACAATTGGACGCTAGACAAATATGTTTACATCTACAAAAGCTGTCCGGTTCTATTATTATTATAGCTAATATATAATACAACTATCTACATTTTCAGCAATGGCTTCTAACTGAAAAATGTACCACAATATGCAATCATACTGTACTATCTAGTAAACACATAGCCCTTTTTTCCATTTTCTTCAGGCCTACATCAATTTGCTTGTGTTTCATGGGAATTTATGCTTGTTCATACGTACATCATTCTAGCCACAAAAAAACTATTTTCAAAACTATTAAGAGTGTATGATATTGTTGTTTGTCAAGAAAAGTATGTACATGAACATACATTTTACGCATGTTACACATTGGGGCTTTAAAACAAAATAAAAATACTATTTTGGTAAAAATCTGTGTAATGGTCAAATATTGTAGTATGTAAGGCTAAAGCTGACATTAATTCACACTATCGATTCTTAACATTAACAAATATACTTACTATTGTGTATCATTAACGATATTTGATAGTTTATTAAACAGGGGTATAAGTCATAAACATTCAATTATGTATTTGAAGAAATACCTGTACATAGTTTAGTCAAAAACTGCTACTATAGTATATTTATTTTTTCTGAACACAAATCATATACTTTTGAGTAAATCTCAAACTTAACTATTTTCATCACGTGGCATGCTAATAAATTATGCATTAAAATACAAACACATATTATATTCACATTTCAAAGGAAAGATAACATTAAACAAGAAAGCACTATCTTTCGTTTCCCTTTGGGGTTCCGGTAAAAAAACGTGTTCTCCCATACTGGGGGGCCACCTGGGTGAAAACCAGGAATCCGGAGACCATATGGGATATGGGATAACTACCCCTTTATGTTAAAAACATAGATCTTCATACCTGTACACTCCAGATACCTCTTTATACAATATAACCAATAGCGCTTTTATCAGTAAGTTGATATTTTCTATGTTTACAAGTAAAAAGTGTCTTCTATAAATTATAGGCCTGACTAAAGCTGTATTATTTCTTATTATTATCTAAATGCTTCTTTAATATTAGTTTTTACTAAAACATTGGATGTTTACTCTTACATACCTCTACATACTAAGCAACAATAAAGAATCCTTTAACTATCGTTTGTTTAATAAACTATCAAATATCGTTAATGATACACAATAGTAAGTATATTTGTTAATGTTAAGAATCGATAGTGTGAATTAATGTCAGCTTTAGCCTTACATACTACAATATTTGACCATTACACAGATTTTTACCAAAATAGTATTTTTATTTTGTTTTAAAGCCCCAATGTGTAACATGCGTAAAATGTATGTTCATGTACATACTTTTCTTGACAAACAACAATATCATACACTCTTAATAGTTTTGAAAATAGTTTTTTTGTGGCTAGAATGATGTACGTATGAACAAGCATAAATTCCCATGAAACACAAGCAAATTGATGTAGGCCTGAAGAAAATGGAAAAAAGGGCTATGTGTTTACTAGATAGTACAGTATGATTGCATATTGTGGTACATTTTTCAGTTAGAAGCCATTGCTGAAAATGTAGATAGTTGTATTATATATTAGCTATAATAATAATAGAACCGGACAGCTTTTGTAGATGTAAACATATTTGTCTAGCGTCCAATTGTTAGACCCTGATTATAACCCCATATTTCTATTTCATTCGATGTATGGTTATAAGGTTACAATTCAACTCAGCTAAGTATAATCTGACACACTAACTATGTTCTCAAACTAGGTTCACGAGTAGTAAATGTATGTATATCTGAAAATGTATCAGTATTTACTTTTACTATGAATGACCATAATTTATGGTATAGCCCCCATTGACCAAGATTATTAGTTTGAAATTCGGTTTTGTAGAACTACAGAATTGTTAAATGGTTGGTAATGGTTCTCTGCTTATAATTAAAACGGTATTAGGTGAATGGTGTAGTGACCATATCATATTAGAGGGTCTACTTGCTGTTAAGGTTTAGAGAGAAAACGAGAGAAATTATGTGAGAGATAGTGTGTGCTAGAGGAGAGAGAGAGAGAGAGAGATTATGTGTGTGTGTGTGTGTGTGTGTGTGTGTGTGAAAGGTGAGAGAGGAGAGAGAGGGGGGAAGAGAGAGGAGATTGAGAGAGACAGATGTTAAGAGAAGCCACCACTGACCACTAGATGTTTTTTTGATAAAATATCTACAAATACATTGGATTAGAGTAAAACAACAACGTGCATAACATATTTTTTTCCAATGAGTGTATCATCACTCCCTGAGCATGTGCAGGTATGCACACAAAAGTAGTTTGATAAAATACAACTGATATTATAAAGCATAAAAAGTTACTTAAAACACCCTAGATATTGCTAAAGGTATATACTTAAGCAATATATTACGTAAAAAAGTGAATAATAAGGGTCTGTGAGAGTTGTTACTGTTGTACTGTTAAACTAACTATAAGCTACAACTTGGGGC
>NC_137626.1:29445280-29454956 GCF_963280865.1 Gymnoscopelus braueri | reverse complement strand
AGCTGAGATGACAAAAGAAAAGAGACAATGAGAGCATTTAGCGCTGATTAAATGGCGGCGGAAGAGCGGGCAGAAAGCGCAATGAGGGATGAGGAGAGAGACGCTGCGCGCCAAAAAAGAAAAAGGGAAAAATAAAAGCCGAACATAAAGTGTGTGGGAGTTGGAGGTTGCCAGATCAGGGCCCCTTGCCAAGTTGTAGTCGGTATTTAAGCCATTCAGGCCGGGAAAGAATCTGTGTCATTTTTTAGATTTCTTTGGGCTATTCAAAAATAGCAGATCTACAAGCTCATAGCGCGGCACCGAGTGCCGCGCTATGAGCTTGTAGATCTGCTATTTTTTGAAAAATCGTGAAATTTGTGCAAATCTTTGAATATTCATATGTTTTAAAGCGAACATTTTTAACTCAAATCTTTAATTCTGGGGGAATTCTACAAATGTCTTCTTAATCCTAACAGTTTTCTGAAAAACGTATGTTATAATATCAGTGGTTTTCAAACTGCATGTCAAGGACCCCCTAAAATGATATGTATTTGGCCGCGGACCCCCATCTCAAAATATGTTGTTCCAGGGACCCCCCCCCCCCAGAAGCAAAGATCTGAGTGAAAAATACTCACTTTAAAAAAATATATAGCCTATATTCAAAGATTTTCACTAAGACATTCACAATTTTTCAAAAATAGCCAAAGAAATCTTTAAAATGACACAGATGCGTTTCCCGGTCTTAAAGGGTTAACATAACAACCTCGCCGCGGGGGCGGGCTTGAAGGGTTCCGGATGACACTCTAGCGCTCCATCCCACTTACTGTGTAATTAACCCTCAGTCAATTAAGACTTGATGACAGGCCACTGGCAGACAGAGAGAGGAGAGAGCTTATGTACGTGTCCTCTTTGAGAGGCCGCGTGCACCGCGAGGACGAGCGAGATAGACACAGAGATGGAGAGAGAGGGGTGGGGAGGGGCTTGACGGGAAGTTATAGAGAGCTGTCTTTTATGCTTAGATTCTCTCTCTCTCTGTGTTGTCGGAGCGAGAAAGATACATTTGTCATAGTCACCACTCGCAAATGGCGACGGTTTGGGAAGTTTTGTCGGTACGTGTGTGGGTTGGGGGTGTGTGCATCAATGCCGGTTATCTAAGGTCTTTTTCTTGACGTGTGTGTGTGTGTGTGTGTGTGTGTGTGTGTGTGTGTGTGTGTGTGTGTGTGTGTGTGTGTGTGTGTGTGTGTGTGTGTGTGTGTGTGTGTGTGTGTGTGTGTGTGTGTGTGTGTGTGTGTGTGTGTGTGTGTGTGTGTGTTCTACAGGCAGACGCTGCCATCGGTCCTGCAATGGGCGCTGCTGGGGCCATCAGGAAGACCAGTGTCAAAGCTGTGAGTATCAACCCCACACACACACACACACACAGGCAAAGACATCAATCATCCTACCACGCCGTGTACCTCCTACCACCATAGCACGGAAAAAAGAGATCCAACAAAAGGGAGGCGGGGCAGCTGGAGAGAGCCCGCTCCATGCCGTCCTTGTGTATAATAATTACAGCATGCATGTACATCAGATCTACACGGAGGGAAAGCAACCTTTCCCTCCTCCATGCCACCATGAGAAGGCACAGGCCATCATTAGACCGTGCGTTTCCCACGCAGCGCGGAGGACAGCCCAGCGGGTCGCTAATGCCTCAAACGTCAGGCCCACGCTGAGATGTTGGTCATCACGCCTCACCCCTTCTCGTCTGCTTTCACATACAATTATGCGAGACGGTGGCGGAGCTGTGCTATGCTCTCCACTCTGGGGCTGACATGAGACGAGACGAGAGTCCGACTGTAGAGTCAAGTCAGGTTATGAGGATGTGAGGTTTTCGTAAGGGTCACCTATGCTAATCTAAAGCGTGGCTCGGATTACAGGACTTTTTTTTAAGCATGACACACTACAGGATGATCTTATTAGATTCTCTCAGCAGTGAAATGCTTGTACTGTAAAAATTACAAATACCATCAGAATGGTACTAGAAAAAAACAAAACAAGAAATGACACAGTCATATTATACCAGCTTGCGGCAAGCTAACCCCCTTTTTCCTAATAAAAAGTCCTAATAAAATAAAATCGTATTTTCCCGTTCAGACAGTATGGCGACATTGTCTGCCTCGCTTTCATTGTTTTCAAGGCGAAAAACAAACCATGTCACTCTCTGCCTTTTGAAATAGATTCAAGTCACAAAAAGAACCTTATGTCACTGCTATACTCCAGTCCAGCTGGTGGCGGTAATGCTCCTTAATTGGTTGCCAACTGCCAAAAAACAAGACAGAAGAAGAAGAAGATGTCACTGCTATGCACTAACTGCTAGCTCCAAACTCAGGTGGAATTGATAGTTTTAAACTCTGTAAAGGGATCTATGTTATGCTTACATCGACAACATGTGTTGTCCCTAACCCTTTCTATTTGGCCAACTGTGTGTGTGTGTGTGTGTGTGTGTGTGTGTGTGTGTGTGTGTGTGTGTGTGTGTGTGTGTGTGTGTGTGTGTGTGTGTGTGTGCGCGCGCGACCACCTCCAACCACTGCAGACGTGCTATAGTTGTGTTGTATTAACATACCCTACAGTACCAGACCTTTAAAAAGGCCTCTCTTCATGTGTCCCTGCAGTGACAAAGACGGTGTGTGCGGAGCAGTGTGACGGCCGGTGCTTCGGGCCGTACGTCAGCGACTGCTGCCACCGCGAGTGTGCTGGAGGATGCTCCGGTCCCAAGGACACCGACTGCTTCGTATGTCACCACACACACACACACACACACACACACACACACACACACACACACAGACACACACAGACAGTGGTGGAAAAAGTACTCAAATGTTTTACTTAAGTAAAAGTATCAATACTGCAATGTAGAAGTACTCCGTTACAAGTAAAAGTCCGGAATTCAAAATGTACTTGAGTAAAAGTACAAAAGTCTTGGTATCAAAATGTACTTAAAGTACCAAAACAACACAAAACAACACGTCGCGATGCGACACGTTGTGAGCTTGTAGATCGGCTATTTTCAAATAGCCTAGGTATAAAATAGGGCTAAAGTGGTTAATGTATGTTTTATAATAGAATAATTGATATCTAAGTAACTAGTAACAAAAAAATTCAAATGATTGTAGTGGAGTAAAAGTAAAATGTTTGCCTCTGAGATGTAGCGGAGTAGAAGTAAAAGTATTGGAAATTGGAAATACTCAAGTTAAGTACAAATACCTCAAAAGTGTACTTAAGTACAATACTTAAGTAAATGTACTTAGTTACTTTACACCACTGCAGACACGCACGCGCACTCATGCACGCGCACACACACACATTGCATGAATACACGCACGCACACCGTGCATGTGCAAGAATATGTGAATGTGCACGTACAAGCAAATACGCGCATAAAGCGTACACAAACAGATACACATGCAACCCGGCTCAACCCTTTCTCTTCTCTCTTCTCACTCCCTCTCTCACACACAAACACACACACGCACGCACACACGCACGCACACACGCACGCACGCACACACACAATATATCTCCTTATGTCTGTAATTTTCCTCCTCATCTTCCCCTTTCTTTCATGAGTCCACATATCTCCCACATCTCTTCGCTAACATCTGTTTGCTATCTGGCCCGCTATGAACATTTTCCACTTTATTTACCGGCTGATAAATTATTTGTCGTTTAAAGGAGGCTCGTAAAGCTGGGCGGCCGCGCGTCCCGTCGCCGAGCAAATTTGGTGATTCACCGTTCCAATTAGTGGCCCTCTTATATCCTCCAGTAATTATCCTGTGACAAACTTGTATACCACCCCCTCCCAACCCTTCTCTAACTGGGAGAAAGTAACTAAGAATATTTATTCAAGTATTTCAATTTCTTTAATACTTTTTGATACAAATATTGTACCTTTTTTTATACCACGCTACATTTACGGTATTTGACAGCTTTAGTGACAAGTTTACTTTGCAGAATTTGTTTATTATTACAAAACATACATTAACTACTTAACCTATTTTATACATACCAATGATGCCGATACTGTTTTTCTCGATTGCAGGCCTTTTTTTACTTGTGTATTTATTGTGGTATTGATACTTTTACTTAAGTAAAACATTTATCCGAGTACTTCTTCCACCGCCGGCGCCCTCAGACAACCGGGATGATATTGTTGTTGTAACTCACAGACGCGGTCCTCATCCAATTCAATTAGTGACAGCCGTCGCAGGCCGCGCCGCCAGCGCTGAGACGCCCAGGACTGTTTATGAGGAGGAAACGTTTCTCCATTTAGATCACGGCTTTGGATCAATGGCTCCAATTTCTATCCCTCGCCCCCATCGTGCAGAGTGGCGAGGGACACGGGCGAGCGGCTCCCAGTGTCACGACGGGAATTAAAAATGAAATGCCGCCTTAACCCTTTAAGACCGGGAACGCATCCGTGTGTCATTTTTAAGATTTGCTTTGGCTATTCAAAATTCTACAAATGTCTTTTAAATCCTAACATTAAAAAAAAAAAAAGTATCTTGCTATAATACTAGTGTTTCTCAAACTTTTTCATGTCAAGGACCACCCAAAATGATATGTATTTGGTCGCGGACCCCCCCATCTTAAAATATTTTGTTCCAGGGACCCCCCAGAAGCAAAGATTTGAGTAAAAAAAAATTGCTTTAAAAAAATATATATATTCAAAGATTTGCACACATTTTCATGATTTAAAAAGAAATAGCAGATCTACATGCCGAGTGCCACGCTATGAGCTTGTATATCTGCTATTTTTGAATAGCCAAAGAAATCTAAAAATGACACAGATTCTTCCCCGGTCTAAATGGATTAATAACTCGCTCGCTCATGATGACAAAACCCCCTCCCCCCGTTGCTCACCTCTCCACCCCCTCCACCCCCGTAATGGCACCCGGTGGTGTCTTCCAACATGGCTGACCGTGTCGGTTTGTTTGTTTTGTTGTCGTTTTCCCCACGTCCCACAGGCCTGCACTAATTTCAACGACAGCGGGGCGTGCGTCACCCAGTGTCCGCAGCCGTTCGTGTACAACCCCACCTCGTTTCAGCTGGAGCACAACCCCAGGGCCAAGTACACCTATGGAGCCTTCTGCGTCAAGAAATGCCCACGTAAGTGACAGACACTCGCCGAACTCTCTTCTCTGCCGTGCTGAGGGAAAGAGGCTGTGTTTTGCTCTGCCCGGTTGGTGCGCATGATGCAGCCACCTGCAAGAGCACGCATGCTACGTACCAGTGGTGGAAAGTAACTAAGTACATGTACTTAAGTACAATTTTGAGTTATTTTTTTACTTTACTAGAGTGTTTCCAATTTGCAATACTTTTACTTCTACTCTGCTACATCTCAGAGGCAAATATTGTACTTTTACTCCACTACCATTATTTGAACACTTTAGTTACTAGTTACTTTGCAGATATAAATTATTATATTATAAAACATGCATTAACTACTTTAGCCCTATTTGAGAATAGCCGATCTACAAGCTCACAACGCGTCGCATCGCGACACATTGTGAGCTTGTAGATCTGCTATTTTCAAACATTTAGTACTTTTATTTTTGGTACTTTAAGTATCTTTTGAGGCCAATACTTTTGTACTTTTACTGGAGTAACATTTTGAACACAGGCCTTTTACCTGTAACAGAGTATTTCTATATTGCGGTATTGCTACTTAAGTAAAATATCTGAGTACTTCTTCCTCCACTGCTACGTACACATACTAAGGGATACAAAAAGACAGAAGCTAAAGCTGAGTTGTGTTTTGATGTCTGAAAAGAGGTGATGATGTCACACCCACGTTTCATCTACAAAGCTTTCATCAGGGTGAGAGAGAATTCCATGTTCTGTGTACACACATCAGAGAGACAAGACACAGGTGGCAGTCTGTTAACAATCAACAGGTGGCCCTCAAAAATAAGTAGAGGTAAACAAAACTACGGTGGAAGAATATAAATACACACATATTTCCATCTTTCAAGTCCATTTGCCTGCAGACGTCAGTGATGCAATGACAAATACATGATATAGATAGAGAACTCATTGAGTTCATTGTTCAACATTTCCCTCTCTTGAACCCTATATACTGTACTTTGGTGACCACGGTGTCCTAGGGGTCCGTCCTTGCATGGGCCCTTCCTTTTTTCCCTCTACACCAGTGGTTGTCAACCAGTGGTCCGGGGACCACCAGTGGTCCTTGGGAGGGTACCAGGGGGTCCCCAGCAAAATGCGTTAACATAGCATCACAATCATTTTAACCACTTCGCTTTGGCTATTCAAAAATAACAGATATGCAAGCTCATATCGCGGCACTCGGTGCCGCACCATGAGCTTGTAGATCTGCTATTTTTGAAAAATCTTGAAAATGTGTGCATATCTTTGAATGTTTATATTTTTTAAAGCGAACATTTGTAACTCAAATCTTTGCTTCCGGGGGGTCCATGGCACAACATTTTCAGATGGGGGTCCGCAGCCAAATGTATATAAATTTAGGGGTTCTTGGCATGAAAAAGGTTGAAAACCACTGCTCTACACCAAATCTCTTTGCTGAAAATAGCCACTCAACAACCTCACAACGTGTTGCGAGCTTATAGATCGGCTATTTCGCAGAATCTTCACCTATATTCGTCAAATATTTGCCCTATTATGACATGCCCAGATAAGGGACGCTAGGGTTCGCGTAGTTCATGCTTAATATTGACATAGTCTGCATCTCTTTGGGTGTACACTCTTATAGATTTCATATTCATTTCGATTTATTTCATTTTTTTACCATCGGGGAGAATTCCCGTGTCAACAAAAACACACTAGCTAACATGTGACCTCCATCTCTGTTCACATGTCAGACAACTTCGTGGTGGACCACAGCTCCTGCGTGAGAGCCTGTCCCAGCAACAAGATGGAAGTGGAGGAGAATCGCATTAAGATGTGCATCCCCTGCACTGACATCTGTCCCAAAGGTAAGGCCAAAATGCAGCGGGGGTATAGCCCGATAAGGTCAGGGAGGAGAGCACAAACATTACCGCAAAGGTCGCCGGGGTCGAATCTCTCTTGGCCCGGCTGAGAGAAAGGGAAGGAGTAGGAAATTCTCTGCAATGCGTCTAATACTACACAGCTAAAGGTGCCCTTGGGCAAAGACGCTTCAGCGCCAACTTGTTCGACCGAAGCTGTGAAAGACCGTGATTGTACCGAATAACCCCCATGTGCAAAGTAAAGATAATAAAATAATAAAATACAAAAAAAAAGGAAACGAAAAATAATAAACTATGGACAGAAAATAAAGTTACTGTATTTCATCGAGGAGAGAGAGAGGGGAAAAAAACAACTGGCGCTGCCTCAGATTTATTGACAGAAGGAGACAGGATCATGGGGTGCAATAAATGTGCAGGAATTTGTCTTGCTGACACCGGTGCCGAGCTCAACTGATGACCTGCACACAATACAGTACTGACACGCAACTGTGCAAGGACGACATCACCTCGCACTCCCAGACACCCTGGAATACGGAAAAACCTTAACTATTTTTATCACTCTCGATATAACCACTCAACATCAGTGGTGAGAGAGATTTATTATTTTTTACTTCAATACCACAATGTAGAAATACTCTGTTACATGTAGGGATTTTCGATATTGACTTTTTTTAACTGATAACCGATATACCGATATTGTCCAACTCCTAATTTCCGATACCGATATCAACCGATACCGATATATGCAGGCCTTTTCACCAAAATCAACTAATTGTCAGGTAACATCACATATCTAATAAAATAAAATAGCTATGATATCAATATAATATCTAATAAATCTAATATAATACAGTGATGTTGTTAGTTTTTCTATAAAGTGAGTCCTGGGACTCACTGGTGGTCATTTGAATGAGTCCCACTAATCTTAGATTGGATGTAGGGCTATTTGACAGTGCAGAAGCATAATTGCTTTGATGCCTATAACATTAACGAGTGTAAACGAGCGTTAGCTGGACCCAGACACACACACCTGCCCTCTGCAGTGCTCTAATTTGAAAGTGACTGGAGTCTGTCTCATTTCTCTGCAAAAGCTGTTGAATATGATGGAATATGAGGATTACTGTGATTATGGTAAGCTCACATTTCATATCACACACGATATTTTCCGATATAAATTTTAATGCTAATATCGGCCTGATAATATCGGGAGGCCGATAATATCGGACATCCCTAGTTACATGTAAAGGTCCCTTACAACATGTTTTACTTGAGTAAAAGTACAAAAGTATTGGCATAACAATACATGAAGTGCCTAAAGTAAATTGGCTATTTTCAAATAGCTGAAGTATAAAATAGCGCTGAAGTGGTTACCTCAAGTACCTCAAATGCGTGCTTAAGAACAGTACCTGAGTAAATGTACATGCTTACTTTCCACCACTAAACATAACCTCGCACTCACGTGCAAGAACGGCGGGGGCGAGACACGCTGTAATACAGAAGCCTAACTATTTTTATCACTCTCGATATATATCCACTCAGCGTTCTGTAGCCGTCTGCTGTCTAGATGTACTGGAGAGAGAGAGAGTGAGTGACAGTGCAGTACTGGCTCAGCGCATGACGACATCACAAGAGAAAAGCTTAGCACTGGTTGTCTACGCACTCTTGTACGTGTCACAGAACGCTGTGTTTCCTGTAGAAGGCATTCTGAGTCACAGCTTTTGTTTGAGCGGTTACAGGGTCTGCAGACCGTGGTTTAGCACTCCTCTCTCCTTGGATCCCGTCTTGCCACCTTATTCGACATGCTGGCTTATCCCTTCTCGTTATACCTTTTTTGATGTGCTTACAGTGGTGGAAAAAGTAATTTTTTTTAAGTAAAAGTATCAATACTGCAATGTAAATACTCTGTTACAAGTAAAAGTCCGGAATTCAATTTTTTGAATTCCGGACTCCGGATTCCAAGTTTTACAAATGTATACAAATCTTTTGAAAATAGGAGATCTACAAGCTCACAATGCGTCGCATCGCAACGCATTGTGAGCTTGTAGATCGGCTATTTTCATAAAGCCGAAATGTATACAGGGCTGAAGTGGTTAATGTATGTTTTGTAATAATAATCAAAATCTACAAAGTAACTAGTAACGAAAGTTTTCAAATAATTGTAGTAGAGTAAAAGTACAATATTTGCCTCGGAGATGTAGTGGAGTAGTAAAAGTATTGAAAATTGGAAATACTCCAGTAAACTAAAAGTACCTCAAAATTGTACTCAAGTACAGTACTTGAGTAAATGTACTTTCCACCACTGTGCTTGCGTACCCCCTTCTTTTCACCTTTTTTCGATAGATACTAGTTTTTTTTCCTATGCTGATTACCTGTTCACACGTTTTTGTTGTTTGGATGTGTTCTTTCTTAACCAAAAATTAAAAATTAACCAAAAATATGAAGAATACTATTTTTAGCATGTTGTTTAGACAGATGCTAGGTTCGATGTTTACCTTGGATCCTAGTGTCTCAGAGGCCCTACAATGTTCTCTTTGCACTCGACTCATGTGACTATTTCCTCTGATCTGGCACTTGTAAGACACTCTGGATAAGAGCATCTGCTAAATGCCTTAATTGTAATTGTTTACAATTACAATAAAGACGTGTACGCAATCGGCGAAGCCACACCGCACACAGTACAGTTAAATCTCAGC
>NC_137626.1:29407780-29440280 GCF_963280865.1 Gymnoscopelus braueri | reverse complement strand
ATGGAACCTTTGGTTCCATTTGTACACTCTCAGAGTTACAGACTCATAAGGGTCAATTTGGTTCCTATCCATCATTTAGCTGGGGACCCCCTGGAACCCCCTCACGTACCCCTGGGGGTCCCCGGACCCACTTTGAGAACCACTGTCCTATACCACTACAGGTAAAGGGGGCCCAACACTGTTGCACACGTTGCACGATCCCCCCTCAGATAAGATGAAGCCCCCCGTGGGCTAACTGTCTGTCCGCCGCCCGCCTCCCACTCCAACCGCCAGATAAAAGAAACAATAATGATAGCGCTGTTAACCCATTCAATCCTGGAACGCATCTACAAATGTCTTCTAAATTAAAAAAAATTGAAAAAATTGCAGATCTACAAGCTCGTAGCGCGGCACTCGGTGCCGCGCTATTAGCTTGTAGATCTGCTATTTATGAATAGCCCAAAGTATAAAATAACCCAGATGCGTTCCCGGATTGAAGGGGTTAATGACAAAGCCGGCCCTTGTCACACAGAGTGTCGGTATGAATGTCTCCCTAATGAGCGCTGACAAGTGCGGTCACCCTCCCTTTTAAGCTAACCCCTCCGCCCGCGCGCCGCGAGCTAGCGCTATTGTCTGCACCGCCTGATACCTCCGCTGCAATTATCTCACGATTCATCTCCTGAGAGACATTTAGAAGAGCCTCGCGGCCTATTTGGAGGATTGTTTGCCATTATGTTCCTTTTGTACGTCGTAGGGCATTATGCAGGCGCACGGCGGCCTTGATAATACACATGTTCGAATAGAAAGGCAAACACAATAACTTTTTAGACCGGCGATTCACAACCTGTGGGCTGGGGGGGGGGGGGGGGCTGCTGGTTGGGGCCGCGAGGGCTTTGCAAGTGGGACCCCAAATAATTGGCTAAACACTACGATTTTATTGATGACTATATTTTCAGACCTTCAAGTCCAGTCCTTCCATTGCGCTGAGAGCAGTGGTCACAGATTTATGGACATTTGTAACACTGTTGTTGTGTGCAATTTAGTATTTTTTTGGTGTGACTGTTGTCATGGCCGACCCCCGAACAGCGTTTGTGGCACGTTTGGTGCGGATTGGAGCAACGGCGTGTCTGTGGCACCCAGGGGCCCCTGAAGTGCCCCCTGAGAGCCTACACGTACCCCCTTGTGTGACTATGGTCGTGGCAGACCCCTGAACAGTGTTTGTGCCAAGTTCGGTGCGGATAGGAGCAACGGTGCGCCCGTGGCACCCACGGGTCTTGCCAGGCCCCTGAACATGCTTTGTTCCAGGGACCACCCCCCCCCCCCCCCCCCCAGAAGCAAAGATTTGAGTTAAAAATGTTCGCTTTAAAAATATATATTCAAAGATTTTCATGAATTCTCAAGATTTTCCGAAAATAGCAGATCTACAAGCTCAATAGCAGATCTCATAGCGCGGCTATGAGCTTGTATATCTGCTATTTTTGAATAGCCCAAAGAAATCTTAAAATGACACAGATGTCCCCATCCCTGTGTCACCCCGCATGAGTCATGTTTTCTCCCTGAGTTCACATGCTTGTGGTGTATTAAAGGTAGGGTAAGTGATTTGCAATTATTCAAATAATTGCGAAATGGGTCTATGTTCTGATAGTGCTCGTTACTATAGAGTGTCCTGTCCATATAAGGAGTCTCCATGTCTCTCCAGCTCTTTATAAAACAGAAAATGCATTTTCGTTTCAGTTTCAGTTTCATTTCCAATTTTATCCAATCAGGATAGAGAACTCAATCAGGATATAGATTAAACAAGTGAAATTGGAAGTGATGACACTAAGGAATGAGCAGGAAAAATTGGAACTGGAACACTATAAAAGTTAAGCTTAAAAATGGGTACTTTCTCCTGATTGGCTGAGATTTTGACACCTACCAGAAAATGTATTTTCTGTTTATTAAAGAGCTGGAGAGACGAGGAGACTCCTGTTACTGAACAAACACTCTATAGCAATGATTACTATCAGAATATAGTGCTTTAACCTTTTAACAAAATACTTTTTGTTTTAACCCAAAAATATCACTTACCCTACCTTTAAGCTAACGAGCCTCCGTGTGCGTTCCTGTGATGCGGCCCGGCGAGCCACTCCGACTAACTCTGCCTTCGTTTTATTTTTCCGACCAAAGTATGTGCGGTCAACTTTCCGAGGACCCGTTTTCGAGGAGGTATATAGGCAGGGCTGCCTGCGACCAAATGTGTGCGTGTGGTTGGGTTGCATGGCGGAAGGGAGGGGGGGGGGGCACCTT
Organism: Gymnoscopelus braueri; assembly: GCF_963280865.1. Lineage (NCBI taxonomy): Eukaryota > Metazoa > Chordata > Actinopteri > Myctophiformes > Myctophidae > Gymnoscopelus > Gymnoscopelus braueri. The sequence goes on along the minus strand of NC_137626.1, from coordinate 29,438,012 downwards.
GGCCCTGCGATTCGAATGACCTCCCCCCCGCCCGCCACCCCGTCTCGTACTGGTACGGTCGCGTGTAACTCCCCCCGTCCCGTTCAAAGTCACAGCGTTCCCGGAAGAATTTACGAGCCGCGTGTGGAGTTCACGCGAGGAGCGCGTTTTGTCATGGGGCCCGGCTTGACAGCCCGACACGCGACAAGATGGATGTCGGGATGGGCGATGTAAAGGACACACTCAGCAACTGTGCCCTCCTCCCCCATTGTCGCTGTGATTCTCAAGAACCTTTCTCTCGTTTATCTTTTTCTCCTCGTTTCTCTCTCTCTCTCTATCGCTCTCCCACACTCTCTGGCTTTGAAGTTTGTTTGTTTTTTGAATTATTGCAATGCATTATGTATCTAAGTAATGGTCACTGTTTCAAGCTGTGTGTCCCGATTCCCAACAAATATATCTCTAAAGCACTCATTCATTCACTAGCAGATTGTTCCAGTTTTCGCCACAGTTAAACACACACGTTTATCATGCCCTGTTCTGTTTGTGTTGAGAGGTGCAGACTGCGCTGCACTTAGCAGCCTCTAGGTGTGCTAAATGCTAAAGTGCTGAAATTATTGTCCTCCATCCTGATGAGAACACCAGGTGAAAAAAATAAAAAGTCCAAGACATTGTCAAAAGTAGCAAAAGTAGCAAAAATAGCAGATCTACAAGCTTACAACTCTACAATAATAATAAATACACCTATTTCATCCATGAGCACAGGCGGAGGGAGCAGTTAGGGGGGTGGGAATTGAACCTGAGCTCTCTACCCATACAGCTTATGGCTGCGTTAAAGGAGGAGTTCACCCCAAAAAAATCTTATTTTCTATCAATTGCACACCCCATGAAGCCTTGATTTCATGGATTTATTTTTGTTTTTGTGGCATTCCTAACACAATAATTTGATGACTGTGTGTATTTCCGGTAGGAGACACAAATAATCTACTTTGTGTCTCCTACCGGATACATTAGCCGGTAGGAGACGGGAATCAAATTATTAGCTTAGGAATGCGACAAAAACAAAAAAGAATCCATGGTTTCAAGGCTTCATAGGGTGTGCAATTGATAGAAAATAAGTAATTTTTTGGGTGAACTCCTCCTTTAACTTGTTGTGAGCTTGCAGATTGAATATTTTAGCAATTTTTGCAATGGGATATAAGTGATTAACCCATTAAAACCGGAAAAGCATCTGTCATTTTTTTTATTTTAGCTACATAATATAGCAACATAGTTTTTCAGAAAAGTCTTACTAGCTTACTTACTTCGTGTCACGTGTCCCTGGCACGAAACCTTTTCAGATGGGGGGGCTCCGCGGCCAAATACATATCATTTTGTGGGTCCTTGGCAAGAAAACGTCTGAGAACTACTGATTTAGAAGGCATTTGTAGAATCGGGGACCTCAGTTCTTAGCCCATTCAATCCGGGAACGCATCAGTGAAAAAAAAATCGTGACATTTTTTGGCAAATCTTTTGCAAAAAAAACAACAACTATGTTGCTATATCAGTGGTTGTCAGACTTTTTCATGTCAAGGACCCCCAAAATGATAGTTAAAAAATGATAATGGCCACTGACCCTCATCTCAAAATATGTTGTTCCAGGGACCCCCTAGAAGCAAAGATTTGAGTTACAAATGTTCGCTTTAAAAAATATATATATTCAAAGTGATTTGCATACATTTTCAAGCTTTTTAGAAAAATAGCAGATCTACAAGCTCATAGGTAGATCTGCTATTTTTCAATAGCCAAAGAAATCTTAAAAGGAGGACACGGATGCGTTAGATCAAGAGCACGGATGCGTTAGATCAAGAGTCCTGGTTTGTAGTTTTCTGAAAAATAATTCTCTCTCTCTGTCTCCTCTGACCCTCCCATGCAGTGCCAGTGGCATCTCCCTGCTGATCCTGAAGCAGCGCTGGATCTCCTCGCTGCAGTTCCAGTCTCTGGACGAGATCAGCGCCGGCAGCGTCTACATCTTCAACAACAGCCGCCTGTGCTTCTACGACACCGTCAACTGGACCTCGCTGTTCCGCACCTCCACCCAGAAGGTCCTCATCCGCAACAACCGCGACCCCAAGGAATGCAGTGAGTGCCGAGTGTATAGTCAAAACTTTTTGGTGTTCGTAAAAGCCGCGCCGCATTTCACATACACGCATAGGGGGGGCGGTGGTGGAAAGTACTTGCATGTACTTTTTGAGGTATTTGTACTTTACTTGAGTATTTTCCATTTTCCAATACTTCTGCTTTTACTCCACTACATCTCGGATCCAAATATTGTACATTTACTCCACTACATTTATTTGAAAACTTTAGTTACTAGCTACTTTGTAGATTTTGAGCTCGATTGTGAGCTTGTAGATCTGCTATTTTCAAAAGATGTGTATACATTTGAAAACTTGATATGGTACATTCTGCATAATGACTACTTTTACTTTTGGTACTTTAACTACATTTTGATGCCAATAATGTTGTGCTTTTACTCAAGTACATTTTGATTTCCGGACTTTTTACTTGTAACAGAGTACGTCCATATTGCAGTATTGATACTTTTACTTAACACATTCCACGCCAGAGTTTAATATCATAATGTACTCACCAGTGCCAGCGATTTATTGTTGTTTTTTTAGTTTTTTTCACGTCGCCACAGACCTCGCTAAATACCCTAAAATCGCGCGTTCAACTGTTTGTAGACACACAGGGTAGCTGTGTGAGACGCCCAGAGAAGACCGTTTCGATCGGCGATCGGCCATTTTGAAGTAGTCACCGTTTATGTTAAACAGCGATCAGCGAGGAGAAAAACAACAACCGAGAAAATGGAATTCTCCGGAAATCTCCGGATACGGATATATCCGTTTCCGGGTGTGCTACAATGAAATGTGTCGCGGCGAGGGAGGCCTACAATGAAATGTGAACCTGCGGGAAAAAGAAAAAGAAAATACCTCTTCGCGTAGATCTACGCGACTGGCACGCTGCGCAATTATTTAGGTTCGCGTAGATCTACGCGATTGGCACGCAATGTGTTAAGTGTGAGTACTTTTTCCACCCCTGCAGGGGGGTGGATGGAGGGGCGACTCTATGAGTGAATGAGGTCCGCTGTAAGGCCTGTAAATAGTCGTACTTCAATTACTTCTACATGGATTCAAGTTCTGATTTCAGTTATTTATTAGAATGGGTCAAACTAGCGATAGAATACATGTTCAGATGCATCATCCATAAAACTTTAATGGCTCTCAGATATGGCATAAAAGCAAAGGAAGTCTGGTGGTTGGTTGTGTGTAGAACAGCAGGGACATACTGTAGGTTTGGAATGGTAATACCTAAGCATCATACTTCTACATGTATGGGCTAATTGTTTAGCGCAAACCTTTTCATGTCAAGGACCCCCAAATTGTATTTGGTCGTGGACCCCCATCTGAAAATATGTTGTGCCAGGGACCCCCCATACAAGATGTGTGTTAAACATGTGTGTTAAACATTTTTGAAAATAGCTGATCTACAAGCTCACAACGGTCACAACGCGTCGCTTTGCGATGCGTTGTGAGCTTGTAGATAAGCTATTTTCAAATAGCCAATGGCCAAGTGGTTAAACTGAATTGAATGCAAAATTAACTCATTTTGCTGGGAACCCCCTGGTACTCCCCCAAGGACCCCTGGGGGTCCCCGGACCCCACTTTGAGAATCAATGGTTTAGGAAACACGTGGAGGACTCCTTTCGCACTGTTTCACAAATCCCACATTGGGGCTTGGCCTAAAAAACTAAATTCAGTCGTGAGATATTTTTTTTTTGCTTTAATCCCTGCTTGAAAATATGTGGCAAATGTCATGGATGGATGAGTATAGTCTTTACAATGCAGGATAAATTGAGTTCTTGAGAGTTCAGTGCTGAGTAGCACGGTGCTTTAGCCTCTCCAGTGCTAAGTGGTACAACAGGATATACACCGGAGGAGGAGTGTGGAATTCTGTTTCAGCTTCGCCCAGCTTATGGCTGCTCAGATGGTTATGATGAGCGCTCTGGGAGGAGCAGTCAGGGGTGCCTTGCTCAGGGACACATTGCCACGTAGACATCGGTGAAGCTGTGACTTTCTCATTATTACTAGATGGTTTACCTCTCTACCCACTCCTGCTCATGCATTTCCATCTGAAACGAGACTTTGGATTCTCAAATGCAGTGGTGGAAAGTAACTAAGTACATTTACTTAAGTACTGTACTTAAGTACAGTACTATGCTGTGTCCGGGTAGCTCAGTCGGTAGAGCTCTCGCCTTCAGACCACAAGGTCATGGGTTCGATCCCGGGCACCGCCAACTCAGCGTATGAGTAGCACGGCTTGGGTGCGGTAAGTTGTGCGGTAAGTACTGGGAGCTGAGGATAGGTGTGGCGCTCCACCTCAGCAATCCATCTCCCAGGGGTCTAGCGCATAGTAACGGGGACAGACTCCCGCGTGTTACTCGGCTGATACCGACAATAAGCCATCTCCCGACCTACTTATTATGCTGAGGTATTTGTACTTTACTTGAGTATTTCCGATTTCCAATAGTTTTACTTCTACTCCACTACATCTCAGAGGCAAATATTGTACTTTTACTCCACTACAATTATTTGAAAACTTTAGTTACTAAGTTACTTTGCAGATAAAAAATATGATATTATAAAGCATACATTAACCACTTCAGCCCTATTTTATACCTAGGCTATTTGAAAACAGCCGATCTACAAGCTCACAACGCGTTTTGAGCTTGTAGATCTGCTATTTTCAAATACTTTAGTACTTTTACTTTTGGTCCTTTAAGTACATTTTGATGCCAATACTTTTGTACTTGTACTGAAGTACATTTTTAATTCTGGACTTTTACTTGTAAAAGAGTATGTCTATACTGCAGTATTGGTACTTTTACTTAAGTAAATCATTTGAGTACTTTTCATTTGAGTACTTTTTCCACCACTGCTCAAATGTCAACCAGCCTTTTGAATATAAAAGAAAAGTGTCGATGTGTAGCAATAAGGGAACCCAGCGTTAAGTAAAGAAAACCCCTCTTTCTTGTCATTGCCAAATACAAGCCAAGGCACATGTTCAATCGATACAATCGATTCCTTGCATTGCAAAACGGTTTTAGATCGATACAAGTCACACAACACTGTTTACCTATCGATGTACTTGGACGGTCGGAATTCAAAATCGATGCATCGACGCAATTACTGAGTCGTTACACCCCTGGTCCTGTGAGCTACCCGAAGGTAGATTGTTAACGACAGCGGTGATGGCAGCCTAATTAAACCCTGTAATATGACACTGTCATGCAACGCGTGAAACAAGAATCAAGGATGCAATTTGCACACAGATCAACATGCCAAGTAAACACATACTAAACTGACACATGATCACCGGAACTGCAATTCACATCCTCTCTCCCCGAGCACTCACCTCAATTATCGTGACCTGACCGAATCCTTTGCTGTCATCATCTTCTGCAAAACAAACAGGCACACACACACACACACACACACACACACACACACACACACACACACACACACACACACACACACACACACACACACACACACACACACACACCCGATAGGAGGGAGAGTCAAACACCTATTTAAACACACCTACTCTCTTATTTTCTGTCCCATTTGCGAATCCAATATTTTCCACACCCGTGTATGTTAGTTAGCCTTTGCACTACGTGCACACACACACACACACATTCACGTGCACAGCCACACACATGTGCATTCCCGTGGCGCACACACACACGGAGGTATGCGTGCACATAAACACACACACTCACACATGCCGGCACACCTTCCTTCACACATACTCAGAGTAATCAAACACCTATTAGCACTCTAGATTCTCTTATTTTCTCTCACATTAGAACTCCAATTTTCTCCAAACTGCAGAATGCCCTTTTGTGTACCAGCCTCTCCTGCCTCGCATACACACCCAATTACACACGCACGTCTCTCTCACACACACACACACACACACACACACACGCACGCGAGCGAGCGCACACACACACACACACACACACACACACACACACACACACACATTTCCAAGACGACTGTATCATTGGTACCGTACGCCTCGTGGTCACAGAAGTCCTTACTCTGCTCCCCGCTAACAAAGTGCTTATCAAACGTTTTTGGGGGATAGTGTGGAAATTACCCATCCTGTGCTGTGTTGGGCTTTCTTTCTTTCTTTCTTTCTTTAGTTCTTTCTCTCTTTCTTTCTTTGCCTTTCTTTTGTAGAGGGGGGGACTGAGCTTGGCAGGGTCTCCTCAGCAGCCTTAATAGGCGATGGGGCTCCTGATGGAATGATGGATAGCCTTCGCGGCTTAGCTAGGTACACCGGCAACCACTGACCAATGATGGTCGAGAGAGAGAGAGAGAGAGAGGGAGAGGGAGAGGGAATGGGAGAGAGAGAGAGACGGAGAGAGACGGAGAGAGAGAGACAGGGACGTCACAGGCTGAGAATTTTCTTTTTTGGGGCAGATTTTGTAATTTTTTTACCGGTTTTTGGTTACTTTATTTTAGGGTTGTGTTATTTAATTCTTATTTTTGCCTGATTTTACCAATTTATTATAAAAAAAAAATTAACGAATTCATTATTATTATTTTTTTTGCAAAAAGTGGGGGGTATGAAATCACTGATCTGTGAGAGTGAGGGTGTCGCGTCGTACGCACTAGTGAATGGCCGTGACGCCCCTGGACGGGGAGAGAGACAGACAGACAGATGGGGAGAGAGACAGACGGGGACAGAGAAGCCTAATTTATGCGCGCAACACCGCCCAGTATGAATCGAGCTGGAGGAGAGAGAGAGAGAGAGAGAGAGACGGACAGACAGAGAGAGAGGCAGAGTGAGAGGGAGAGAGAGAGATAACGAGACAGAAAAAGAGACGTTGCGTCGCTGTAGTTTTCCTCGGCGTTGGGTTGCCAGGGCTGTGGTTGATATCATTAGCTCGGTTAATGAGTGCGTTGGGGTCTTAGCGTGTCAGGGAACCGATCGATGAGAGCCCTTTACACAGGCCTGTTCATTAGGATACTCCCCTACGGCCCGCCCGCCATCGACCGTACCGGGGGGGGGGGGGGGGGTAGGGGGGGGGAGGGAGGGGTTGGGGGGAGTCACTCCTGGGGTACAACCCAGGTGTCACTCAGCGGGTCAGTCCAGCGAGGGCTCGGTTAACCCATTAAGACCGACGGGAACGCATCAGAGTAACCACTTTAACCATTATTTTCTTTGGCTATTCAAAAATAGCAGATATACAAGCTCATAGCGCGGCACCGAGTGCCGCACTATGAGCTTGTAGATCTGCTATTTGTTTTAAATCGTGAAAATGTGTGCAAATCTTTGAAAATATATACGGTATATATTCTTAAGCAAAGTCAAATCTTTGCTTCTAGGGAGTCCCTGGAACAACGTATTTTGAGATGGGGGTCCGCGGCCAAATACATATCATTTTGGGGATTCTTGACTTGAAAAAGGTTTGAGAACCACTGATTATAGCAACATATGTAAAAAATAAAATAAAAAAACTGTTAGGATTTAGAAGACATTTGTAGAATCCCCCAGAAACAAATAATTGAGTTACAAATGTTCGCTTTAAAAAATATGTATTCAAAGATTTGCACACATCTTCAGGATTTCTCAAAAATAGCAGATATACAAGCTCGTAGCGTGGCATTCGGTGCCGCGCTACAAGCTTGTAGATCTGCTATTTTTGAATAGCCCAAAGAAATCTAAAAATGACACACAGATGCGTTCTCGGTCTTAACACATTCCATGCCAGAGTTTAATCTCATAATGTACTCACCAGTGCCAGCGTTTTATTGTTGTTTTTTTGTTTTTTTCATGTCGCCACAGACCTCGCTAAATAAGTTAAAAGTGCGCGTTCATTTGGTTCTAAACACACAGCGGATCCGTGAGAAACGGCCAGCGAAAACAGTTTCCAAATCCGTGCCGCCATCTTGAAGCTACAGCCGATCAACGGTAAACAGTGATCAGCGAGGAGAAAAACAACAACCGAGAAAATCGAGTTTTAAACAGGATCCCAGACAGGAAGCGGATACGATCGAAAAAACCGGAACCCGAATAATTCTGTTTCCGACCGGAAACCGGAAACGGAAATGGATCAAAAAAATTCGGAAAGTGCACCTGGGGCGATTACAATGGGAATCGGCGGTTCGCGTAGATCTACGCGACTGGCACGCTGCGGCTTTAAATAGGTTCGCGTAGATCTACGCGACTGGCATTCAATGTGTTAATGGGTTAAAAGGAAGGGGTCCGAAGGGGGGGGGGCGGTTGGGGAAAGCATCGATCGTGGAGAGAATAGAGGCTTTGGGTTTGAGCCCCCCGCAGTCATGAGGCACCGGGAAATGCTGATGTACTCTAACACACACACACACACACACACACGCGCACAGGCAGGCATGCAGATGAAAACACACGTACACACGCATGCATGCACACGCACACAAACATACACACACACATACATTAGAATGTACACAGACACATGCACTCAAAGAAAAACATTCACAGGAAAAAAGATACGTGCTGTGTACACACACACACACACACACACACACACACACACACAGTTATGCCTGAGTTGTAGTTGGGCGACGTGCACCGCAAAATAGCTGATATACAAGCTCACAAAGTGTCGCAGCATGACTCCTTGCGAGCTTGTAGATCAGCTATTTTCGGGGGTTGGGGTTACAAATGGCATTCATAAAATTACTGTTCTGAAATAGCAGATCTACATGCTCATAGCGCGGCACTCGGTGCCGCACTATGAGCTTGTTTATCTGCTATTTCAGAACAGTAATGGGGGGTGTGTGTGTGTGTGTGTGTGTGTGTGTGTGTGTGTGTGTGTGTGTGTGTGTGTGTGTGTGTGTGTGTGTGTGTGTGTGTGTGTGTGTGTGTGTGTGTGTGTGTGTGTGTGTGTGTGTGTGTGTGTGTGTGTGTGTGTGTTGTCCCTGAAGGATAGAGAAATGAGTCAGATTCAGCAAAGAAGCAATCTGCTCCTCTTTGCTGGGCTTACTTAAAGGCCAGGGTTTAGGGTTGGGATTACATTTAGGATTACAGTCAATTAAAATGGAAGATTAAGGTTCAGGTTGGTGTTACTGTATTTATCAGCTTTTAGACTTCCTATTAGTGTACAGTAAATGCTGTGCATGATGCATGGGATCAAGCAAGCGTTCATGTGCCCCAAATTGATATATATATATTTGGGGCAAAGGTAGTTAATGTAGCATCACAATTTTTTAACCACTTAATCCATTTATATGTTGGCTATTAAAAAAATCCGCTGTGAGCTGCTATTTTTAATGATTGTTTTTACAAATCTTGAAAGTATTGGACATTTTTTAATCATTTTGAAACATTTTTTTTTTAACACAAATCTCTTCTGGGGAAGGTCCCTGGCACAACATATTTTCAGATGGGGGGGGTCCATGGCCAAATGCATTAAACGTACATTACGTTAATTTGGGCGTCCTTGACATGAAAAATCTTGAGAACCACTGCTCTACAGTTTCACCACTGGCATTGGGGCGTATGTACGATACATTGTATTGTGCATTTCTCTCCACAGCGCAACAGAGCATGGTGTGTGACCAGATGTGTTCCGACGCCGGGTGTTGGGGTCCGGGGCCGGACCAGTGCCTCTCCTGTCGATACTTCAGCAGGGGCCGCACCTGTGTCGAGTCCTGCTACCTCTTTGATGGGTAAGCCTGTCCACTTCAACATCCACTACACATCTAACCTATCAGCAGACTCTGTCGGCGCCACGTGCCTTAAACACGTAGTGTTGCTGTTAGTAGGAATAAACACAGAAGCACCCGGGAGGAAGTGGACTAAGAAAGGGGAGGAGCCAAACCGAGTTCCTGTTTGTACACCAAAAAAAAAAAGAATGGGTTCCCAGACTGACTGAAATCTGTTACATTACATCACAGCAACTATATCATACAATAATCACACTATAAATCAGGGGTATTCAACTAGACTAGGCAGTCGGACACAATTGTGTAAAGTGACAAAAATGAACAAAATGTTCATGGTTAACCGTTTGACCATTTGTTGTGTGCTATATTTGACACAATAATGGACATATGTCAAATCCATTATGGTAACTTATTAGGGCCTGCTTCATACTGCATTTTTGCATTTGATGTTTGATGGGATAATTACTGTGCCAGTCCTTTATAGTGCACAGTCTATGATTTTGATATTGAGAAAACAGGAAGTAGATTTTTCAGTGTGTTCTGTGCACGGGTCCCTGGCATGGAAGCATCTTTGTGAGAAGAGTATTGGCAGGCTGGCAAGGTGAAAGTGTTTGCATGTTCACCGTGTTTGAAATGTTACAACGTTTTTTAGCACCCGGATGGTAAAGGCTCTTATGACTTGAACCATCAGCTGAGAGTTAGACCATCATTCAGCCCAGGATGCTATTAAGGACGAATGAAGTGGATGAAGATGGAACTAATGGATGCAGTCAGGAGAATTCTTTCATCGGTTTAATGGACAACATCCCTTCAAAACTCTGAAATAGCTACAAATGGTTCGCATGAAATGGAGGAACTGCACAAAACTCACCCGTTGTGCTCTTTTATGTCGAAAAAAAATTGCTGAGCTACTTGAGAAGTAGAGAAGGTAGTAGCCTATCTGTATAGTAGAAGCTTCTTTGAACCATGAATAGGTCTGGACGGTCTCCTTTACTCACCAACGATTACATTTACCTGCATTTGGGTTCTTGCAGCAGTGTCTTGACTGCAAATGAAGTACCTGTTGGGTGTTCATTTGGAACGAGCTTCGGTTAACGGTTATGAAAAAAACATTCAAAATGGTCGTCCTGTATAACCAACCGTCCAATAATATAAATATATACATATATTTTAAATATAATATAACTAACATACCTTTGGTGGTTGTATTTGGTCTCCCTTCCCTTCTATTGAGAACTTTAGATCCTGTGGTAGGGTTTGGTGCTGCCCGAAGTTAAAAATAAAACTTCTCCCCTGAGCAAGCAGGCATGCTGTATTGGCTCAGTGCTTAATATTTCAGCACTTCAGCACCGGATTTCAACCCGTTTCCTGTGCAAGTGCTGACATTTTTACCACTGAGCTAATAGAGCCTGCCTGCTTGCTCAGGGGATAAATAGAATCTTGACCATAAGGTCAAAATTAGTGTCAGATCCTGTCTAGGTGAGACATGACCTTTGACACACGTTTCTCAATAGAAGAGCAGGGAGACAAAATACAACCACCCCAATTGTATACGTTATATTGTATTAACATACTCTACCATATAGATTGGACAAAATAAAAATGTATTCATAAAAAAAAATTCATTCATAAAAAAAAAATTACATTGTGCCGCTTTAACTCATTCACTGCCAGGCTTATTTCAAGCTTTTTATTTTAACATTGAAGTGGATGGAGCATTAACATTTTTTGAAAATCGTTTTCTCCTAGTTCCTTTGAGATAATTTTTTTTTTGAAAAACAATATAAAAAATAGGTGACGTCAAAAGACGTCATTGGCACTAATGGCACACTGAAAACGGCCGTCAAAAGACGCCATTGGCACTCAATGAGTTAACTTAGACCATGTCCTAGACACAAGTTGCAGGGGTCAAACTTTCCAAATTGAGTTTCATTAGGCTATGAAACAGCCATTTTTAAATGATTCTGTCAGAGGGATCCTGATATGAAAGGACAAGTTTGTTTCAATTAAATCTGCATAGTGGGGATTTTGTAACATGTTGTTTAGAATATTCACTCATACCGTATATGATTTGCATTATAAACATTTCAAGTGAATTGAATTATAGTTCAATTAAACTACCCCTCATTTATCTGGGGACCATCTGGGCCCCCCTGAAGGACCACCACCATGGTGCTAGTACAACACATAATGAGGAGAAATCGGTTGTTTGTTGTCGAGAATCCTTTACTCAAAGATCTTCAAGATGGCATCAATGAAGGTTGTCACCAAACAAACAGAAGACATTGTTGTCTGAGTAATGATAATAACAATATAATTTGCATTATTTGTATAGCGCTTTTCTAAGTACTCGAAGTCGCTTTACAAAAGAGAAACAAAACAAGAAAAAGTGCTCCTCGGAGCACGGGCCCTCCACCAGGTCAGGTAAGTTATTGTGGGCCAGCAATGTTCGGAATTCAGTCAACTCTCCATCATTTAGCGGGGGACCACCTGGAACCCCCTCAAGGACCACTGGTGGTCCTCGGACCACTGGTTGAAAACCACGACTTAGCAGAAAGGCATTATATTAATGCCATTTATGTACCCAGATACAGGATGGCTATAGTCCGGCTGCTCTGGCCCCAGCCTCTCAGTTCATTAGTTTCCTATACAAGCTAATTCAAATTTGCAGGCTCTCCATTCATTACCGCTTCCTAATGCTGGGTTCAATTCTCAAACCACACTTAAGCATGGCAGCCTATTTAAGTAAGTAGTATTGTAAGTAAGTAAGCCTTGCCGGGCCATGAGGCCCATAGGGCAGGAGCCTATCTCTTGTTTCTGTAGAGTGAGGCGGCTGGATGTACAAAACACATTCCCCAGCCATGATGTACAAGTACATCCCCCTGGACATGACGCTAGCATGTCGCAGGGACCCCCAATCCAACCCTTGATGCTGAGTGCCAAGCAGGCAGGCAATGAGTCCCATTTTTTATAGTCTTTGTTATTACCCGCCCCTGGGATTCGAACCCTGACCTCTCAATCGCAGGGCGGACACTCTTAACCACAAAGGCCACTGAGCTGGTTCTATTTAGAGTAAGACGGGTGTTTATTTACTGCGCCGAACAAGGAAGTTGACCGACATTCATCACTACACGTGCAAAACACTGAGCTTCCTTGTTCTGAAGGTGTATATAATTGCATTCAGGTGGTTGCTTCATGCCAGGGGAGAGCCGTACTGTACATGAAAAAGACCACCGCGAATTCTCTTGGGGCGGGTGTAGTGTATATGCCTTTGTAGTCCCTGGTTCCATCGCCTCCCCCAATGGCACTCACGAAACGAACGCTCGGTGACGCCGTGAATGACAATGTCGACGCGCTGAAAAAAACAGGACCGCTCCTGTGGCATCTGCCGGGAGATAAATACATCTTGCACAGGTCTGCGCTGTTTTATTATTTTGTGTGTGTGTGTGTGTGTGTGTTTTTTTTTTTTTTTTTTCCCCTGAGGGAGGGGGGAAGTAGTATGGAGGGAGAGAGAAAGAGAGCGTGAGATGGAGGGTTTGTTCGAGAGCGAGCAGCAGCAAACCCTCGGTCATGTTGACTCGTTTTCCGTTGGTCCTCCTTCCCCCAGCGTTGGTTTGGTTTGTGGGGAGCGGGGGGCTTTGAAGTTTGCCGGGGGTGGGTGGGGGGTGGGGGAGTGTTGGGGAGGTGGGTGGGGGGAGTGCTCGCAGCGGAGGCCTTTGAAGACGACGAGCGGGGGAAAGCGAGCACGTGGCCGGCACGAGGCTGCTCGCTCTAGCACCGCCGGCGTGCGCGTGGTAAACACAGTCAGTCCAACAGCACTGCGTTAGCCTCGCTGTCTTGTGGAAACCTCATGTGTCCGAAACTGTTAACTTTTCAGAATTCAAATTCAAAAGTAGCAAAAAAATTGCCGATCTACAAGCTCAAAACGAGTTGCATTGCGACACGTTTCGAGCTTGTAGATCAAGGGCATTCATTTACGGAAGAAAAAAAGAAGAAAAATACATGGACACATATATATATATGTTTCTACAATAATAGTCACCACAGCACAAAAAGAAATAAAATGTGTTTGTACAAGAGCGTGTTTCACAATGGCGATGCAGGCATGCCGTTTGAATCTTTTACGCCCCGCCAGGGCTTGCCGCACACAAACAGGGATTGGACCCTATACGTCGCCCCCTGGTGGTTACTGGGACACCTGACATCATAAACACCTGCCCAGTAGTGGAAGAAGTACTTGGGTGTTTTACTTAAACCACTCAAACCCCAGCATCAGAAAATTGCAGATCGACAAGCTCACAACGCGTTGCAGCGCGACGCGTTGTGAGCTTGTCGATCGGCTATTTTCAGTGAAAGCCTTCCCCACAATAACAGACAACTGAAAAGGCACTGGTATAGAGCCCAGAGGGACTCCGGTCAAGTGGTTAAGTACATTAATACCACAATATAAAAATATGCTAAGTCTTGTATAGAGTAGAAGTTTAAAGTATCGCAAAATGGAATTACTCAAGTGACGTAAACGTGCCCCAAAATTACACTCAAGTGAAGTACTTGAGTACATGTACTTAGTTACTTTCCGCCAAATGCACCTGCCTGCCGCCCGCATAAACGAAATACATCAGGAAAGGGTTTCCCTCGAAAGTGTTTATTTTTTAATGCCGGGCCTTGCGTGTGTGTGTCTCTCCCTGCCATTGTACCCTCGTTTTGGATTAAAAGGTCCGCCTGTGTATGTGAGGTCGCGGCGGCGTGCCGCGCGACGAGACCGTTGATATTTGCCTTTGACCTCCAGCCCATTGTGCAGCATCGTGACAATCCCCGCCCGAGCGCCTCATTATGTATGTTTCCAGGTTAATGGTTTTTAAACCTTTCGGATCGCCCGAGCGCGCCCTTATTGTACGTCTCCATTCTTTAATGAGGGACGGAGCTAATTCCCTCCAGTTCCCCCCACTGTCTGCTGAATAAAAGAAAAGGAATAAAGAAAAGAAAGGGAGGGGAGATTAGGCGTGCGTTTGAAAGTGTTTAAGCCATTAAGACCGGGAACGCACCTGTGTCATTTTTAGATTTTAGCTGTAGCCTGTTGTTTTATACTTTTGTCTATTAAAAAAATAGCAGATATACAAGCTCATAGCGCGGCACCGAGTGCCGCGCTATGAGCTTGTAGATCTGCTATTTTTGAAAAATCGTGAAAATTTGTGCAAATCTTGGAATATATCCATTATTTTTAAAGTAAAATGTTTTGACTAAAATCTTTGCTTCAGGGGATTCTACAAATGTCTTCTAAATCCTAAAAGTTTTTTTGAAAACTGTATTTGGTCGTGGACCCCCATCTCAAAATATTTTGTTCCAAGGACCCCCAGAAGTTGTAACAGAGTTTAAAAAAAATTACTTTAAAAAAAAGACATATTCAAAGATTTGCACACATTTTCACAATTTTTCAAAGAAATTGCAGATCTGCTATTTTTTAATAGCCCAAAGAAATCTTAAAAATGACACACGGCTGCGTTCCCGGTCTAAATGGGTTAATTAAAAAGTTGCTCTTGTGGGTTGGCCCGATTTAAACGCGGGTGGGAGGAGGGCTTGAACGGGCGCACGGCCCCTGCTTAAATTCCTTGCTAAAATAGGCCTAATCCCCCATCAGTCCAACCCCGGAGGACCGGCGTATTACGGGCGCACACGGCCCGGCCGTGAAGGGAGCCAATCAGGAAGAACCGTCTGTGTGCGGAATGGAAATGACCCCGGAGACCGCCGCAGTCCAAGGTCTTTGTCTCTATACCGAGCTTTCCTCCATATATTATTGTAATTATATATATATATATATATATGTTGTTGCTGTCGAGAAGAAACCTTGTATCTCCATATTTCAACTTTTTGTTTTTGTAAATTCATGTCCTTAATGTCGCGCAAAAACAGCTGTCGTGAGCTTTTAGAGCAGCTATTTTCGCTATTTTAAAGGTTTTTTGGAAAGTGGTTGAACGTGTGTCTGTGGCAGTGGTGGAAAAAATACTCAAATGTTTTACTTAAGTGAAAGTATTAATACTGCAATAATGTTACAAGTAAAAGTCCGGAATTCAAAATTTACTAAAAGTACAAAAGTATTGGCATCAAAATGTACTTAAAGTACCAAAAGTAAAAGTACTAAAATGTTTGAAAGTAGCATGGATCTACAAGCTCACAACGCGTCGGATCGCGACGCGTTGTGAGCTTGTAGATCGGCTTCTTTCAAATACCCTAGGTATACAATAGGGCTAAAGTGGTTAATGTATATTTTATAATGTAAAAAGTTTATATCTCCAAAGTAACTAGTAACTAAAGTGTTCAAATAATTGTAGTGGAGTAAAAGTACAACATTTGCCTCTGAGATGTAGTGGAGTAGAAGTAAAAGTACAGAAAATTGGATATACATAAGTATATAAGTAAAACATACCTCAAAATTGTACTTAAGCACAGTACTTGAGTAAATGTACTTAGTTACTTTACACCACTGGTCTGTGGGTATTATAAAGATCAAGAGCTTGTGACCAAAATAGTAACTACATTGGATCCATTGGAATGCAGGTTCTGAAAACTAACAGTTTTGGACATAGTTTTCCACCTGACAGCGTCAATATATTATATATTTATTTGTTCCCCTCTCGTGCAACACAAGGGATATTTGTCCAGCACCCCCACCTGCGCGTTTCTCCAAAGGATTCCCCTGGACAGCACACCTCCCCGAAGAGAAATCTCATTTATTTTGGAACAAGCGAAAAGAAAGGGGAAGAGGTGGGGGCATGCAGGGAGTTTAAAAGGATAGAAACGACAACGTTTTCTGTGGGGTTGTTGGAGGTACCGTGGGGTTCCTCTCCATCGATCTGAAATGTTATTTATAAAAGGGCACCCTGAGAGGTATTTTTGGATGAATATACAATATATCTGAGATCCCCTACTGGGAGCAGTAATAGCCAATAACTGATATACCCCCTCAAAAAAAGCCAGCGACATAAAAGTAGTGAAATTGGGATCTTTTTTCTTGCGATGTTGGTCCTTTGATTCCAATTTCATCTGCGATACCCTTTTAAAGGAGAATTCCGGACAAATTAAGTGTTATCTTTGATGTCTCGTTACTCACCTACCGATGTGAAAAGTAGCGTTCTTTTTTTTCATATATTCCCCTGTCGTCATTTTTTAAACCCCCTCCGTTGTCATAATGGGAGCGCGTGGCTAAGGGAAATTCGTCTATTATAACCGACGCAAAGTTGTTTTTTTCACTACTAGTATTCATAGTAGAGTCTCATGATAGTCAAACATGCGTTGAAACTATCTGCGAGGCTGCCGTCAATGGCGAACGATTTAACACTGGTTGCTTGTTTCTTCCAGAACCTGGCAACTCGTGTTGCCAGAATCTGGAAACAAGCAACCAGTGTTAAATCGTTCGCCATTGACGGCAGCCTCGCAGATAGTTTCAACGCATGTTTGACTATCATGAGACTCTACTATGAATACTAGTAGTGAAAAAAACAACTTTGCGTCGGTTATAATAGACGAATTTCCCTTAGCCACGCGCTCCCATTATGACAACGGAGGGGGTTTAAAAAATGACGACAGGGGAATATATGAAAAAAAAGAACGCTACTTTTCACATCGGTAGGTGAGTAACGAGACATCAAAGATAACACTTAATTTGTCCGGAATTCTCCTTTAATGTGACACAGTTGGAAACCGAGAACCAAAATCTGTTTTTTTCTTCATTTTTTTTGGTACAGCTTTTTACAACTTTTACAGCCACAAAGTTTGAGGGCTTTTCTTTCGAGATTCATTACACATCAAACGGCATGAAAATCCCACTGAATGATAAGATGTCACATTTTTCAGTACGAGATTGCATGGAAAAAAAACTGCTCCAAAGGAAAGCGTTCTTGAACGCACCCTAGCGGGCCCCACCACGCGTGCACGTACACGCACACGCACAGTCTAGCTCAACGGTTCTCAAAGTGGGGTCCGAGGACCCCCAGCGGGTCCTTCAGGGGGTTCCAGGGGACCAGGGGGTCCCCAGCAAAATGTGTTGATACTGTATAGCACCAAAATCAGTTTAACCCACGTTAACCCAATTCATACTGTGGCTATTTGAAAATAGCAGATCTACAAGCTCATAACATGTCACGATGCAACGTGTGTATAATAGACCTGCTATTTTCGAAATAATTATGAATAAAACATATATTGCCACACTAATTGACGAGCACACTCATGGAGTCCACACATGTGTATGGAGCCAGTCTCCAAGCACACACATGGCCCAACTAACTCCACAATTTCCAGTAATTTTCCAGCCTGTAACTGCTTCCCATACTGTTACTGTACTTGCACGATGTACAATTAATATCAAACGCATTATGACCCATTACTATTCAGCTCGCAATTTACTTCCGGATGGTCCGTTTTAACAGCCAATCATCATCATCTGCGACAAAAAGTGAGCACCTTCTTTGACGTTGCCACATCCGTGAAACGGGCAAGAAACAAGCGCTGCCGCGGTCTATGCAAACGAGCCCAAAAGCGCGCCCAAATAAGCCCAAAATCGCTTACACAAAAGGCAGACCTGGCAACGCAGGCTACGCCAATCATGTGCGAGAGATCTGCAAGCTATGGGGTAGAGATGCTATGTGCCATACACCGTATCTTGGCAACAACGAAAGCGCTAACTCTCATTGGTCGTGTCATGCTGAGGGCAGTTTCCAGACAGCAGCATCGAATACTCGCTGACACAGCAACACAAATGTTATGCGCCACGAAATCTTTCCAAATGGGGGTCCGCGACACAAAAGTCTGAGAACCCTTGATCTAGCTCTCTCTTAACCACTTAATCCTAAAATGACCGGGGTCCGCCTGGGCTCTACAGTATAGCCTACTTGGATCGCTCCTTTTCTGCCCCTTACACCAAATCTCTTGCCAAAAATAGACAAATTAGAACTTCTGTGAGCTTGTAGATCTGCTATTTTCTCCGAACGTTCGCCCCCCGGAATAGGGATGCCACAGTTCATGCGATTGACCGCTTACACTTTCTTTCATTGTGAGAAAGTGTAACAGGGCGCGCGCGTGTGTGTGTGGGCGCGCGCGGGCCAATCGATCTCCCTGATGTGAAAAGTGTTTTTGATGGGCGGCGGTTGTTATTGACGACCGCCGGAGACGTGCACTTCAAAGGCGAGGATGAGGTGCTGATGCGGACACAAACAACACAAGAATCTGTCGATGGGACGGGCGCACACGCACACACACACACACACACACACACACACACACACACACACACACACACACACACACACACACACCCACACACACCCACACAGTCTCAGGAACATGCGGCGGGCCCTCAGGCACGAAGACAGAGAGAAAACAAAAACCTATGTGATGGGGAAAGTACTCAAGACTTTTTACTTGAGTAAAAGTAGCAATACCACAATTTAAAAGCACTCTGTTGCATGTAAAATGCCTGAATTCAAGTATCAAAGTAAAAGTACTAAAATAGCCGATCTACTTCACAAAGCATTCGCTTGTACATATGCTATGTGACAAAGTACAAAATGGGGCTTAATTGGTTAAAGTATGTTTTGTAATAATAATCTAAAACTACAAAGTAAAGTAAACAATATTTCCCTATGAGATGTGGTGGAGTAGAATTATGAAGTATTAAGTGAACACACACACGTAAAGTAAAAGTACCTCAGAGTAGGGCATTAACAGAATATTCGACTATCAAAACCACTATTCGACCACTGTAATCAAAGTCGATTATTCTATTAAAAAAAAAGAAAAAAAAGGCACATACCACATAGGCTTCGATGCCTGACAGTGGGTCCGGGGTTCGATTCCCGAGCCAGACTGAACCTTTGCTGCATGTCCCTCTCCTATTCTGTCTTCGCTGTGGACTGTCAATGAAGGCGGAGGCGAGTAAACATACAAGCGCACGGCCTCGCACACAGAGGTTCAACAGGCTTCAGTGGCCTGAGGCGCCGGGCGGCTTCTCACTAAATCTGGTGGTGCCTAAAACCCCCAATATCCAGCCTCCGTTGTTTACCTCCTGTCTATGGAAGAAAACACTGGGCCGGCAGGCATTATATTACACACTAAATCAGGACGCGCACACACATACATACATACACACACACACACACACACACACACACACACACACACACACACACACACACACACACACACACACACACACACACACACACACACACACAGAGCCAGGGAGTTATATTACAACGTAGAGGAAAAGTCCCCTTCTTTTTGCCTTCCAAGTTTCAAGGTTCTCCTGCCCTCAGTTTTGACACATTTAAAAAACAATTAAAAAATAGGCCAATCATAATGAGTACTTTTCACGTTTGGTACTTCAAGTATGCCTATACTTTTGTACTTTGAATGCCGGACATTTACTTACAGAAGTAACCGAAGCATTTCCACATTGTGGTATTTCTACCTTTTCTTAAGTAAACAAATCTGAGTACTTCTTCCGAATACCAAAACGCTCAGCCCAAAACACAGTCGCCCCGGGGCAAATCCGACTGTATTTACCTGGTATTCCTAAACGTAACCTCAGTCAAACTATGCCTAAACCTAACCTTATTCCTGAACTTAACCTCAGTTAAACTATGCCTACACCTAACCTTATTCCTGAACTTAACCTCAGTCAAACTATGCCTAACCCTAACCTTATTTCTAACCTTATCCTCAGTAAAACAAATTCAAGAATACAAGAACCGCAACAGCAGCCAACCAGAATTTGCTGTCTTCAGGGGAAATGACACTTACATTTTGTTGTTACAACCACAATTTTTTCAGGACAAGGACCCTTTAGAGGAGAGACAGATGAAGCAGGGACCCCTGCTACATACGTTATATTTTTCAGACATTTAACCACTTGAACCCTAATACTTGGTCTGCACTTTATTCCCTCTACACCAAATCTCTTCTCGCCGATGTGATTGGATTTCACTCCCTCCGAAGTAGTAGTGAGGGACCAATCAGGGCCCAGTATGCAAATATGGGGCGGGTTTATCACCAGGGGGCATTTTTTGGGCGGTGAAACCGCCCCTATATGTGAGGTTTGGACATCGACATTCGCTGCACTGTGATTGGCCACCATTGTACCCCCCCACCTATTGTACCCCCCCAACCCTGCGCTGTGATTGGCCACCATTGTACCCCCCTAACCCTGCACCGTGATTGGCCACCATTGTACACTATGGTGGCCAATTCAGGACTATTCAGGACTGTGATTGGCTAGTGAACACATGACACATGTGCATAGCCCTATAAATAGGACTATGCACTTAAAAAAAAACACATTTATGTTTTGTTTTTTTTAGGGTGTACAATGGTTGGTCCACAATATTACCTTTCTTTAAGTGAACTTCCGTCTGTGATGACCACTGTGACCACACCGCCCACTTCACACTGGGTGTGATTTTTTTTGTTGTTGCAGATATTCCAGACTAATATCTATGCAGTGATATCTGGCCATGCCAGGCTAATCCTCTGTATCCACCCCAAAAAAAAAGCCCTAGGCAACTGCCTAGGTTGCCTAGAAACGCCCCTGCCCTCCCCATCCCCCTGTCTCTCCTTTCTTGTCTCCACTCCCACCCGTCCTCCTGTAGGGGGGTCCCCCCGGTGTTCGCCGGTGATTTAAAAAGCTGTTCATTATTCACGGTGTCTCTCTGGCAGCGTATTGACCGTGCTAAGCCCCTAACTTGATCAAATAGTCTCAGGGTAGTGAGCGGGGGCGCTGTGTGCCGCGCTACGTATACGCCGCCCCCCCCCCGCTAACAGCCCTGTGTGTGCCAGTTTTACAGGGAGGGAGGGAGGGATGGAGGTTCAGGGGAATGTCGCCCGAGGGCTTTGTGAAAGAACTGAGTTCTAAGCCTCTTCTCGGGTTTGCGCGTTCACGCTTTTGCGCCCCCCGCCCGCCGCACTACAAAATGATGTTTCTGTGAGGCTACTAATCAATATTTCAATGTGACTCTGCTCTCAAATCTATTATACATATAACTTATCGTATACTATTGTGTTCTTTCTCTCAGTCTCTCTCTTTCTCTCTCTCGTTTACCCCTGGAATAATATTCTAACCCACTAAAACCTGGAACGCATTTGTGTCACTTTAGATTTCTTTGGCTATTCAAAAATAGCAGATATACAAGTAGATCTTGTAGATCTGCTATTATTGAAAATTCTTTTTTTTAGGATTTAGAAAACATTTTTAAGAATCGCCTCAGGTCTTAATGGGTTAAACAAAATGTCTTAATTTCCTGGGCCTCAATTGATCAATCAATCAATCAATCAATCAATCAATCAGTTATCTATCTATCTATCTATCTATCTATCTATCTATCTATCTATCTATCTATCTATCTATCTATCTATCTATCTATCTATCTATCTATCTATCTATAATCTAATCTATGTTTGTATCCAACTAGCCAGCTGCTTGGTCTATCCTCATCTCACCCCCTCCTCTCTCTCTCTCTCTCCGACAGGGAGGTGCGTGAGTTCTCCAACGGCTCGGTTTGTCTGGAGTGTGACGGCCAGTGTGACAAGATGGACGGCGGCGGTACCACCACGTGCCTCGGCCAGGTGAGAGCCACTTAACTTGACCGCTCTCCTTTTACGAGAAGTTTACCGCACTTTTTTTATTTTATGGCTGAAACTTTTCCCTCTCCGTCCTCAGTGCTGTTGGAGAGTTTGTGCGCGTCGTGAAAATACTTCCCGACTTATATGAGGTGTTAAAAGTGAAAAGGGATTTTTTTTTCCCCCACTCCTATTTTTTCCCTCTTCTTGGGCGAGAAATTCAGAAGATATATTAGGTAATCTGTTAGCGAAGGAGAAAGCTAGGTTAATGAGTTTAATGACAAACTGCTCTCAACGCTTCAAGAGGCATGCTTAAGGCGGGCGGGCGTGAGCGTGCACCAAAAACTGCATGCACGAATGGAGGTTTTTTGTGGTGTGTATAGTGCAGTACACACACACACACACACACACACACACACACACACACACACACACACACACACACACACACACACACACACACACACACACAGAGAGAGAGAGAAACAGACGTTTCAACTCACACACACTCGCACAAACAAAAGTTGCTTTCTGACCTTCCATAAAGTCAAGAGTCTCACATCAGGGTCTTTAGCCAAATGTTAGAATTTCCCTTTAAAATGCCACACACACACACACACACACACGCGCGCACACACTTACAGTGCATGTGCACAAACGCCTATTATGACTTGCCCAGAATAGGGATGCCAGGATTCATGTTGTTCAGGAAGGCGTATTACATAAAACATGTGTGCACGTGCATGCATTTGTATGAAGATATTCCCAGAGGTCCTTGAGGGGGTTTCAGGTGGTCCCCAGCAAAATCTTTTAATACAGCATCACAATCATTAACTAATTCAAAAATAGCAGATCTACAACCTCACATTGTGAAAAATGTGTTTGGAAACTTTTGAATAATTCTGATAATTGTTTTTACATTAATCTTCTCTTCTGGGGACCCTGGCACAAAACATTTTAAGATGGGGGTCCGTGGCCAAATACATATACATTTGGAGGTCCTTCACTTTGCCTTAGCTGATAGAGAGATGAAGCAGGGACCCCTAACAAAATACACCCTCCCTGGCAGGTAGGTCTTTAGCGCTGTGTTTAACTTGAGAGACAGCATAATCACAGCTAAGTAGATAGTAACAATGTCCACACGTCCGTCACACCTCAGTCAACACTACCACCGACTGCTAAGGTTAATCGTTAAGTTGAGAGCTTTTAATACATCCATCGTTTTTAGAAGAGGCCGATGCACACCTCAGAGGTTGGTGACAGGTGCGTAGGACAAAAAGTCCATATGTTCAGAAGGGGATCTCTTTTTTTTCTATAAATGTTCTTATCCCACGATTTTGTAACCCTTTTTCACCCGGTGCCAATTATCTAAGTGATCCTTATTACCAATTATCTAAGTGATCCACGCCCCCCAGTGCCCACAGCGTCCCCGGCGAGAATCGAGCCCAGGACCTTCTAGCTGTGAGGAGGGGATCTCTGATAATGGCATCACATAAAAGGACCAGCACACTGTCTGGAACTTGCAAAAAATGTTGCTCTTTATTCGACGTTTCGGTCGTTAGAACTTCATCAGGACAGACAGTGTGCGGGTCCTTTTCTTTGATGTCATTATCAGAGATCCCCTTCTGAACAAAATACATCCATCGTTGAAAGTTGATACTGTGAGTGGTTTGTTCCTGTGTGAGGAACACAGTGTGAGACAAAGGTACAGGGGTACGCGTTTGTTTTACGACATTTTGAAAGCATCTGTCTGTTTCTGACTTTCTGGTTTTGCTGATGGCTTTGAAAAGTAGAAAGGCAATTTTTTAAAACAGGGTTACAAAGTGCTCCTGCTATGCCTTCCCCTCTCAGCTTTCCTACAGCTCAATAAAAGCAAAAGGACTGACCACTCTCCCTCTTTAAAAACACAGCATGTGTTCTCGTCATCATACCCATATTACCCAGGGTGCCTGAGCCTTTGTTTAGAATGTATCTTTGCTAATGATATATTGGATCCATGTTGTGTGTCCATATTTGTCATCCAGCATTTTTTCATTTTCATTTTTTCATGTCATTTGAAGGCAGGGAATCATAGCAAAATAATGATATATTGGTTAATACGATCGAGTGAATAGTTTTAAAACTACAGCTTGTAGAACTGAAGTCAAGTTAAAACTCTTAAGTAGAGAAAACACCACTTGAATTAGAGGTTGCTAGCCATAACCTTATATCTTAGTTACATGTTTATGCATTTATTTCATATTTACATGTCGATTTAAGCTCTGACATTTATTTCAGACATATTCTAGTATGTGAAGAATCTAACTGGGCTATTAACTCATTTAAAAAAGAAAAAACTAGTTTTTCTGCTTTCTTGAAGAATGGGCACCAGCGAGATGACTGTCTCCCAGACAAAAACAGTCACGTATTATTTGTGGTTCTTTTTAGACATTATTGTGAAGCACAGGGCAAAGATATACAGTCACGATTCAAACAAATATGAAGTGCTTCCCTATTTTCCTTGTTTCAAAAACAAACAGAGACATACACACAAAATAAACAGGTACAATGAAATGAATACAGAGTAGACAAAGACGAGCTGTACGTGTGGGGTGAATTCCCGTAACTGGTTCACAAGCAAGGCTGCCTTTTTATAAATTCCAAATATGTACCCTCAAACCCAAACAAAAAGAGTCCACCCTCAAAGGAGAGTTAAGGCTTCCAAATCTTCTCAAAATCCTCAAGTTTATCTTTGAGTATAAATCAAATTCTTTCCAAGTGCAGAGTTTCTGTCATCTCATTGAGCCAAAGCTTGACTGTGTGTGCGGGCACCTCTTCCAAAATATATCATTTAGTATGCCGTGATAAGACTGTATGACAGCAGGTGTTGTTGAGTTACTCGTAGCTTCTACTTCCCTTCTTCCTACACTTCCAGGATGACTAACACTGGGTCTGCATCTACAGTATCTCTACCTCGAGTATTTTGGAAAATAGTCTGAATATCTCAATCCAGAAATTCTTTAGGTTGGGGCCAAGCCCCCAGAACCCCGGTGGTTGCATTGAAGCGCATTGGACATGCTGGCCATTCATGGGTACTGCAGCTTTAAACGGCTGGGGCCACTGCACATGAACGAGCGAAAACGGTTTTCGACCAATGGGCTCGACTCACGAGCTTGCGCACGGGGCTGAGCACCTCTGTGACGCAAAACATGTCACAGTGGCCCCAAATAGGCCTCGCCCATCACCTTTTCCAACCCGGAAGAAGGGGTCAATTCGACTCATGCCCTGGGTGAGCAACTCAATGCAAGTGGCTGGGAGGGGATTTCGAGTGCCCTCTCTATCATTTTTAACTCTATGGTTGGGGCACAGGGCATCACTTTGTAGTAGAGTTGCATCTGCTGAATTACACCTGTATCACACTGGGGTGAGATGTCAGGAAATATATTGTGTAATTTTACTTTTGAGTAATGTAACCTACGATAGAGGGCGCTCTTCCGCAAAAAACTAACGTTATCAGATTCATAGAAATACATTTATCCCTGATTTCCTTTTCAAAATTGCGTTTTTGGTGAAAAAAAAAGCTATATTCAACTGCCGATAGCTGAAGAACAGAAGATCGCGGTTACAATATTTTGTTTCCGGATGAAAGAGGAGACCTTCGGACATCTTTCCCTCAGACATCTGATGTTTTCATCGTGGGTCTCGAAAGATTTGTAAAAACGCTGGCGGTGGCTGATTAATTAATTAATTAATTAATTCCCAGCAGTTAATGTGTTAATAGAGTCAGTCGAGACCGGAGCCATGTTATGTAAAGTGTCATACAAATAAGAAATTATGCGTCTAGTCTCAGCTGCTCATTTTTCTGGCCTTGCAGTTTCAAAATCAGCTATAGGTTTTCTCCTCCTAATCTGTAGATATTTTTTTTTAATCGGGAATTCGTATTTAAATATTTGTAAAATTGAAATAAAATTGAATAATCGAACAACATATTGGCGGCCCCCCTGCAATGACAAGACTGAAGACTACCTAGGGGTCGCGGACCCCCTGTTGAATACCCATGCTTTTTAAAAATCTCAAAAATGTTTCGAAGATTGTCGGGTGGAAACCTCATTATGTCTGAAACTGTTACTTTTCAGGATTCAAATTCAAAAATAGCATAAATAGCAGATGTTGATCTGCTATTTTTGATACTTTTTTTTCCTGCCCGACAACACAGTTTGAGAACCTCGGGTAGATGCCATGCGGTCTGTTCAGCCATGACTAGTTTTCGATGCAAAACATAATACAAGTCCACCCAGCTGAAGATGAC
Organism: Gymnoscopelus braueri; assembly: GCF_963280865.1. Lineage (NCBI taxonomy): Eukaryota > Metazoa > Chordata > Actinopteri > Myctophiformes > Myctophidae > Gymnoscopelus > Gymnoscopelus braueri. The sequence goes on along the minus strand of NC_137626.1, from coordinate 29,411,366 downwards.
GGTCCGCCTCGCCCTCCATGGTTTGCTCCGGAGTCGTGTTTGATTACGCAAGCTCCATGTTTGTTTTGACTCCGAAGTCACGTTTGATCATGCTAGTTTCTGTGAGATCCCAATACCCTGGAATTGCATCTCTGGAAAAGTTTAATATACCTGCACACACCAAGTGTGTGGTCTTGCATTATGCCGAATCGTCTGGTGTGTGTTCTTATGAATAAACGTTATTATAATATTTATTTGGTTAAACCAGTTCAATCTCCCTAAAATTGGTTAAGATTTGAGAATCCTCTATTGAAAATGTCAATGACGGCTGTCAGGGCATAAAACCAACGTGTAACATGTGGTAAATGTGCAAGCGTATTATTATAGTATAATAGAGTATAGTTTTGACGAATTGCTTATGTGGGTTGTTTAAATATTCTCATATTTTCCCTTATTTATAACTTAACCAAATTAGGGTGGGACTGGGAACCCCTATTTGTAACTATATACCTTTCAAGACGGGAACCCCTTTTGGGGTTGTTGTTGCTGCTACAGTACAGTATATAGCAACATAGTTTTTTTGTAATTTATTAATACATATTTGAAGTTTTTCAGAAAACTTAGGTCAGGATTTTGTAGGCGTTTTTAGAATCGTCCTCAGGTCTAATTGGGTTAAATAAGAGTATTCATTTACAAATGAAGACTCGATAATCTACTGTAATGTTGGTATAGCCGCTAGTGGAAAATGGAACCGGGTCCGTTTGGTTCCATTTGTACACTCTCAGAGTTATGGAGGGTCCTTACAGGTTTTTGGAGCATCACTGCATTATAACGTTCAGTCACACAATGTGCACAAATGTACACAAACATGCAGTGGCGTGCCCGCGGCGTGAACATAATGTTTATTAATATAGACGGTATGAATCTGTGAGAGGGAAGGTAGCTGTCCATCACCTTCCTGTTCGCATCGTTAGCAACACATCCTGCTGTCAGAAAAAACACCGGACATGCATGCATGCATGCACAGGCACACGCACACACACACACACACACACACACACACACACACACACACACACACACACACACACACACACACACACACACACACACACACACACACACAATTATGCATCGATTGCTGTTTGTTTGTTTGTGTGTGTGTGTACAGTATATATACAGTATGTGTGTGTGTGTGTGTGTGTGTGTGTGTGTGTGTGTGTTGCTTATTCATGGAGTGGAGAGTTGTGGGGTTCACGCTCGGTTACTTGTCAGGCCGTCCGTCACATGGGGGTGCATGGCAACCCCTCGGACATGAGTTGATTCCTTATGCATTCGGGCCGGCTCTAACGGGCCTCGTATACCAGACCAGGCTCCGGGCTCTTTTGCGCTCATGCCTTCCCTCCATTAGGCCATAGTTTTGTTTCCCCCGTTCCAAATACGTATGGCCCATAGAACAAAATCAGTTTACACAGGGCGTCCGCTGGCCTAGCGACCCAGGCACATACCACATATCTCTGCTGTCCGGCAGGAACCAGCTAACTCCAAAATGTTATTTTTTCAGGAAATGAAAAAAAGTGGAGTTAGGAGGTTTTGTTCATCATTGATAAGAACAGCTGAATGGAACTCCAAGCTCACAATGAGGTTGGAGGTCAAAAGGGGGTGGAGCCTGGAGTCAGCTAAACCAGCTAACTCCGGGGGAGTTAGCTGGCAAAAGCGTCAAAATGGAGTTAGCTGGTTTCTGCCGGACAGCAACGATGCTGGTAATCCAGCTTGACAGCGTGTCGCGGGTTCGATTCCCGATCCCGATGACCTTTGACCTTTGCTGTGTGTCACCTCCCCATCTCTCTCCCCATTTCCTGTCAGCCCACTATCCTATCAGTAAAGCAGAAAAAGCCCCCAAAAATATCTTTAAAAAAACAGTTTACACCACTTTGATCCTATCTTTTACTTCGGCTATCCAAAAGCAGCCGATCTACAAGCTCACTGAGTATTTGTAGATACAGATTCCCAGATTGAATGGTTTAAATGCGGAAGTCTTGCAATCCTAGATTTGACGACCAGGCGACGGGCTGTAACTTCACTGTTATACTGCGGTTCTGGGAGGCTTTGATGCCGACACATCAGTGGGCTGAACGGACGTGATGTGTGGGTGCACGGTGGCACACTGGCAGTAGAATAAAATTATGTGGCTAATAAATTGCTTTTGTACTCGGAAGAAGACGTCTCAAGAGAGATGTATGTGGTAATATATTCATGATTCAACATCTAGTGTTCTAGTCATATTTAATTCATGTACAGCATATTGATCTATAGAGCAGAAATGACCGGCCAATTGTTTACTCTTAATTAACTTAATAGTTCCCCGTTGTAATATATCATCTCAATAGAGCATCTCCATATCAACTTAATATAAACTTAGGTTATATTAACCATATAAACTTTTTTTTTAATTTCAAGAGTGTTCTAATTGTGAGAGTGTTAGAGAGAGTTGTGAATGACATGGCTCCTCGGAGCCGAGCTGTGTAGAAGAGGCTGTGTGTGTCTGTCTGTCTGTCTGTCTGTCTGTCTGTCTGTCTGTCTGTCTGTTTGTCTGCCTGCCCTGCCCAGTTAATGTAGCACCACAATCATTTTAACCACTTTATCCATTTATACATTGGCTATTTAAACATAGCAGATGTACAAGCTTGCAGCGTGGCACAAAGATATATCTAAAATGTTTGAACATTTTTGAATATTTAAAAAATATATATTTTTACATAAATATTCTCTTCTGGGGGTCCCTAGTTGCGGTACTTGCATTTTTCTCATGGTCCCTGGCGCAAAACATCTTCAGATGGGGGCAGGGAACGTGCAGAGGGATTTGGAGAGGCAGGGGCTGGAATTTCAAAATGGCACCAAACCCCCAAAATCCCCCCAAAAAAGTTGCTTAATGTCCTCAAAGTCACGCATCCAACAATCTTTGAACTGAGCAGATTGGACCTTCCGTTCCAGAGAATAATGGATTTTCCATTGAGTTTTGGCCATTGTCGCCCGTTTTTCTTTAATAACACGGGCTAGGAAGGTCGTACGGCGACAAACTCGATACCTGAGGAAAGCTCACCTTGAGTTTCATCCAACACATTCACTGCCATTTCCGTTGGCCTTACCGTTAGGCCGCTAGGGGCAGTTGAAACTTCTTTTTGGGTTTCTTTCTTTTTTGTTTTGTCTGAAGAGGGCACTTTTTTACCAACTGGTAAAAGGGCAGGGGCTCAAGCCCCCATTCATGTCTATGTGTGCTCGTGCATGGATGGGGGGCTCCGCGGCCAAATACATATCAATTTGGAGGTCGTTGGCATGAAAAAGCTTGAGAACACACTGATCTATATAACTCTATGTCCTTCTTGTTGTCCCCCGTGTCTCCTGCAGGGTCCTGACCAGTGTGTGAAGTGTCTCCACTTCAAGGACGGCCCCAACTGCGTGGACAAGTGTCCGGACGGCGTGCAGGGCGCCAACAGCTTCATCTTCAAGTTCGCCAAGGCCAACAACGAGTGCCACCCTTGCCACGTCAACTGCACCCAGGGGTAGGAGCAGGGAAAGGATGGGGGGGGGGGCGTAGAGTGTGTGT
>NC_137626.1:29390280-29402780 GCF_963280865.1 Gymnoscopelus braueri | reverse complement strand
GTCCATGGGGTTTCTTACCGAGGCCATCTTGAATTGATGTCCACGTGAGTGGTGTAAAATACAGCTTTTTATAACTGCTGAACCAGACAACATACAAAGATATATATATATATATTTTGTTCGTGTCATTTTTAGGTCATTGACATAAAGACAGGCAAATAACAACAATAACAACATTGTGATATGTGCTGGTTTGTTCCACAACAGCCAAAATGTTCATTATCTTTTGCAAGGTTATTATATGAAAATCACTCTGACATAGATGGCAATCTGGGTTGGTTCAATCACGCGCTGCAACTTTTGGTGGTAGAAAACTTTTTATTTGGTGGTCACACACCAATCTGGGAACCCATCGCCAAATAAAAAGGAAAAACAGCGCCCTCTGCTGTTTTTTACTCTTTCACTTGGCTCTGGGATGAGCTGAATGGAGCACCCGTGCGCAAGGAAACCGGGGTTTTGGTCTGCGCTCCACTTCCGGTGGTGCGCTTATGTTTTCATTCCCACTAACAATATTTCTACACGGAACACTAACACCACTTCTCCCAGAGAACATGGATCGTTTTGGTTATAAGCCCACTTGTTTCTATGATGAAAGAGCAAGTTAAAATGTGAATATCTTTTCGTGGTTTTGTCTGCTCCAAGGACGCTATTGTTAAATTAGTTTCGGTTTGTTTTCAGTGGGAAGGGAGCGCACGGACAGTAAATCCCGCCCACTACATTTGATTGGGTAAAGCGTGGCCTGCTTCCTGATCTGAAGGCACGCCCGCTTGTAAGCTAACGCGCACACGTTCTGAACGGGGCTCTCGACAGATTCAGTAGCGTAGCTCTGAATCTGTTCTTGAGAGATTAGTCACACACAAACAAGTGACTCCAGCGAACACACACAACTCACAGCAGTTTGTCCCCGTCTCAAACACACATGCACATAAACCCCATAACACAATAACCCCAATAAACACTTTCCCAATACACACAATAACGCAACACGCTCAATGAACAAACAATAACGATGGGCGCATCCCCGAGGCAAAGCAGGGAATCCCTCCTCAGCCAGCTAGAATGCTCTAAAGCAAAAGTAATTATAACAATTCTGGGCTGAGTTATGCTCCATTAGTTGCTCGAGAATGATAAGACCTGTTACCTGTTTCCCAAGCAGTCTCTCTTGATTGATTATCACGGCAAGAGATTGCCGTGGAACAACTGATTCTTAGCATTCTCATAATAACTATTACTCCTCTGCTTGGAATATCCAGCAGAGAGATTGCCAACTATCTGTTTTCAAGAGAAATGGGCTCCCAAGTTTATGATGTACAAAAGAAAGTTGAACCCATTACTCATCCAAAGCAAGCGTCCTTGGCTTGCTTTGCTTATACCTCGCTTTTTCCCCCTTTTGCGAGAATCCACTGATAATCTCATAAGCCTGCCCCACTGAGTCCTAACTAACAGTCTCACATCACAAATCATGGGAGCGGGAGAGATTTCCTTTTATTAAAAATCTGATGAAATAGAACAGACACTTTTTTTGTTTTCTATCCCCCCCGTTCCTTCTCGTCCTCAGTGGTACTGGGGGGAGCAGGTCACATGTGACGGGACGTGAAGTCAATCAAAATGAAGCCCGGTTTTAATGGGTTGAAATCGGGAAAGCATTTTAGATTTTTGTGTTGGCTAGTCAAAAATAGCAGATGTACAAGCTCACAGCGTGTCACTTCGTGCCATGCTGCCAGTTTGTACACATGCGATTTTTGAATTACTTTTGAAAAATCTTGAAAGTGTGCGAACTTAACCCATTAAGACCTGAATCCGATTCTACAAATGTCTTCCAGTATTCTGAAAAACTATATGTTTCTATATCAGTGGTGCTCAAACGTTTTCATGTCAAGGACCCCCAAAATGATATGTATTTGGCCACGGACCCCCATCTCAAAACATTTTGTTCCAGGGACCACCAGAAGCAAAGATTTGAGTTTAAAATGTTCGCTTTAGAATAATATATATTCAAAGATTTTCACACATTTTCACGATTTTTCAAAAATAGCAGATCTACAAGCTCCTTGTAGTATATCTGCTATTTTTGAATAGCCAAAGTGTAAAATAATGCTTTTTAGCTCAAATAAAAAAAGTGCCACAACTGCGTTCCAGGTCTAAATGGATTAATGGGTTAAAGCTCGTCCTATGTGGACAGGGTCAGGTTTCAATATTCCACGGGGTCCCACAGTGTGGTGACAGGAGCCAGGTTGGTGATAGACGTTGAGGAAAGACCAACAGGACGTTGACTTCATAACGCGCGTGTGAGTGATCATGCTGTCTTTGTGCTTTGCTCTCTATCCTGGCAGGTGCGTCGGACCGAGGCTCCAAGACTGTTCGGGCATGATGGACAGGTAAGCTATCTCTGTGGTCATCATCATCATCATCATCATCATGTTCATCAGTATGTTCACTCATTCACTCAAGTCTGGTGTTCAAAATTGACTTGAGTAAAAGTACAAAAGTATTGGAATCAAAATATGCTTAAAGTACCAAAAGTAAAAGTACAGAAATGTTTGAAAATAGCCTACTGTAGGTATAAAATAGGGCTAAAGTGGGTAATGTATGTTTCATAATGTTAATAATTTATATCTGTTAAGTAACTGGTAACTAAAGTTTTCAGATAATTGTCGTGGAGTAAAAGTACAATATTTGCCTCTGAGATGTAGTGGAGTAGAAGTAAAAGTATAGTCAATTGGAAATACTCGAGTAAAGTAAAAGTACCTCAAAATTGTACAGTACAGTACTTGAGTAAATGTACTTAGTTACTTTACAGCACTGCCAGTTACAAAGCCACAGTGCAGTAACTACGTTTTTGGACACACTGACTTATTTTACCTCAAGAACAGATATACAATTAGTGTAATATCACTTCTATGCTGATAACCCATTTGGCTGACCAATTGAAACACTTTCATCAGTTAAATTATGTGCGTTAGTCACTGCACTTTGACTTTGTGGGGAAGAGTAGCGCAGCGTTTAATTCTCAATCTTTATTTGCATTCTTATTTACTATCTTGGTTTGGCTTGTTGACTCTCAACATTACTATACCTGTTGGCTCCCTCTCCATGTGTTGCATTCCCACTGCTGTTGCACTAGCTATCACTGCTATGATACCTGCATTTTCCTCCAGGGATCAATAATGGTTTATCTTATCTGATTACTATTCTCCACATGACCATCTATCTCATTATACAACGCCCTGGACCTCTTTGTAAATTTAAAGCCCCTGCACACACACACACACGCACACGCACACACACGCTCGCGCACACACACACACACACACACACACACACACACACACACACACACACACACACACACACACACACACACACACACACACACACACACACACACGCACGCAACGGCAAACATCGCGGCGCCTTGCGCATTCACCCTCTGCACGGTACACAGATCTTCCATTAGCGGCTAATGGTATCTGCTGCTAATAGAGGCGATAGTGCTCTGAGCTGTAGCTATCAGGTAGGAAGGGCTGTTGCGTTCAGGGCCTGGGTTGTGTTTGTTGAGGGGATAGAGAGGACGGATTAGCAGCAGCGGTGGATAGAGCCCTGCACGGGCCAAAAATGTGGGCCCTAGCTGTGTGAGCCCTGGCGCATGGTATAGGCTCTATGCACAGCAGCCATATTGGAAATAAACTGGGTCTCTTCTTACTTCCTTCACAGGTGTTACCAATGATACTGATGAAGGCTCTGTTCCATTCTGGTCAAACATAGTCAGGGTGCTGATATTATCCATGTTGGCTCACTGGAAACACTCTCATGGTTCCTTGAGGGGGTTCAAAGTGGCCCCTTATGGGTGTACACTCTCAGAGTAATGGAGGTCCTTGAAATTAAGTTTTGAGAACCACTTTCTACACTAAATGGAACGGAGCCTTCATTAGTACCATTGGTAAAACCTGTGAAGGAAGTAAGGAAGAGGCCTAATTTCTATCCAATATGGCTGCATAGAGCCTATTCAGCCCAGCCCGGCCCCTGGCCCGATAGGTGGCGCAATTGTACAGCTCGAGCCCGGCCCGAAGCCTGACACCTTTTTAATTGTTTATTATTATGAATTAATTATTTTCGAGCGTGTGCTTTCACTGGTGCACGCAGCAGCTGCACTCTCAGCTGCGCTCTCGCGCTCTGATGAAAAGGTTAAGAGGCCCAATGTGTTAATGGGAAACTCCATTTGGGAACCCGTTGCCACATATTTTTTCCTATCCATCTATTTCAAGTTTAACCCCTAAAAAAGAAAGAAATCGTCCTCCAGCCACCGTTTGGAATGATCTTATGTCCTCGCAGTATAATTCCTCACATTTCTGGTGACTTTGGATTAGCTGGCACTGGCTTGGAAAGAAAATCAGGCATTGATAATTGTCAGCTTGCCGCGTAGGGTTACCTAAAATACGTAATCGTCCCGTTTCGTAATCGTCCCGTTTTTGGAAACTAAAAGAAGCGTCCCATATTGAACTGTTATACTGCTGTCCTGCTCCCACTCTGCTCTCTCTCCCCCTCTCGTTGCTGTGTGTGACTGTCAGTGAGCTTTGGGAGTCGGGTGTCTGGAAAAGCCCTCAGCTCATTGCGGGGCAGCTCATTGGCTCATTCACTCATGATACGACCAATGAGAGTTAGCGCTTTCAGTGTTGCTAAGATACGGTCTCTGCCCCATAGACGGTAGGGTGCTGCCTCCCACACACCCCCCTCCATTCAAGCTAGCGCACATGCTGAGACAAAATGTATACCTTATTAATATAATACAAATACAAATACAGAAACGGCCCTAGCCCGGCCCGTATTAGCGGGCCGGGCCCTGGTCGTGTCCCGACGGGCCTGCAGGGCTCTAGTGGTGGACAGTAACCAAGTACATTTACTCGAGTATTTCACTCCACTACATTTAAAAGACAACTATTGTACTTTTGACCACACTACGTTTCTTGGCAGGGAAAGAGTACATTATGAATTAACCACTTAACACATTGACTGCCAGGAATTAATTAATTCATCCGCCACCGCCAGTTTTTACTAATCTTCCGAGACCCACAGAAATGTTTTTTTTTTCAAAGACGATGTAAACAACAGATGTCTGGGGGGGGGGGGGGAGGACAAGAGTCTCTTCTATCATCCGGAAGACAAAAATTGTAACCGCGATCTTCCGTTCTTTAGTCATCGGCACCAAAAACGCCATCTGGGAAAAGGAATCAGAGATACATTTATTTTTATGAATCTGATAACGTTGCGTTATATTTACTCACAACGCTAATAGCGTCGTGAGTAAATATACTTAGGTACTTTCCACCACTGCGGATTAGACACCGGAGGCATCAATAAGAGGGTGAAAATGCAGGGAAGGGGAGCCCAGGAGGGCAGCGTTGAATCATCAAACGGTTTAAGCCGTTGTGAGCCAATGGTCCAGTGTGTTTGAAGCACAGCAAAGCCGCTGATATTCTCCTCTTTTGGAGAAGCGCGGGTGAGCAAACCGTAGCCAGCGCTCGGCCATGCTAATGGCTAACACGGTCGTATTATTATAAACGCCTTGCACGCCGTCATTACTAGATGTTTGAGAAAGAAAGAGCTTTTGACTGGCGTCCCCCAGGGCTCTACGCATGGCCCACTCCTTTTTTTCTCTGTACAAGCAAATCTCTTTGCCGAAAAACAGCCGATCTACAAGCTGACTTACTTATATGTAATTTGTTAGCTTGTAGAACTGCTGTCGCCTAATGCTCGCCCCCCAGAATAGGGACGCTAGGGTTCATATACATTTACAACCTTTGTGGCCTTCTTGCAATTGGAATTTCACTCAAATGCACAGGGATATTGAAAAAAAGCTATTAAAAATATACATTAATCAGAGCAATCCATGACGTTTTCAGTGAAGGAATCATTATAACTATATAAAGTTGCAAATTCCTGGTAGGACATGAAAGCTTCAGATTACAGCTTTTTTAAACATCGTTAGTCCAAAACTGTTACCTTTTTATTATCATTTTGAAAACATTTTAAAATTGTGAAAATAGCCGATCTAAAACCTCACAACGCGTTGCATCGGGACACTTTGTGAGCATATAGATCTGCTATTTTCACTGCTGTTGTACGACACATTAATTTACGAAAACATTATGGAGATACAAGGTTTCTGCTCGACAGCAACGACATTTTGATGTTGAGAAGTCGGGATAACTCGGCCATCTCTTATCGCCAAAAACACACGGGGCAAAGCACAGCAAAATTGCTTGTCATCTAAAGAGAAGTACAGAGCACTCTGAGGTGTCATGTGAGAGCGCGCTGACCAGAGGAAATGGATGCAAGAGGAGGCGCTCGCTCAGTAATAGCCGTGTGATGTGGTCTCTCTTTAAGTCTGGCCTATTTGAAGTCTGGAACCTAATAACATCCCAATTTTGGAGACCTTTTTTCCCCGAAATCCCCCGGAGGCCAATTGTGTGTGTGTGTGTGTGTGTGTGTGTGTGTGTGTGTGTGTGTGTGTGTGTGTGTGTGTGTGTGTGTGTGTGTGTGTGTGTGTGTGTGTGTGTGTGTGTGTGTGTGTGTGTGTGTGTGTGTGTGTGTGTGTGTGTGTGTGTACGAGCACGTAAGTGCCCGTAAATGTCTGCACATGTCCCCAATGTCCACTTTTCATTCTGCTTTTTTGAAGCCCTTGAAGGAATTGAAGAGACGAAATGATCGAGCCCACAAGGCAGTGGTGCAAAGTAACTAAGTATTTACTCAACTATAGTACTTTAGGGGTTGTCCCCGGCTCAGGATTTATCAACTCGAATCAGAGTCGGGAGTTTAATGTGACTAGTCGACGATTCGTTTTTTATATAGAAAATAGGTCTTTATGACCTTTATTGAAGGCTACAATTGCAAGTGTTTCAGAAACGTTCAGTGCTGATTTAGAGCACATTACATAGTGAAGTGCAACAGAGCCATATGAATATTTAAAAGCAATCAATCCTCAATCATTTAAAAGCAATCCAAAACGACATGACGGCAGACTGCTTGCAACAATCCTTTGTAGGACTACAGTACATACAGTTTTGGAGCGCAACGCTACTGTATCAAACAGCTATGTTGCAGATCCAGTAGTCGCTGGTGCAAGACAAAATAAATAACAGTAAAGAGAAAAGATAGAGATGTTGTGTACCTGATAATTGCACAGTCAGCGTTTTATCAGAGCTACAGCTGTGTGTCTCTTTACCGCAGCGCTACTTTAGCCAGCATGAGATAATTAACACCACTCACCTAATTCTGCGGAGGTTCAACAAGTTTAACACACTTCCTAACAATGTACATTGTTTAAGTCACAGGAGCATGGTTTTCATATCATAAATATGAACTTTAGACAAAATATTTTGTGTAATCCACTTGATTTCTTGTTTACTATTCAAAAGCGTCATAGTAGCTTAGCTGCAACAGAAGAACCATTTCCTCCCAAAAAGGAGGGATTTAAAAATAAGAGCCTAACGTAATATGATTAGTCAACTGGTTTTATTTTTACGTCTACTTACAGGAAGTAGATGGACTAACTTAGAAGTACATGACACATCAGAGCTCAGCACCACGCACCATATAGCCTACACTAGACGGCTCGAATCAAATAATTAGCATCGACTGAGGGGGTCCCGACTCCCGACTGACTATTCGAATTGTCGACTTTCAGGGGACAGGCCTGCTGTACAAGTACAATGTTGAGATACTTATACTTAAACTCCTGCCGCGCTGCAAGCTTGTACATCTGCTATTTTTGAGCAATTTAGTAAAGTAAAGTGTGAGAACTACTGATTTAAAAGGTATTTTGTAGAATCAGCCTCAGGTCTTAATGGGTTAAGTAAATAATGTGAGCGCCAATAAGGGGAGGTGAGAAATGGGCCCAGCAGAGAGGAGAGGAGGTGGAGGGTAGAGAGTGATGCCAAACGTAATGGGACACACAGGAGATGACAGCGCTGACAGGTGTAGCTGCAACACTCTCCCCTCTGACGCCTGCACTCTTGTCTCGCTCTTGTAGAATGGCTGTCACTGTGTGTGTGTGTGTGTGTGTGTGTGTGTGTGTGTGTGTGTGTGTGTGTGTGTGTGTGTGTGTGTGTGTGTGTGTGTGTGTGTGTGTGTGTGTGTGTGTGTGTGTGTGTGTGTGTGTTTCAGGGCTGGACAGAAAGTATAGTCACACCGTGAAAATGCCCACCTTCAGTGACATGGCACCGCACTTACAGTGCCAACGGGCATTTGCGTACATGTCATAATAGCATACCGAATGCAAACATGCCTCATTTATTTAGTTATTAGTCTTGCATCCCTACCTGCCTACATGCTCGCTCGCTTTCTCTCTCTCTCTCTCTCTCTCTCTCTCTCTCTCTCTCTCTCTCTCTCTCTCTCTAGTCAAATCCCAGTGCTCTAATATCTGTGATCCAGCTGTGTGACACGTCATAACTAATTGCGTAATTTCAAAATGACGCTAACTGAGCCCGGCGCATTCCAATTCCTTAAAGGGAACCCAAATGATTCCTCTGTCCTCGCCTCTCCTCCTCGCCTCCTTGCTTGGAGTCGGGGCTAGGGTGCAAGTGGAGGTCTCTCTCTCTCTCTCTCTCTCTCTCTCTCTCTCTCTCTCTCTCTCTCTCTCTCTCTCTCTCTCTCTCTCTCTCTCTCTGTCTCTCTCTCTTCTCTCTCTCATGCACTGTGATGCAAACATACGCTTAGAAGGTTATTAAAACGAGTCTGCGGTGTGTGGGTGATGGCTAATTAAGCAGTCACACCTGGCCTGAGTCCAGACAAATTGGAATCTGAGCTGGGTGTGACTTAAACACCTGCTGTGCGGCGATCTAATCAATCTAATCGACTTAACACAGGATAAATCAGTCATCCCCTAATCATTACTTGAGAGAGAGCCTATGTCATACATCTGCTCTGGCCTCTCTCTGCAATAAACATTCAATTACATTTTCAATTCGATTTTATTATACTGCCAAATCAGAATCACAAGTTTTCTCAAGACACTTTACATATAGAGCAGAGACCACCCTGAGCAAGCAAGTTTTGTGACAGTGGCAACGAAAATCTCCCCCTTAACTTGAAGAAATGTCAGGCAGACCCAGGCTCTAGGGTGGGTGGCCATCTTCCTCGACCGTGTCGGGGGGTGAACACCCTGTTCTCTCCCTTATTTGCCTCAAAGATGTCATGGAGAAGTATAAAAAAGTATAAAACAATTGAAATACTCAAAAAAAGTAAAAAAGTACCTCAAAATTGTACAGTACTTTAGTGAATGTACTTTCCACCACTGCCCTGTTGTGATTTCTTGTTGTGTTCTTAGTTGTAGTTGGGGTTTTACTTTACAGTTGTGGTGCTTTTATTTTGAAGTAATGTTCTGGTGTTTCCTGTTTGCCTTTGTTGCCGTTGCCCGTCTTGTCTCGTTAGCCTGTGATTGCGAACGCAGCTGAAGGAGGCGCGCCGAAGGCGCGCCTCCGCGCAAGTGGAGCTTACTATGAAACCGTGCTCGGCTTGTGAGTGTGTGTGTGTGCGTGTCTGTGTTCACTGCCTGCCTGCAGCTCCTCTGAGATAAGTAAATGTCCAATTTAGACGTACCATACATCAAATGAAAGGTCTTTGAAAACTGAACACACCTGTCAAGGTTGCGTTTAAGCCCGCCCCTTCCCCCGGAAGCCACGCCCCAGAGAAGGCTCCTAAAAACTCCCCATTGAAACCCCATGTTAAATGAAAAGTGCCCGAATCGCTCCCAAACTTTTTCTACCCCCCCTAAGTGGGGGTCTACGAACAAATACTTCGGGCTCGGATTTTGGCTCCGCCCCCCGGAAGTGGGTGAAACAGGCACTTCAAACACTTTGTTGAATTGTTCAAAAACATTCAAAGTTATTTTTTTGTGCATTTGTATTTTTCTAAGATGCTCCTTTTAACGCAGATTTTTTTTGTATTTTTATTTTTAATTTTTATTGGTTACTTTCTTTTAAATATTTTTAATTTTGTTGCGTTCGCTTCCCGCGTTCGCGCGTCTTACTTGTTAGTTAAGTTCTCCATCTGTGTCCTGCTAGTCCCCTGGCCAGTCGAGTGTTAATTGTCCATTGAGTTCACCTGTGTCCTGTTAATCCCTGTGTCTATTTAAACTCACCTGTGTATTCAATTAGCTGCCAGTTCATCCCATGTATGTGGAAGTCTGCGTTTGTTCTAGATTAATTGATTCTGTTTATAGATCTTCTAATCTAGTGCACTCTTCAAAGTTTTTAAGGCAAAGGACCCTTTAGCTGAGAGAGAAGTGGGGACCACTATATATTGCATAAAATTGTGTTGCAGATTAAACTTTTTCATAGGTTTCATACTTCATACAACATGGTTTCATTGACTTGTTTGACCGCACTATCATCAGTTTTGTACACATTTATGTTCTTTTTTTGTTTTGTTTACACATTATCTTTTCTATTAATATGTTGGAGTCATTTTCAGACATTTAACCACTTAACCCTCTATATTTAGTAAACCGGACCTTTGGATCTGTACTTGGTCTGCTCCTTTTCCCCTCTACTCCAAATCCGAAAATAGCCGATAAGCTCACAACACGTTGCAGTTGTGAGCTTGTAGATCTGCTATTTTAGGCGAATGCTTAGTGACATGAGAAAATAAGTTTACACCCAAAAGTGAAAAAAAAATAACCTCAAATGTTTGTACAAGTAAAAGCGAATTAAGAAATATGTAAACAACTGTGTCGAATTGCAACTTAGAAAAGCTAGCTCACAACGCAAAATACATTTACTGTTAGAAATAATTATATTTACATTTAGGCAGTGATATCGTGTCGCTTGGTTGACAAGGATCTCCCTCTCTCTCTCTCTCTCTCTCTCTCTCTCTCCATCCAGGACGCCCCTCATAGCGGCAGGGATCATCGGCGGCCTCTTCATCATCGTCATCGTGGCGCTCAGCGTGGCCGTGTACGTCCGACGCAAGAGCATCAAGAAGAAGAGAGCCCTGCGGCGCTTCCTGGAGACTGAGGTGGGTGGAGCCTATAGGCCTCTCGTGGCCAATGACGGCAAGGCGCGTTGTTGGAGGACGTCGCCACTGATTGAAATGTTCCTATTACATGACAGGACGTCTTGTGTTACAGTCCTAACCTTTAGGGGTCCTTTACGGTTCTGTTTCTCGGACCAGTGTGGGCTAGCCTGCACGCTAGCATCATATGGTGTCCACTCTTGAGTTACAGACCTGTAAGGGTCCATTTGGACCGCCGCTGGTCCCCTGGACCCGATGTTGAGAAACTGTGTTTTAGACCAGTGATTCTCAAACCAGGGGTCCTTGAGGGGGTTCCAGGGGGTCCCCAGCAAAAGCAATTCATGTAGCACCACAATCATTTTAACCACTTTATCCATTTATACGTTGGCTATTCAATAGTAGCAGATCCACAAGCTCTTAGCGTGTGAGCTGCTATTTTGCACCTTTTTTTTTTTTTTTTTGAATAATTTTGTCACTTTTTTAAAATAATTTGTATCCCTCGATTTTGTAACCCTTTTTTCACCCGGTGCCAATTTGCTAAGTGATCCTGGTCACTACACTCCCCCCACCAGCCTAGGGAGGCCAGGGCCGAGCTCATGCCTCCTTCAATGCATGAGAGCCAAGTGACCTTCTTGTCACCTGACAGGGGGGAGTTTCCCTGGTTGGACGTTGCGCGTGGAAGGAACACGTTATTCCAACCAGTTCCCTTCCCCTCCATCAGGCGCCCCGGCTGACCAGGGGGAGGCAGTATAGTGACCCTTTTTGTGAGGGTATTAACTACCCTAGGAGACACGGGGAGAACATGCAAACTCCACACAGAGTAGGCCCTTTCGCCAACCCCACCTAGGGTATGGGCGCTGGTGACACGGAGGAGAAGACACACCCCCAGTGCCCACAGCGTCCCCGGCGGGAATCGAACCCAGGACCTTCTAGCTGTGAGGCGACAGTGCTACCGACTGCGCCACCGTGCCCCCAATTTTGTCACATTTTAACACAAATCTCTTCTGGCGGTCCCTGGCACAAAAGATTTTCAGATGGGGGTCTGTAGCCAAATATATAGCAATTTGGGGGTCCTTGGCATGAAAAAGTTTGAGAACTATTGTTTTAGACTACAAACATTCACTGTGGTTTTATAGAGAGAGAGAGGGAGAGAGAGAGATGGAAAAGTCAGCATGAGTAGGGAAAGGCACCCTCCTTTATTGGCTTTTCACAATGTCTGTCACACCAAATGAAAAAGATGTTTCATTTTGGTTTATGTACGTTGTAGGGCTCCTACATTAAAAGTTTTCGAGCCCCTTCTTCCGGAAAGTTGCCGACTGAACTCGACTTCTGAGCAAAAAACCTTGAAGTCTAGCTCTGTGTGCCTGGTGGCTCAGCCACTCGGTGCAAAGATGTGGTGTCCCGACTGGTCTCGCCCGCATGCCTCTCCTCTCTCTGCCCTTGGGTTCCTGTCTCTCTTACACTCTCATATCATCGCTGTTGGGTGGAAA
>NC_137626.1:29375268-29390080 GCF_963280865.1 Gymnoscopelus braueri | reverse complement strand
CGCTATTGGGTGGAAACCTTGTATGTCCAAAATGGTTACTTTTCTGGAAAAAGGACAAATAACTTGGGTTCCAATGGATCAAATGTAGTTATTATATAGTCACAAGCTCTTTGTTAACACTTTTCATTCCTTTCCGTTTGTTTTTCTTTTTTTAGAGCAAAAATAGCAGGTCTACAAGCTCTTGTGAGCTACTTCGTCATACTGTAGTATACGAAGTACTTGGGCATTAATAGAAAAAAGGGAAAAATAAAATAAACATAAGTTTAAATATGGAGATACAAGGTTTCTTCCCGACAGCAATGATATCCGAAATAAAGCATAAAAATGCCCCCAAATAAATCTCTCTCTCTCTAAAAAAAAACAGAAAAAAGAAGCCTTGGAGTAGTGAACCTTGGGGCGTGGTACTCAGCCTCAGAGCTCTCAGTGTGTGCAGAGTGTTTTAAGATTATGCACGGCCGACGTCGCACATCGATCCAGCCTTGGAGTGGCTGGTGGTTCTGGGAAGCATTAGACCGACCAGTTGACTTTATATTCAAAGGAGAATGTCGAGGATCGAGGCCTTTCGCGAAGGGTGTGGTGTGTGTGTGTGTGTGTGTGTGTGTGTGTGTGTGTGTGTGTGTGTGTGTGTGTGTGTGTGTGTGTGTGTGTGTGTGTACTTGTATCACTATACTTATGGGGCCCAAATATCCCCACAACTGCAGCAAGAGTTTGTAGAAATAGACATTGTGAGGACCGTTTGGTACTTGTGGAGTTAAGTTTACAGATTAGGAAATGATTCGGGTTGTTATTCCACTTTTTCTAAAATGTCCAGCTATTTTCAATGCCATCCTAAAACATTGATGTCCTTACAAGTATCTAATACAAAAATATTTTGTGTGGGTGTTGTGTGTGCGTCATGTACATATGTGTGCATTTATGTGTGAAGATGAGCGAGAGAGAGAGAGTGTGGGTGTGTGTGCCCCCGTTGTCTATGTCTTGAGTGTAGTGAGAAAAAAAAAAAGTGCTGTGCGATGTGCTGTGTTGTGTGTGTGTGTGCCGTGTATTTGGTGTGTGTGTGGGTGCATACATGCGTAAGGCGTACGCTGTTATGTGCATTGCCCAATGGAGGGCTGTGACTGCAAGACAAATTTACTCACCTGTGTGCCTAGGCACGTCACACACACACATGCGCGTGCGCCATTCCCTCCATCTCTCATGCAGTTCCATCCAGAAGTCACATTTCGTTGCCGTCGGGCAGAAACCTCATATCTCCATATTTCAACTTTTTATGTTTGTTTGGTTTTTTTGAATGCCCTACTACATCATACAAGAGTGTCACACAAAAATAGCACATCTACAAGCTCACAACGCGGTGCATTGCGCCGCGTTTGTGAGCTTGTAGATCTGCTATTTTTGCTATAAAAAATACATAAAAATCACACCCAGTGTGAAGAGAGTGGTGCCTTTGAATTAGTGTAACTGGTTGCATCCTTGTGTTGCAATCAGCTGCAGCTGTTGAGGCCGGTGCTCAAACGGACGGACGGACAGACCCACACACGCGGTCAAGCATAGGAGTGGCTGGCCCACCACTCAAAAAAAGAACGGTTTGGACATACAAGGTTTTCACCACGACAGCAAACAATATACATGGGAGCGGGGGGGGGGGGGGGGTTGTCAGTGTGTGTTAGTATAATTCCGAGCGGAGGGCCGCAGCGTTATAGACAGCTGTCAGAGAGGAGACGAGGAGGCCAGGACCACAAACTGTCTGTGCCTCGGCGCCCCCCCCCTGGCCACCACGCATCCATCTTCATCAGCCAGACGGGCTGCTCTACCGCCAGGCCCCACCGCCAGCCTGCAGGGGAAGTGTTTACCCCCGAAGCACATCCCCCCCTAATACACTCTCATGCAGTGGTTGGAAAAAGTACTCAAAATGTTTTACTTAAGTAAAAGTATCAATACTGCAATGTAGAAGTACTCTGTTACAAGTATAAGTCTGGAATTCAAAATGTACTTGAGTCAAGAAGACGTGCAAAAGTATTGGTATCAAAATGTAGTTAGAGTATCAAAAGTAGAAGTACTAAAATATTTGAAAATAGCAGATCTACAAGCTCACAACGCGTCGCGAGCTTGTAGATCGGCTATTTTCAGATAGCCTAGGTATAAATAGGGCTAAAGTGGTTAATAACTATAACTAGTAACTAAAGTTTTCAAATAATTGTAGTGGAGTAAAAGTACAATATTTGCCTCTGAGAAGTAGTAGAGTAGAAGTAAAATTGGAAATACTCAAGTAAAGTACAAATACCTCAACATTGTACTTAAGTAAATGTACTTAGTTACTTTCCACCACTGCTGTCATGGGAGAGAGAGGAAAGAGACGAGTACAGGTATATACTGTGTATTCATACATACTGTACATGCGTTGCATGTGTATTTGAGGGAGGGAGATGGAGCAAAGCCAGAGGGGTGGAGATAAGGGTGGGCGAGGAAATGAACATTCCCTCTGTGTGCAATTATCATTGTGAAGAAATGAGTGGCGTGAAATACGGTCGGCGGTAATTGCGGCTGCTCTCTCTTTCGCAAGTGCGCACATACACACACACACACACACACACACACACACACACACACACACACACACACAGACACAGACACACAGGAGGACATGGAAAAAATAACCCATGTCCAATGGATACAATGTAGATACTAGTTAGTCACTTAGTCAAGACTTCTTTCACTTTGGAAATATTTTCAATATCAGCAGAAAATAGCAGTGTCTAGCAGGCTGACTTTGCTACTTTTGTGCAACAGGGCTACACAACGTAGCATAACATAGGACATTCATTTAAGAAGAAAAAAAAGATGAACTATAAGGTTAGATAGAAGGTTTCTGCCTGACAGCTATATGGAATGTAAAAGTAATTAGCAAAAGCACTGAGACTCCAGGCACTGCTGGACTGAGCATTCAATTCCCACAAGAGGCAGCAGCGTGCGCATCAAACGGCCCCTATACGCTCACCCCCTTCTGCCCACACCATTCCAGCCTCTCTGGGAGGAGAAGAACAGCCGAGGAGTAATGTGGGATGGGGGGGTTGGGGGGGGGGAGAGGCTGCACCATGGGGACGGTGGAGGGGTGCACATCTCACAGGATTTAACAAGTTAACGTATGAAAAATGTTTCGGCTCATAGTTTCCATTCGAAAGCTGTAGGCTCCCCTGTCTGTCACCCAGCTTGCATAGCCCACCTCCTTTCTCACACACACACACACACACACACACACACACACACACACACACACACACACACACACACACACACACCACACACACACACACACACACACACACACACAGAGAGAGAGAAAGCCTGTGTGCACTCTATCACGCTACCCAGAAGCTCTTTCAGTTAATGAAAGCATACAACTGGTTTCAGGACAGTCAGTGAGTGTGAATTCACTATTCAAGAGAATAATAGAGCTGAGCCAGGAACTCTAAATGGAGATCAAACCCGTCTGGACAAGGGATTTATGAGCTCAAGGACTCTCTCTCTCTCTCTCTCTCTCTCTCTCTCTCTCTCTCTCTCTCTCTCTCTCTCTCTCTCTCTCTCTCTCTCTCTCTCTCTCTCTCTCTCTCTCTGCTACTGTGCTCTGTACTGAGTCCTCTCCTTGTACAGTATGTCAGATGGTAAGAGGGGGCCCGGGCTCATACGCTGTCAAAGAACGTGATCCAATCTCTTGGCTGGGATTTCCATATCAAGAGCACAATTGTAGTGTCTTGTTATGATTGGCTCGACTCTCGGCTGTTTTCTCTCTCTCTCCTGTTCCTCGCTTTCTCTCTTTCCCTTTTCTTGAGCTCTGCCTCCCCTCCCCTCAGCCTCACTCGTTCTCTTTCTATTTTGATTACTATATATCTTGCCCTCTGCCATGCGAGAGCACTTCATTCCTTTATCTTCTTTGTCTCATCTTTTTTTCGTTGCCCCTAACTCTTGCCCTTGCTCTCTCGCCTCCTCTCTCTCTCTCTCGCGCACACACACATTGAAGTAAGCCGACAGGCTAATGTAAAAGCACTTGGCTCTCCCTGTGGTGCCTCTAAAAGGGGGGGCCCAGAAAACAAATTGCTTGTCGGTGAGAGACGGCACAGCCGGCGGAGCCCCCTCACTGTTGCACCGCCACCTCTAGCCTTGCCCCGCGAACCCGGCCTCTGTGATGCATCACTAATGCTCCATGGAGCTGGAGCGGCGTCGTCGCACTCGCTCCTTTCCAAACCTCCTCCTCCCTGTTTTCATGCCCCCCCCCCCCACCCCCTCCTCTGTCCTTTGCTTTCATCCACACGGCTCTCTCGCAAAACAACGGGGTATGTGTATTTCAGCACCTCACATCGCGGACAGCTCTCCTACATGGCCTGTGTATTTCAGCACCTCACATTGCGGACAGCTCTCCTACATGGCCTGTGTATTTCAGCACCTCACACTGCGGACAGCTCCCATACGTGGTCTGGGGTATTTCAGCACCTCACACTGTGGATAGCAACCTGGCCGCTCAGTGTAGTCTTCCTTAGAAAGAGAGGGGATGTCAGCACCAGGTGAACTGGACAGCTCCGCATTTTCAGAGCCTCACATCATTGCTGTAGCAGTATCATGCTTAGATTGAAGGCTTATGAACAGGCTAGTTACATGCATTTACTTGGTGTCATAGATGTAAGGAAACAAATTATATTGAAAAACAGCAATAAAAACAAGCATGTATAATTCTATAAAATGTTTCGTCATTCCTGGTCCTTTAGCATTATAAAGTCAGTAGTTTAATTTGATACAATTATGGCTGCGCTAATTATAGTGGCTGCTTACTGTTTGAATGTTTGTCAGCGTGATTCTCAGTAACAGCATTTATAATCCAAAAAAAACAAGCTAACGCTAGCTAAAAAATGCTATGATAGTACAGTTGTTTGCAATGTATCCCAGCAGTGTTTGTATTTCCTTGTAAATAAGAAGGAAAAAAAGAAACACAAGTTGAGTGTAGCTGCTTCACACTGCCTTAAGGCTAGAAGCTTGCCTCCCTCAGTTAGACCGCATTGTGTAACAAATATGGCATTTTATTTGGGTAATTTAAATATCTAAGCGTGTACCTGAGGGTTAATAATGCAAGTTCTTTTGGAGCCGAGTGTTTACTTATTCAATATAAAATAATTCCGGGTAATGTATTCTAGCTGGAGGCTAGAGTGTACTGCTTATTTGTCCAATGAACCATCCGAATCCTCAACACTGCACCACCGCGGAACTTTTATTTGGCGACGGCAGGGTGATTATTAGCCAGTAAATAAAGTGTGCGCTACTGTGAGCGTGTGGGTGGGTGAGTGGGTGAGAGAGAGAGAGAGAGAGAGGGAGGCGTAGCAAGAGGATGTTTGAGTGTTAAATCCTAAGCCTATATGTCGTACAACAGTGTCGTGCAACCGTAAATAGCAGATATGCAAGCTCACAACGCGTCGCGTCCGCGACACGTTGTGCATATCTGCTATTTTTGGGCAAGCAATCTCACCGTAAAACAAAGCATTAAATTGGGCTTCAGTCTACCCCCCCTCCCCCCCCAGCTTTTTTTCCTCTTCTCACTTCATCTTCTGGTCTTTCTCCTCATCTCCGTTCTTCCTCCCGCTCCTCTGCTTTCATCTGTGTCTCTTTTCTCCATCAGTCCGGTCCAGGCTTGTTCTAATGAAACAATAACAGCGACAGCCTGTCACCATCTGCTCCTCTCACTGCTCCGTCACCTCACCCCCCCCCCCCCCCTCTCTCTCTCTCTCTTCCACTCATTTTCTCACTCTGTCGTGCACTCGTGGCGCAGGGAGGCGGGCATGCACGCACTTACACGTGCACACACACATACACACACACACAGCGGTGCAGGCATGAACGTGAATACCACTCGTGCGTATATTATTGCATGCACATAAAACACTCCTATCATTCCCTCATTCGGTCACTCACTCTCTCACTCAGTCAGTCCTCCTTTATTCAGTCTCTCCCTCTCTCTCTCTCGCTCTCTCCCTCCCTCCCTCTCTCTCTTTCTCGTTTCTCCAAGTAATTCACTTGCACTAGTAGTACGGGCGCTGCAGACTCTCACTCTATCTCTCTCTCACCTCTCTCTCTCTCTCTCTCTCTCTCTCTCTCTCTCTCTCTCACCTCTCCCTCTCCCTCTCCTCTGACTCCTAACTTCTAATTCACTTTCAGCAGTGACGGCGCAGAGCGGACTTAACTCTCATTCAAGCAACCGGGGCCCTGGCCATAACAATAGCCATTAAACGGCATGTCATTGCCGGAGCTGTGGGCAATGTCATCCATTCTGCGGTTTCCCTCCCCTCCCGCGGTGGAAATGTGTGGTTGCCGGTACCGCTGTGTCCACGCTTTTATTTCATATTGAGTAAGTGCTGCTACGCCTGACCGACTGATATATGGTCTCATTATATTGTTTGATGGCCGCGGCTGAGTGTGGGTGATTATGTCGGTGATAAAGCGCGGCGAGCAGGGGGGGCTGATGGGCCGATAGGCTCATTAACCCATTAAGACCTGAGAAGATTCTAGAAATGTCTTCTAAATCCTAACAATTTTTTGAAAGAAAAACCCACATTTTTTTTCCTCGATTTTTCAAAAATAGCAGATCTGCAAGCTCGTAGCGCGGCACTCGGTGCCGCGCTATGAGCTTGTAGATCTGCTATTTTTGAATAGCCAAAGAAATCTAAAGTGACACAGATGCGTTCCAGGTATCAATGGGTTAAGACACATATTGATCAGACGCATTGACTTGTGGCTGCGTGCGCTTGATGGGTGCTTCGCGGAAGGGTGTGTTTGTGTGTCTGTGAATGTTCGCATGTGGAATGAGAGAGAGACAGAGTGTGTGCGGTGAGTGCAAATGTTTGTGGGCGTCTATGAGCAAATGCGTTATTGTCTATTATTTATGTCCGTGGTTCTCAAACGTGTTGATTTCAAGGACCCCCAGTTTTGGTATGCATTACACCACGGACCCCATAAATCTTGAGCGTTCAAATGGAACCAAGTGGTCCTGCAAATGCCTGCAAATCTTGAAGTCTTTTTTTTTAACTCATTCAGTGCCAATGAAATCAAAAAAATAATTGCGAACTGTGCCAGCAATTTTTCAATTATCTTATACCTTTTTTCAAGTAGTCACAGAATATCACTGAGGGTTGCACTGTGTGGTTTCACAAATGTCAACGAGGTCATTGGACCTTGTTGAAAAAGTGCTCAGGAGCCGAGATACAGCCTTTTTCAGTAATAAGTTAAACAAGAAGTGAATAGAGCAGCAAATCTTCAAATGATGATATCATGGGTTTTGAACGTTTTTTTCCAAAAACAATTTTTTTTACATTTCTTTTCAAAAACACGTCAAACGCGCCATTGGCACGTTGCGCCATTGCGGTAAAACACGTCAATGGCACTCAATGAGTTAAAAGGCGAACATTTTTAACTCAAATCTTTGCCTCTGGGGGTCACTGGCACAACATATTTTCAGGTGGTGGCCACAGACATATCAATTTGGGGGTCCTTGGCACAACAAAGTCTGAGAACCACCGTCTCAGACTGCCTCTACCCCCCCACCCCCACCTCAGCTCCCACCCCATCTCCCGAACCCAACGCTCCCCGACCCGGTTGGCTTCACAGCTTGGCTACAGGTGTCAGGTGGTGGTGTTTATTTGTACGTGGGCAGGGGGGCTCACTGAAGGGGGCTTCACATGATGACTCTACTGAGGACGGGTGCCAGCGCGGCAGCTGGTGTGGATACTGCTGGGTGTCAGCTGTTATTTGGCAGGCAGACAGGCGTGGAGGAGTCTCTCCTAAGCGCCTCCCTGCATATCGGGATTGTTTTGTATGTGCACAGCTGGCAGAGCCGCCGCTGAGAGACCCGCTGTAATTGTACCTGATGCTCGGATGCAAAGTTGTTGAGTATGCATGCGGTACGATCCTGTTAATTTAACTCTGACAGTGGAGAAAGAAATTGGCAAATTGAGTTATTTTCCCCATGTCACTTGTATTGTGTTTGTTGTATATCGTTGCTGTTGGGCAGAAACCTCCTATGTCCATATTCATTTTTTTTTTTGTAAATTAACGCCCTACTTGATCATACTACAGCGTCACAAAAAAGCATCAAAAAGTAGCAGATCTTCGCGGTGCGTTTTGCACTTGTAGATCTACTACTTTTGCTATTTTTGAATTTGAATCTTGAAAAGTAAAATTTTCGGACGTATGAGGTTTCCACCCCGAGACCATATGGTCACTGTCGGGTGGAAACCTTGTATGTCCAAATGCGTAACTTTTCAAGAAATGTAAAAAAAAATCCAATGGCGATGTAGTTATTTAGTCACAAGCTCTTGTTACTGGACGTGACCACTTTGACTTTAGCCAATCTACAGGCTTGTACATCGGCTATTTTCACAACTTTTGCTTGACACTCCTGTATGTATCATGTGGGGCATTCATTTATAATAAAAAAAATAAGAAAAAAATGGAGATAAGGGGATGTAATGTCAGGCCTGTCTTGCACCAGTGTAGATGTGAACAATTGACTTGTTGCTATGTTGTAGATGTAAACAATTGACTGTTGCTATGTTGTAGATGTAAACAATTGACTGTTGCTATGTTGTAGATGTAAACAATTGACTGTTGCTATGCTGTGTGCCTGTATGTCATTCTCAGCTGGTGGAGCCCCTGACCCCCAGTGGGACGGCCCCCAACCAGGCCCAGCTCCGCATCCTCAAGGAGACCGAACTGAAGAGAGTCAAGATCCTCGGCTCTGGAGCCTTTGGAACGGTCTACAAGGTAAGAGTGTGTGTGTGTGTGTGTGTGTGTGTGTGTGTGTGTGTGTGTGTGTGTGTGTGTGTGTGTGTGTGTGTGTGTGTGTGTGTGTGTGTGTGTGTGTGTGTGTGTGTGTGTGTGTGTGTGTGTGTGTGTGTGTGTGTGTGAGAGAGAGAGAGTGCGCGTGTGCGCAATATTCCGGTGTAAAAATGGGACTTCAAAGTGACGTCAAAAACCCATACACCTGCCAACTATGGTAACACTGACCATGACCTTGGCTGCTATGCTGAAACATGACATGTTCGAGCTATAACGGTACTGAACTGCCGTGTGAAGTTTCATTCCAATTGGAGCCCAGAATGAAGACGCTAGAACGATGACAATCTGTGTGTGTTTATAAAGAACGATGACCTTGACCTGTCACCCTGACCGTGGCCCTAGAATCCTGATACACAAAGCTATCTCGGTGTTGAACCTTTTGTATGACATTTCATTTCAAATCAGATCCCAAATGAAGGCAGTAGAGCAATGGCAAGAGCAAGTTAAAGGAGGCTGGTGTTGCGATAACGTTAAACAGTAATCTGGCTTTCTGGAAATGGTTTCCACTGCCGTATGGTTTCCTATAGACAGTGGTGGAAAGTAACTAAGTACATTTACTCAAGTACTGTACTTAAGTACAATGTTGAGGTATTTGTACTTTACTTGAGTATTTCCAATTTTCAACACTTTTACTTCTACTCCACTACATCTCAGAGGCAAATATTGTACTTTTACTCAACTACAATTATTTGAAAACTTTAGTTACTAGTTACTTTTCAGATATAAATTATGATATTATGAAGCATACATTAACCACTTTAGCCCTATTTCATACATAGGTTATTTGAAAATAGCCGATCTACAAGCTCATCGCGACGCGTTGTGAGCTTGTAGATCTGCTATTTTCAAATATCTTTGTACTTTAACTTTTGGTACTTTAAGTACATTTTGATGCCAATACTTAACTACTTTTACCTATAGATGTCTCTTTATCAACCACGGTTTCTGATAAAAGCCTTTTATTTAAAAGCGAAAATGAAACTGGCAACCCGGAAGTTAATGGAATAACCTACAAAACAATCCTTTCCCCCCTTCACGTATAGCCTACCACTTTTGTTTTGATGGTATAACAATATATATTCCATGGCGGCCATCAACATTGGATTATGATAGTCTACATAAATTATGTGGGATCATGAATCCAACAGGATACAGTTCACAGCTTTTTGGCACAGCAGCGCAGTGAGCACACCTCTCAGCACATCAAAGGCGGTGCTGCGTGTGTGTGCGTCGGCTCCCACATTAGAACGGAGCGCTTTTATAACTAATTAATGTTTTAAATCCAATTTGAGGACTGCCGACGGTCACATTGAAAAATAAAATTAGCGTAACACTGCTAGTTTGGAAAAGAGGAACAATAACTGTTGTCCTTGACAAAACCAATCTTACCTAGCACGGTTTGTATTCTGTACACACGCAGACACAAGGAGCAAAAGAAAATACAAATAAACGTTTAATTAAAGCACGACTTGTCAAAAACCTCCCGGTGGGCGTCGACTTGTGTTAATGACGCGCAATGCCCTACTCCTGTATATACTGTGTCATCACTGTCCAAAACAATAACGTTTCAGGAAATGGAAAAAATAACCTGTGTTCAATGTAGTCATTAGTCACAAGTTCTTGTTAATACAGTACTTTTCATTGGTTAAATAGTTATGAAACACACAGACAGACTTAACCACTTTCAACCTGAAGTCCCTATTGTGGGCAGCTCATTATTTTCATTAAAAGAAATGTTTCAAAGAATTCCAAAATAGAGAAGATTGCCGATCTACAAGCTCACAACACATCACATGGCAAAGTGCTGTGAGCTTGCAGATCGTCTACTTTTGCGCAATACTGTCATACGACAAACAAAGCACAAAATAGGGCATTCATTCACTCTTTCATTGCCATGGACGAAAATTCCCGTCCGATTTTGCAATGGCCCACACTGCCAATGACGAAAATGACGAAAATCTAAAAAAAATAAAAATTCATTTTTTTTAATTATTATTCTCAAAGGAACTAGGAGATAACGCCAAAAAGTTGCTGCTCCATTCACTTCAATGTTAAAAAATAAACAGAGAAAAAAATCAAAATGTTCCTGTGTTTTACCATGTATTTTTGAGTGAAACATGCTATTTTCAAACATCAGACAACAAATGTCAACGAGGTCACGGTGACCTCGTTGACATTTGTGAAACCACACCTGAAAACCCTCAGTGATTAGCAAACCATCAGGGGATCAGTCATACTGGAGATAACTATTCTGTGACTACTTGAAAAAGGTAAGAAAAATAGCAAAATCCTGGCACTGTGGGACCACACAGCCAGAAATAAGTCTGGCAATGAAAGAGTTAATGAGAAAATAGAAACATAAAAAGGATTAAATATGTACGATGGTACAAGGTTAGTGCCCGGCGGCAGCAGTATCCTCACATAACCCTTACGTCAGGACCTAATTCATGGTGAATCCTCTTGGTGAGGCCCATCGATCGCCGCTGGTAGGTAGGTCATTTAATGGCAGAAAGATAGGTGGTTTTCGGTCCCCCATGTATTAATGTTCTTGGACTTTTGGACCAAATTGCATTCTGTGATCATTTTAACCCATTTAGACCGGGAACGCAGCTGTGTGTCATTTTAAGATTTATTTGGCTATTCAAAAATAGCAGATATACAAGCTCACAGTGCGGCACCGATTGCCGCGCTACGAGCTTGTAGATCTGCTATTTTTGAAAAATCGTGAACATTTACGCAAATCTTTGAATATATATATTTTTAAAGCAAACATTTGTAACTCAAATCGTTGCTTCTGGGGATCTCTGGAACATATTTTGAGATATTTTTGTTCTTTTATATATTATGTTTGATATATTTCATATATTTTATATATTTTTTTAATATTTTTACATTTTAAATTTTTTTATATTTGTATATTTTTATATTTTCTATGTTTTAAAAAAATGGCTTTAGAAAACGTTTTTAGAATCGGCCTCGGGTCTAAATGGGTTAAACGATAGAATAAAAACGAGAAACAAGTGGAAAATGATACTGAGATAATGAGATTTTTGTTCCTTTTTTTAGTGGACAGAGTTTTTTATACTTTGATAGATCACCGCAAATTGGGGGGGGAAAAAATCTATGTCGTCTGCTGATTTCTGACACCGGAATCAATGTTTTCATAAATCACAGCTTGGGATTTGACCATCAGCACAAGCCTCACGTACAACAAAGCTTTTATGGATGAGACCCCCGCGGCCTATGGGGGGGTGGGTGCACAGATCGGATCGGAAACAGCAAAATACGGTTCCCTTCGGCAAGTCCACCCGCCCTCAACACACTTATTTATGCCACCTGTGTATACTCAGCAATCGCACTGAATAAATATTGCATTACCAGCTATCAGCAGGAATCCTGTATTTATAGTCCTATTTATTTTATAGCTCATGGTTTCTTTCTTTTGTTTCAGTTTTAGTTTTTGTTTTGTGTTTTTTTGTCTGTCTGCCTGCATGCATAATCAACACAAATCTACAATTAAACTATTTTATAGCGACCTTTCGTTACGCAGGGAGGCGTCGGGTTTCAAACACTGCATTGGAAATCCCAAGAATCCATGAGATATCATGCATGGATATTTTGTTTAGATCATAACTATTTGAACAGGGTTAGTCAATAAGAGCCATGACTCAGAACAATTCTTATGACTCAATAACAATTCAATAACAATTTCTTGTCAGTATCTTGCTCATGAGGATATATTGTTCTCACATATAGACATCAAATACAGTCATTTTGATTGTTTGTGGCTTTGTTTGCCTGTTAGCAGAATTACTTGAGATTTGTCCAGATTTCATGGATGGTGTGGATCATGCATGGGCAACTGGCGGCCCGGGGGCCACATGCCCTTCACTTAAGGCGGCCCGCAGGTTAATATCAGAATAGTCATATATTATTGATTTCAGCTGTTACAATTCCAAACATGCAAACATAACCCGCTTTAATTACTTAAGTCTATATTAGTAGCTTAATGACTAGTATTACAATGTTATTGTCTTTTTTATGTCCAATGTATTTATATTTAAGTTCATAAAGTTAACATAAGAATAACTAAATGCATTTGAAATTAAATAAAAATTTAACTTTTCAGGATTCCATTAAAAACAATTGCAAAAAATAGCTGCAAATGCTACTCAAGCAAATGCAATGTGGCCCTCTGGAGTGAGTGTGGAAATATAGTGGCCCTCTCAATCATCAAAGTTACCCACCCCTGGTGTGGATGATCAGTAGGCTGCCCCTGAAGAGGTGATTAACTTTTTGGGTCAAAGGTCAAGGTCTCAGTCTCAGTCAAGGTCGAAGATGAGGATGGATGGGTAGATTTGTATGAAACCTGGGGCGGTGGGGGGAGTTGTCATTATAGGCTCCCACAAGACATGATTAACCTTTTTGGGTTGAAAACGTGAGAGGACAATGTCAGAAGTACACAATCCATCATATTGCAGGTGGAAATGGCATATCTTGACTATTGCATTATTGACTTTGATTTGGGTTGGGTTGGGGGGCACACTTTTAGATACACATAACATATCCATACCGACAACATACAGTAACAACACTCAGATAATACTTTATTTAAACCTTACCTATATAAAGCAAAACAAATCCTTTTTGTGGGATATTTCACTTAAAAAAAATTTTTTTTCATTTTCCAAAAACAATATTAAAAATAAATGAAAAACGTTATTGAAAAAACCCGGCCCCCTCGCGTATTAGGAGGGCAGGGTGAGTCACCAGAACCAAGGACGGGTGTTTTCGATGAATCTAACATGTTAAAAATGGAGTTCGAAGTTATAATGGGTTTGTATAGGAAGGGGGCGTGTCTGATAAAATGAATATCAAATATCTAAATACTGAATCAAGCAACTTAAAAACGGTCTGGGGGGCTCAGAAAAGCCTGAGTAGATGATAAAACGACCCAAAGTTTTTTTTTAAGTGAAATATCCCTTTAAGTAAAAGTAGCAATACTGCAATGTAAAACATTTACTTAAGTAAAAGTACAAAGGTATTGGTATCAAAATAGTACTCATTATGCAGAATGTACCATTTCACAAGTTTTCAAATGTATAAAATGTATACAAATCCTTTGAAAATAGCAATACAAGCTCCCAATGCGTCGCATCGCGACGCATTGGGAGCTTGTAGATCGGCTATTTTCAAATGGCCGAAAAGTGTATAGGGCTGAAGTGGTTAATGTATGTTTTGTAATAATAATCAAAATATAGAAAGTAACTAGTAACTAAAGTTTTCAAATAATTGTAGTGGAGTAAAAGTGCAATATTTGCCTCTGAGATGTAGTGGAGTAGAAGCAAAAGTACCGAAATTTGGAAATACTCCAGTAAAGTAAAAATACATAAAAAATTGACTTAAGTACAGTACTTGAGTACATGTACTTAGTTACTTAAAGGGATACTTCACTTTCACATAAAATAAACATTTAAAAAATATATTAAAAATAAATGAAAAAAGTAATGGAAAATTCATGGCCCCCTCACGCATTAGAGTGTCCTACTAATGTGTGAGGGGGCCTTTATTTTGCCATAACTTCTTTCATTTTTTTTAAATATATTTTTTTAATGTTTATTTTATGTGAAAGTGAAGTATCCCTTTAACGCCATTGCCGACTGACGGCCACATTCCAATTCCTCACATTCCTGCCTGCTCGCTCGCTCGCTCGCTCTTCATGCACGTCATGTTGTATTTAGATGCTGCTGTATTTATCATATATGAGCTGTTTGGCATGCGTCCTAGCCCACACCATGCACAACAAACAGCACGATATTGTATAAATAAAGATCAACCCATTATTGAATGTTGTTGCTTCGGTAGCTTTGATCACTGCACTTCAGTTATCTCTGCTGTTTAATCAAGGGGGGCACTTTAACCCATTAAGCCCTGGAACGCA
>NC_137626.1:29247768-29370268 GCF_963280865.1 Gymnoscopelus braueri | reverse complement strand
TAACGCACACGATCGGCCAAGTTACTGGACGGGAGAGGATTAAAATAGTATGTATTTTCATGCATAAGCAGTCCGACACGTTGGCGTGTCAAATTGGATAGCCAACGGTGTCTTCAAGGCTATACGGCGTGCGTGCAATTCAAAAGAATCTGCGGCGCTGCGGTTCAGCATCTCGCAATACTTCACTGCTATTGAATTATTGATAAATAACACTTCATTATAAGGGTGGTATAGGCGAGCCCTTCTCCGCCTCCCCCCATTCCACATACAGCCAGAACGCTCCGGTCACGAATGAATGTAGTGGGACGGTGGTGTACGGTAAAGAAGAGCACTTACTTGAGTACTGTACTTAAGTACAGTCGTGTGGGTACTTTCACTTTACTGGAGTATTTCCAATTGTCGATCATTTATACTTCTACCCCACTACATCTCAGTTAAAAATGACTGTTGCACTGGAGTTATTATACGACAACTGCAGTTGCTAGTTACTTTGCAGATTTCGATTTTCTGGTCTTGTCCTACAGCAACGTTTTTCAGGTCAAGGACCCCTTAGCTGAGAGAGAGATGAAGCAGGGACCCCCATTACATATTGTATTCATGTTAAATGTGTGTTTTCAGACATTTAACCACTTAAACCGTCAATACTTAGTAAACTCGACCTTTGGTCTGCTCTTTATTCCCTCTACACCAAACCTCTTTTGTTTTCAGCTAGTGTTCCCCTCAGAATAGGGATGCTAGGGTTCAAGTGTTTAGTGTGAAAAAAATTCCCAGAAGTCCCAGACCCCCTGTTGAAGACCCCTGTCCTACAGTTTATTGCGCTGATCAGAGCAATGGTCACCAAGATATGACCATTTCTGGTAACACTGTTGTAACACTGTCGTAGCACACCGTGTGTGTGCAATTTAGGTTTTTTGACGTGGCTATTCTCATGGCAGACCCCTGAACAGCGTTTGTACCAGGTTTTATGTGGATCGGAGCAGCGGTACGGGCCTGAACAACGCGTGTCCCCTGGGGGGCCCCCATGGCAACAGCAAGCCGGCTTGTACGACGTGGCCCCTAGTTTGACTATTGTCATGGCAGATGCCTGAACAGTGTTTTGTGCCAGGTTTGGTGCGGATTGGAGCAACAATGTGCCTGTGGCCACCGGCCACTGACACGTGGCTCCTGCTGTGACTATTGGCATGGTAGGCCCCTGAACAGTGTCTGTGCCAAGTTTGGTGCAGATCGGAGCAATAATGGTGCACCTTGCACGTCCGAATGTTATAAATGTTACATTTGTGACGTCCACCATCCACTGTCCACTGTCCACGGTCGACCCACCCTCTAGGCAATTTTAATGTAGGATTAAAACATACATTAAACCATTGAATCCGGGAACGCATCTACAAACGCATCAACAGGTTTCTGAAAAACAGTGGTTCTCGAACTTTTTCAGGTCAAGGACCTCCAAAATTATATGTATTTGGCCGCCGACCCCCATATCAAAATATTTAGTTCCAGGGACCCCCCAGAAGCAAAGATTCTTATTCAAAAAATAGCAGACCTACAAGCTCGCCGCGCTATGAGCTTGTATATCTGCTATTTTTGAATAGCCAAAGAAATCTAAAATGACACAGATGCGTTCCCGGTCTTAATGGGTTAACTGATAAATGATGTTCTAGTATTATAGGTTAATCCACCCAGAAGCGCATAAAGTAATTAAAACCGGCCCCTACTTTACCAGCTGCAACATTAAAAGTGGTGAACACATTATTGTGCATAATGAGTATACTTTTATGTTTTGGTACTTACTCGAGTAAAATGATGAACGCAGGACTTTTACAGAGAGTATTTCTACATTGTAGTATGGCTAAAAAATCTTCTTCCACCACTGCATACAGTAGTAGCAATGATTGACCGATACACAGGGCCTAGATAATAGCTCTTCTGCCTGCAGTAATACGACTCCCACATTTGCAGTACAGTTAGTGGGGATTGATCTGTTCTGAGCCAGTGTAACACCTATCTCCAGGGCTTTTCAGTATTATACTATTTATTCTAATCTGTTTTGTATTCTGTCTTGTCCATAAATGTGCTCTTTATTGAATTCAAGCGTTTCCATGTAAAATTTTGCCCGTGAAGTCAAAGTCGACGTCCAAAGTGCTTCCTGGTCGATACTAGTTACTGTATCTTATTTAGATCTATGCCAGCTTTGCTTTGCTTTTTATAGCGCAGTGGTTTTCAAAGTGGGGTTCCGGGGGACCCGCAGGGCTCCTTGAGCTGGTTTCAGGGGGTCCTCAGACAATTTAGTAATTTAATTAATGAAATATATATAGGCATTTAGGCAAAATATATATATATATTTCTAGCACATTGTCGCTGTCAGGCAGAAATGTTCTCCATATTTCAACTTTTTAAAATGTTCATAAATAAATGCCCTGCCCCCACCCCCCCCCCCCCATATATTATTTCTGTAACAATATCCATTATTGCTTTTAGTGTTGTTGCTGATATATAGTGTATTGTATGTCGTGATAATGAAGCGAATACAATGGACCACAATGGAATTCTGCATAATTACCCCGTTGGAGAAAATAACTAATGCTCTTACTGTACTTCCGACCTTGCACGTATTACTGTATAGTTGCTATAGTCGGCTCTGGATAAGAAGTGCATCAGCTTAAATGCCTAAAAAAAATAATATATATATATATATAAAGAGAGATATTTATATATATATATATATATATATATATATATATATATATATATATATATATATATATATATATATATATGTATATATATATAAATAGCAGATATACAAGCTCGTAACGCGTCACAAAATAGCTTGTAGATCTGCTATTTTTGAAGAAAAAAAAAGTGTGCAAATCTGCTAGTTGCTAGTCGGTTCTGGAGAAGAAGCAGCTATAAAATGCCTTAAAATTTAAAAACGATTCTCTCTCTCTGCCTGTCCCTCCCCCCCCCCCCCCCCCCCCCCACACACCCTTCCCTCCCTCCCCCCACAAACCCCGTCCCTTCCCCCCAAGGAGGCCCTGATCATGGCCAGCATGGAGCACCCCCACCTGGTGCGCCTGCTGGGCGTGTGCCTGAGCCCCACCATCCAGCTGGTGACGCAGCTCATGCCCCACGGCTGCCTGCTCGACTACGTCCACGAGCACAAGGACAACATCGGCTCCCAGCTGCTGCTCAACTGGTCCGTCCAGATCGCCAAGGTAAGGAAAAACACAAAGCAAAGCAGGGGGGTCCACATTGTATAGGGTTGGGGTGCGGATGGTTAGTAATTCGTTGTTGTCGGGGCAGAAACCTCTTATGTCCATATTCTAACTTTTTGTGTTTTTTCGTAAATCAGCCCATTAAGGCCTGATGTTCCGATTCTACAAATGTCATCTAAATCCCAATAGTAATCCCCATAAAACGTATGTTGCCATTTCAGTGGTTCATAATTGTCAAAGACCCCCCAAAATTATATGTAATTGTCCACGGACTCCCCATCTCAAAACATTTTGTTCCAGGGACCCTCAGTGAATACATTTTTTTTTTTTACTCCCACATATATATTTTTTAAATAGCAGATCTACAAGCTCATAGCGTGGCACATAGTGCCGTGCTACAAGCTTGCATATATAAGCTTTTATATTAGTATACAAGCTTGCATATGTAAGCTTGTATATCTGCTATTTTTGAAGTGTAAAATTATGCTTTTTAGCTCAAATAAAAAATGCCGACACAGATGTTTTCCCGGTCTTAATGGGTTCATGAATTAAAGTTCTCAGTCGCCACGACTGATTTCAGTCTTTTGGAAACCATGGAAGCCAGCATGTCTTCTATGGAAGCATGTTGCACAGCGAAAATAACCGATCTACAAGCTCTCAATGCGTCGCAGACGCATTGAGAGCTATTTTCAGTTAATATTTTCAAAGATTGGAGCATTTGAAGTGGTGAAATTAGCAACATTTTTAGAAGCATTTTCCATAAAACCCTAATGGTCTCTGATATGTTATAAAAATCAAAGGTTAAAGCCTCAATCTGTGATTTCTTCACCTGGTTGGCAGTATGTAGAACAGCAGGAACAATATTACTAAAACATAATCAAAATTCATTTTACATATTTTGTTAATTGTTTAGGAAACGGTGCTAGTGTGAGGAGGGCTCCTTTCACACTGTTTCATAAATCACATAATAAGACTTGGTCAGACACATTCTTTCAGTTTATTTTATTTTGCTTTAATCCATGCAGTGTCAACTGAACACTATAAACAATTGAGTTAAAACACACAAGTATTTTGTCAAGCGACATTTTAAATGGGAAATATGACATATTTAGAACCACAATACCTCCAAGTAAGCTGTTCTAATATTTTATTATGGCGTTATCATTTTATTATCAGTGATTCAAGTGACTGCAGGGTTCATAGTCTACCTCACCCCTTGTGGTTTCATAAAACTATTTTAATGTTTAACATAATGACCTCTGCTAACCATCATATAACATGTCATACTTTATAATGTCATAAAGACATTCATTAAACGTGTTGATTCTATTTTAGAAATAGTGTAAAAAGTACAGTACAGTTAAGTACAATTGTAAAAGCATCATAATAATAGTCTGAAACATTTTATACTGTAGTGAAGTATCTCGATTCGTCAACATGATTAATACTGAGATTATTTAATCTCTAGATGAATCCCCTATAATATTAGTTACCATTACCCTTTACAACATTCAAATAACCCTGTTATTGTTGGCATTACTATTACTGATATTAATACTACTATCATCATCATCATTATGTGTAACTACATTGTTCCAGAGTTACACTGACCTTCCATGGTAACATCTTCAGAGGGAGCTGAGTATAACTCATTTCAATGAATGGAAAGAGTGTGTCAGTGAAAGAGTGTGTGAAGGTGTGTATGTGTGTGTTAGTATCAGGATCAGAGAATGACAGCGTTCCTTTGTTCCAGTCCAGCTGGACTCTGATCTTCTTGGGGTTCTGCTTCACTGAGAGATCAGTGGGTGACTTTGGTGAGAAGTATGCTCTGTATTTACCTTTATATAACTCTATGCTCCAGAATTGACCCCATATGTTTCCCTTCCTCTGATGAGACTCTGCTTTCACACCCAGTGACCAGCATTTATTGTCTCCAACCTCAACATCCCAGCTGTGAGTCCCAGAGTTAAAGCCCTCCGAACCAAAGACACGGCGCCAATAGTCAAACCTCTCTGGGTTGTCAGGAAGCTGCTGTTTCTCTCCACGTCTCACACAGGTCAGATCATCAGACAGAATGAGTTGTGGATTGGCAGTGTTGGGGTCCAGAATGACAGGAGTGTAGGAGACAATGTCCTTCATCTTGTCCCAGACTCTGAAGGCCAGGTTCTTCAGGTGTTTGGCCTCGTCTATCAGTGCTCCTGAGACCGGCTGTGGGTCCTGCAGTGTGAACTGGACTCTTTCCACAGTGGTCTTGTAGTTCTGCAGGAATGAGATGTGTTCAGCTCTCAGCTCCTCCTCTATGGCCCTGATTGTGTCTGAAAGGGTTGATATGTCTCTGTTCAGACCCTCAGTCTTCTCCTTCATCATCTGACTCTTCTGCTGCTCTTCCTCCCTCAGTGCAGTGATCTTGGCCTCCTCTTCCTCTTGTAGAAACCGATGGAGCTTCTTAAACTGTTCCTTCATCTGCCTCTCTGTGTGCCGGGCCCGGACCTTAATGTGTTCTGCAGTTTGGTCACAGTTTGTTTTAGCTTTATTGAAGACCTCCAGTTTCTCCCGTAAAGGCTTCAGTGATTTCTGGACTTCCTCCTTGTGATCCAGGGCAGCTTCATCGATGGGTCTGAAACTGTGTTTGATGTGTTTTTTAGAATCTCGACACACAGAACAAGCTGGCTGTTGACATTCCAGACAGAACAGTTTGAGTTTCCCATTATGCAGACTGCAGCGAACCTCAGTGTTGACCTCAGACCCTGTTGAAGCTCTCTGATGTCTCTCCTGTATGAAGGCCTCACACAGGTTCTTCAGAGCCAGGTTACGAGGAGGATCGATTGAATGTCTCTTCTTGCAAACTGGACATTCCTTTATTTCCTTCTTTCTCCACCATTCCTGCAGACAGGCTTTACAGAAGCTGTGGCTACATGACAGGAGAACAGGATCTTTAAAGATGTCACAACACACAGGACATGAATAATCCTCTTCTGGGCGAGATGCGTTGGAAGCCATTTTGTCTCAGAGTGTAGCCACAAATACTCTGCTCGAGACAGGAAATCAGCCAGTCAGTGGTGGTAACACTCCCTCTTCTAGAATATTCTAATGAAGTTTACTTTCACTGTGAAAGTGGTTCTTGTTTAAGTCCATTGGTCTGAGTCTCTCCTGTAGCTGTGGAAAGACAGTCTGTCGTCCTAACTCGGAGTTGTGTGTTTGATCTGAAGGTGAATCTTATCGTTTCACATGAGTCTGCCAAGAGGTGGAGCTTTGACGCACCTGTTGCGCAAAGTTCTCTCTCTCTCTCTCTCTCTCTCTCTCTCACTCTCACTCTCACTCTCACACACACACACACACACACACACACACACAGACACAGACACAGACACAGACACAGACACACACACACACACACACACACACACACACACACACACACACACACACACACATGAATTAAAGTTTCTCAGTCTTCACGACTGATTTCAGTCTTTTGGATTCCATAGAAGCCAGCATGTCTTCTATGGAAGCATAGAAGCACAGCTAAAATAGACAATCTACAAGCTCTCAATGCGTCTGCGACGCATTGAGAGCTTGTAGATCAGCTATTTTCGGTTAATATTTTCAAAGATTGGAGCATTTGAAGTGGTGAAACTAGCAACATTTTTAGAAGCATTTTCCATAAAACCCTATTGGTCTCTGATATGTCATAAAATCAAAGGTTAAAGCCTCAATCTGTGATTTCTTCACCTGGTTGGCAGTATGTAGAACAGCAGGAACAATATGACTAAAACATAATCAAGATTCATTTTACATATTGTGTTAATTGTTTAGGAAACGGTGCTAGTGTGAGGAGGGCTCCTTTCACACTGTTTCATAAATCACATAATAAGACTTGACCAGACACATTCTTTCAGTGTGAGATTTTATTTTGCTTTAATCCATGCAGTGTCAACTGAACACTATAAACAATTGAGTTAAAACACATAAGTATTTTGTCAAAGAACATTTCAAATGGGCAATATGACATATTTAGAACCACAATACCTCCATGTAAGCTGTTCTAATATTTTATTATGGTGTTATCATTTTATTATCAGTGATTCAAGTGACTGCAGGGTTCATAGTCTACCTCAGCCCTTGTGATTTCATAAAACTATTGTAATGTTTAACATACTGACTGTCATACTGAATGTCATACTTTATAATGTCTATATCAGAAATTTAGTAAAAAGTACAGTACAGTTTCAGTCCTGAGATTTTATTTTGCTTTAATCCATGTGGGTTAACGCCCTACTTGATCATACTACAGCGTCACACGAAAGCATCAAAAGCGGCGCGTTTTGAGCTTGTAGATCTGCTACTTTTGAAGTTTCGAACTTGAATCCTGAAAAATAACAGTTTTGGACATGAGGTTTCCACCCGACAGCAACACATTTAAAGCGTGTGTGTGTGTGTGTGTGTGTGTGTGTGTGTGTGTGTGTGTGTGTGTGTGTGTGTGTGTGTGTGTGTGTGTGTGTGTGTGTGTGTGTGTGTGTGTGTGTGTGTGTGTGTGTGTGTGTGTGTGTGTGTGTGTGTGTGTATTACTATACTTGGGGCGGCAGTGTCTCAGGAGGTAAGTTCCCAGTTCGATCCCGGGCTCCCCCAGAGTTAGTGTCGAAGTGTCCTTGAGCAAGACACTGAACCCCCAAACTGCCCCCGATGAGCAGGTTGGAGCCTTGCGTGGTTTCCTTCACTGTCAGTGTATATGAATGGGTGTGTGTGAATGTGTGTGTGTGTGTGTGAGTGGGTGAATGTAATGCACATTGTAAAGCGCTTTGGATAACGGCGCCATATAAATGCACCATTGACCATTTATACTTGTGAGGGCCAAATGTCGCCACAAATAGTCGAATTTAAGAAATAGACAGTTTTCCTGCACGTTAAAATAGATGTTTAGAGTTAAGCTTGATTTATACTTACTGTACTTGTGCGCACGACTAGTTTATACTTACATTAGTTGCAGCTTGTACTTCAGTCGTTTTGGGAGTATTAGTAGCATGCAATTAAAGTCAGGCTTTAGGGTTAGGGGTAAAAATGGTAAAACATAGTAAAAATGGCTTTTATAATACAAATGTAGTAATACAAACGTGTGTGCGTGCGCGCATGTGTGCCCGTTTGAGAGAGAATGGGGGAACAGATTGCGGTGTGCACATGTGGCATTGTAAAAGCATTCCCTGCAAGCATGGGAGACAGATTGGAACATGTTTCAGGGGATATTGTAATCCGCTTGAATCTCTTCCATTGCTATTGTTCCCGCTGTTTTGATATGACACACAGCCTTATCGAGTCCATAATCAACGTTTCAACGCACAGTGGAATACAAAGTCGCATACAAAACGGTGCTAAACTAAGCTGTTGTTTACACAAAAGTACTGTGGCGTTCTGTGTGAATTAAAGCAGTGCTGTGTGTGTGTGTGTGTGTGTGTGTGTGTGTGTGTGTGTGTGTGTGTGTGTGTGTGTGTGTGTGTGTGTGTGTGTGTGTGTGTGTGTGTGTGTGTGTGTGTGTGTGTGTGTGTGTGTGTGTGTGTGTGTGTTTGTGTGCGCGCGTGTGCACATAATATGAGAGTATGCGCGCGTGTGTGGATCAGTTTTTGGCAACCATGAAGCTTTATACTCTCCATTGGGAGATCAATCAACAGTACCTTATGTTGAGGGTTTGAATCCGTGACGATGACTCGTCGCGTCTACAGTCTTTTTCCTGTTCATTGTACCGTCATCAGAAATGAAATACGCGGCAGGAGCGATCAATGCCCAAACTCTCATTTCATAATCGGTAAATAAAACAAGTCAAACCTCTAGCTGCCAGAATGCTTCATGGCCGTAATTGCTCGGGAAGTTCTCTGAGTTCTCTGCCGTTTTTTTGACACCGAGCCGGCTGGCAGGGACGTCGCCGGACCATTACGTGCTGCCTGGGTGCACATCTGTTCAGGGGGACAGACGCTCGTCCAAATCTGCTTTGTGGAGACAGTCGCGCCATTAAATTGTCTGGAAAGGAGCTAAATCACTTTCTGGCTCCGATTGCCCCGGAATAAATTTAGCCAAGATGCTGCGAATATTGTGTTAGAGTAGCTGTAAGGTCAGCCTCGACAAGTCCTGATTAATTTCGCCGCGGCTGATAGCGTCCGTTCCTCAACTCTTAACCCTTTAAGACCGGGAACGCATCTGTGTCATTTTTAGATTTCTTTGGCTATTAAAAAAATAGCAGATCTACACGCTCATAGCGCGGCACTCGGTGCCGCGCTATGAGCTTGTAGATCTGCAATTTATTTTTTTTAATCGTGAAAATGTATGAAAATATATATATTTCTAAAGCAGACATTTTTAACTCAAATCTTTGCTTCTGGGGGGTCCCTGGAACAAAATATTTTATAAAGATTTTACAAAGATTTACACAAAATGTTCAAGATTTTTCAAAAAAATAGCAGATCTACAAGCTCGGTGCCGCGCTATATGAGCTTGTAGATCTGCTATTTTTTAAATAGTGGTTACACAGATGCGTTCCCGGTTTGAACGTGTTAACTACCTTCACTCTGATTGAATGGCTGCGCGACTTATTCCCCAAAATGGACTAAATGGCTCCCCGGGAGCCGTGTTCGCCAGGTGCGTCGTGAGATATACAGGTGCGGCCATTGTGCCAAGTGACACAATCCTATTGCACGCCGGCTGAGCTACTGCCTGCGTTCTGGCTCCTTCCCAAAAAGGATTTAGTTTGAAAAATCATTTATAGTGGAGCTATTTTACACTAGGGCACCAGAAAAGGTCATTTAGTCCCCGGGACTGAGGGATTTCTTTGCAGCAGCCGTGACCATACGCCACAGCCGAAGTGCTTTGAGTCTTACCCATAAACCCCAACACCGTCACACTAATGCCGCCATTAGCTTACCTAACTACCAAGCTATGCTCCCGCGAAACGGCACTTATTGACCCGCGCGCGGCAATTCCGGCTCGACGGAGTCTCTCCTTCGCCATCCCATCTTGAGATAATCTCCTCTTCCTCTTTCACCGCGACTTGATTGGCCCTCATAGCGAGCCCATGTGCAACCAGCGACGACAGCTTTCAGTGGGTCGCGAGTGGAAGCCCCCCCACACACACGCTGTGTGTGTGTGTGTGTGTGTGTGTGTGTGTGTGTGTGTAAAGCGTGATGGATGAATCCCACCGACTCCAGGAACACATTACTTAAATGGGTACTTATTGCCGTAATTGGATTCGATTTCACCTGTGGCGGCTGGTGGGGTGGGTGGGTTGTTGCGGGGGGAGGGGGGCTCTGTTTCTCAAGGGCTTTCTTAGCAAAGACAGGAAGGAAGGAGTGACACAGACAGACAGAGCGAAAGATGCCGCTATAGAGGACGAGACGACGCAGAGCGACATTGGGACAAAACAAGAGAGGTACGGACGGAATTAAAAAATGATCTTGAGAAGCTTACAAAGGCACACGAAGAGAGAGAGAGAGAAAGAGATTGAGAGAGGCTCTATTGTCACATTGCAGGTTTGCAGGTGTGAAAAGTGGGTGATTTTTTTTTTCCATATAAGCTCCTTCAATTGCTGTTTCAACAAAGGCGGAAAGAGATGGAGAAAGAAAGCAACTGAAAAAAACTGGTCAGCTATCAATATGGCAGGGTGAAATATCAATAAAATGACTCGGAGAAAAAGAACTACAAGGCCGAAAGAGAATTCTAAGACATGAAATAGATGGAGACATACATAGCTAAAGGACAGAGTTCTCAAAGTGAATCGACAGTGCCATAATATCGTCTTCCGTCACCATGTAGACCTCAGGGTATAGAGTTAATGCTTCTCAGGCAGTCTCAAAGACTTCTTTGTTTCCTCAGACTCAGAGTTGAAATCAGAAGGCACAGAAAGAGAGAGAGCGAGAGAGGCTTTGGGACAGACGGCGCAGCAGCTCCGACGTGATTAGTTTTCTAGGCAGTGAATGA
This sequence comes from Gymnoscopelus braueri, assembly GCF_963280865.1. Lineage (NCBI taxonomy): Eukaryota > Metazoa > Chordata > Actinopteri > Myctophiformes > Myctophidae > Gymnoscopelus > Gymnoscopelus braueri. The sequence goes on along the minus strand of NC_137626.1, from coordinate 29,359,094 downwards.
GTTAATCGATTCCGCAGGATCAATAGCACATGGAGGAGACCTGGCCTTTCTTTTGTTTATCTTCCCCATTACTGGTAATAAGGACCGCTCCTGAGGGGGGGCAAAATAGGAATTGCAAATAAGTCCTTTGGCATGTTGGACAACAGGGCAATTCACCCGAGGGTCGAGATGAGAAGTGTTCATGCAGCCTCACACCGGAAAGACTCTCACACCTCTGACACCCTTTGTGCGTTCCACGTTCCACGCCTCTGGCACTCTGAAGACACAAAACATGAATAATAAAGACTGCATTTGTGATTAGGAGACTTTTTTTTGTTGAGGAAAACAACACTGTCTCACAACACTGTCTCACAATATGCCCAAAAGGCATATTGTAACTTTGTGACCAAATGTCAACGTGAAGAGGGGCAAAAAAGGCACATGTTGACTTTTCGGGACTTACAGCATTACAGCAACGCCGGCCAAAAAACGGTTAAAACGTTGGAGGCGCGCCATCTCAAGCGGACTTGAGCCACGGGAGCCGACTCAGCGCTGTCCGAGTTATGTCACGATAGGCACAGAATCGTAAATCCTGTATTCCCACGAAAGTCATATTGTGACTTTTTTTGCCTCCCCCCCCCCCTTCACGTCACCTGTTGACGTTTGGGTCAAAATTGTCCCAAGAAGTCAAGTTTGTGAGACAGCGTTGAGGAAAACTTGCTATTTAATGAATTTTACATGACATGAGTTGATTAATATGATGAGGACCCAGTCGCTCGGCATCTCCCCGTGCTCATAAGAATGCAACCTTGCACTGTTCAGAAGCCTCTGTTCTATACCACGGTCCAAAATACCAGATCTACAAGCTTTACGGCGTGTCACGATGCCATGATAGTTGAGAGCTTGTAGATGTGGCATTTTCGGTGTGCAGGTATAGTGCCTCCTGAGAACCAGGACGTTTACACACATTAGCTGGGTAGCTTCTAGAGCATGTTCTATTATTTGCCTTTCGGCTCCACCTCACAGGTGCTCCAATTTCCGTGTGTGTGTGTGTGTGTGTGTGTGTGGATGTACTTGAATATGTGTGTGTGTGTGTGTGTGTGTGTGTGTGTGTGTGTGTGTGTGTGTGTGTGTGTGTGTGTGTGTGTGTGTGTGTGTGTGTGTGTGTGTGTGTGTGTGTGGATGTACTTGAATATTTGTGTGTGAGTATGTATGTGTGTGTGGATGTACTTGAATATTTGTGTGTGTGTGTGTGTGTGTGCACGCGGACGCGACGTGTTTGTGTACAAAATGTGTGCACGTGAAAATGCGCGTGTGCTTGCATCATGCCCATGTGTGTCTGTGCATGTGGGTGAATAACAGATAAATAAACCACAGTACTCTCCTCTCTCTCTCTCTCTCTCTCTCTCTCTCTCTCTCTCTCTCTCTCTGTGAGTGATCTTTGAGCTCTCAGGGTAATGATGGGGAACCTCTCTCGGCGGGAAATGCTATTTTCTATCAAGAGGTGGAGAATAACTCGCCGTCTCCCCTGTTTTCATTTGGCCCTGAAAAGCTCTGTTGTTACTGTGTGGAGAGAGGAACCATGGGAGGTGAGGAGATAAACAGAGAGGGAAATGAGAGAGAGAGAGAGGGGGAGAGAGAGAGAGAGAGAGAGAGAGATAGAGAGGGGGGAGAGAGAGACAGGGGGGGGGAGAGAGAGAGGGCAGGAGGGAGAGAGAGAGGGGGGAGAGAGAGAGAGAGAGAGGGGGTTGGAGAGAGAGAGCGGGCGGAAGGGAGAGAGAGAGAGAGAGAGAGGGGGGTGGAGAGAGAGAGAGGGCGGGAGGGAGAGAGAGAGAGGGGGGGGGGTGGAGAGAGAGAGGGCAGGAGGGAGAGAGAGAGAGAGAGGGGGGATGGAGAGAGAGAGAGGGCGGGAGGGAGAGAGAGAGAGAGGGGGGGTGGAGAGAGAGAGAGGGCGGGAGGGAGAGAGAGAGAGAGAGAGGGAGGGAGAGAGAGAGAGAGAGGGGGGGTGGAGAGAGAGAGAGAGGGGGGGTGGAGAGAGAGAGTGAGAGAGGGTGGGAGGGAGGGAGGGAGGGAGGGAGGGAGAAACAGACAGAGAGAGAGGGGGAGAGAAGGGGGGACGGTTAGAGAGAGAAAGAGAGGGGGGAGAGAGAGAGAGAAGGGGGGTGGAGAGAGACGGAGAGAGGGAGGAAGGGAGGGAGAGAGAGACAGAGCGGGGGAGAGAGAGAGAGAAGGGGGGTGGAGAGAGACGGGGAGAGGGAGGGAGGGAGGAAGAGAGAGACAGAGAGGGGGAGAGAGAGAGAGAGAGAGAGAGACGGTTAGAAGCTATAGTATGAAAAAGGGTCCGTCTTCACACTCTCAGGGTTAAATTGACACCTGAAATTAACACTGTAGATGTCACCCCCGATCCCCCCCTCTTACCTTCCCCTCGAGCGCCAGCGGCCATGCGTGAGCCCCTGACCCGGCCAGGTGACCGCTGTGCTGCAAATTGATTGGCCGCGGCCCGCCCGCCATGGCACTGCCTCTTCATCACGCCTGTGTTTTGGGCATTGAGGTAATGGCTGCCATTAATCTGCAGCCATGGACTCCACCAGGGATAGCCCCGCCATCTCCAGACACGCCTCCCTCACCTGCACACACACACACACACACACACACACACACACACACACACACACACACACACACACATTATCTGCACTCCTAATGTGTGTCTCTGTGCAGATTTAGGCACGAGCGCGCGCTCGCGCCTATAAACACTCCAAACAAAAATAACGTTCAAAGTTGTCCTCTCCTCTACGAGCACGGATCAGTTGATTACTAAACTGAACTCACCTCGGCGTGCATCTGGCTTCCTCTGCACACGCACATGCGCGAGCACACAAACACACACACGCTCTCTCTCTATCTCTCTCCCCCCCTCATCTCTTTACCCTCGTCCTCACAACCATTATGTTCTCCAGGTTCGAAGATAACCTCTTTTAACCCTCTCTCTCTCTCTCTCTCTCTCACTCTCCCTCTGTCCTCTCTCTCTTTCTCTCTCGCGCACACGCTGTGGCTCGGCCCATGTTTCTGGGGTTGAGAGAGGCTAACGGATGCCCTACATCTGTCTGTGTTTCTGTCCGTCGGTCAGCACGTCCGTACATCCATCCGTCTGTCCGTACGTATGTCTGTCTGTCAGATAAGGACAACACATCCTCAAATGACCCACAAAGGAACAGACTGAAAGTGTGCCTGTACTGTGTGTGTGTGTGTGTGTGTGTGTGTGTGTGTGTGTGTGTGTGTGTGTGTGTGTGTGTGTGTGTGTGTGTGTGTGTTTGCGCGTGTATGTATGTGTGTGTGTGTGTGTGTGTGTGTGTGTGTGTGTGTGTGTGTGTGTGTGAAACATATTCTCACTCTCAAGCCAGCCGGCAAGGTACCAGATGCGATATGCTGTGAGCTTTTGATCTGCTATTTAAAAAAACATCTGGAGGAAATGTGAAACGTCGTGAATATGTTTTTGAAACATTTTAACAACACAACTCTTGTATGGGAGGTCCCCTGGCACACAAATATTTTCAGATGGGGGTCCGTGGCTAAATAGATATTAATTTGGGGGTCCTTGACATGAAAAGCTCTGAGAACCACTGCAGTACAGCGTTGTGTTGAGTGAGAGATACATTACCCATCATGCACCTGTGCACCCACAGGTATGGCTGCTGGCCTCAGATAAACACACTACCTCCCTCTCAGCTTTCTTTACTCTCTGTTTAAAAAAAAACGAAAACAACAACGCGTAAAATTCCCAGATATTTTAGCTGCCGACTCACCTTTAGAAGGAAAAAGAAAAACAAATAAGGGAGATAAATTGAAGTGTGCCAGTTTAGCACTTTATAATAATATATCAATCCCCCCCACCTTGCAGTCAGACATCTTTCAGAAGCGTAACTGTCTGATCTCATATCTCCCGTAATCCCCTTTCCTCCGGCCCAGGCCAGCCTACTCAGCATCATTTGGTCTGAGGTGTGAAAGGCAGAATGTTAAGAGAAGCCAGAGTTGCTCATCTTTTATAGATATATATCTACCACCCACAAAAACAATTAGGTTCAGTCAAGGGAGGGAATGCAGCCTCTCTCAGCCTTCGTTTCGTGGTGTTTGCAATGCAAAGTGAAAGAGATGAGAAAATATGAAGCGACTGCAACCGGCTTCTTTTTTTATTTATTAACCCATAAAGACCGAAGAGGCCGATTCTAAAAATGATTTCTAAATTATTATTTTTTAACATAAAAAATATAAAAAAATATAAAATAAATATAAAATAAATATAAAAAAATATAAAAAAATATAAAAAATATATAAAAACGAAAATATCTCAAAATATGTTGTTCCAGAGATCCCCAGATGCAAAGATTTGAGTTTCAAATATTCGCTTTAAAAATATTTATATTCAAAGATTTGCACAAAACGTTCAAGATTTTTCAAAAACCTCCAAATTCATATGCACTGTACTTGGATGATACAAATGGTTGGGACTTGGATGGTACAAATGATTTTGTGCCAGGGTGCTACCATAAGAGACACATTCTTCAGAAATCGATCTGCAATCTCCCAACGCGATGCGACTTGTTGTGAGATTGTAGATCAGCTGTTATCTGATAGCTTAAAGGGATAGTTCACCCAAAAACCTATTTTTTTCCCTCTATCGATTAGTCACCCCATGGAGACTTGAATTCCTGGATATCTTTTTAGTTTTTGTCCGGCAGCGGTTCCGGTAGGAGAAACAAAGAGTCTCCTTTGTGTCTCCTACCGGCACCGCTGGTCATCAAATTATTAGCTTAGGAATGCGACAAAAACTAAAACATTTCCTCCACGGGATGACTAATCGATAGGAAAAAAAAGTCATTTTGGGGGTGAACTATCCCTTTAAGTGTTTAAACTGTTCCTCATTTTGCTGGGGACCCCCTGGAACCCCCTCAAGGACCCCTGGAGGTCCTTGAGCGGACCCCACTTTGAGAACCACTGGTATAGACAACAAAAGGAAAAAAGAAACTCGATCTGAGCCCCAAACAGGCAGACACAGCATACTAGTATCCCAGATAGTGGTATCTTATTGTTAAGAAGCGACCGCTGGGGAGTTTTCAGATCAATAGTAGCTGAGTTAAAATGCTTTTTACACAAACCGCCGCTAATGTGTCGACAACGTTCCCAATTGTCACCACGGGCTCACCGCTGATCCCCTAATCAGCACATCCATTTCCCAGGGGTGTCGTTGATAATACTCTCTATCGATATTCTGTATGGCGTGTCGGGACATGCGTTAATACCGCGCCGCACCGCACACCGCTGTTCTTTTCGCGTGACGCAAACCCATTACTGCACACACAAGTTAACATGAACACACATACATACAAACACACACACAGATGACAAATCCCGAGAGTACTGTACGTCTTTTCCACTGCTGATGCGACCAAAAAACGGAAATGGGGTGACGGCAAAGAGGAGAGTGAAGATTAGCGCTGTTGTCGCGCAGAAACCTTGTATCTCCATGTTTACATTTTTTACGTTTAATTTTTTTATTGATAAATGCCCTACTTTGTCATACAAGAGTGTTGCATAAAAGTATCGAAAATAGCTGATCTACAAGCTCACAACACGCTTTGTTGCAGCTTCTAGTGAGCAGTGGTGTAAAGTAACTAAGTACATTTACTTAAGTACAATTTTTAGGTATCTGTACTTGAGTATATCCAATTTCCAGTACTTTTACTTCTACTCCACTACATCTCAGATCCAAATACTGTACTTTTACTCCACTACAATTATTTGAAAACTTTAGTTACTAGTTACTTTTCAGATATAAATTATTATATTATAAAATACATTAAAGGTAGGGTAAGTGATATTTTTTGGTTAAAACAAAAAGTATTTTGTTATAAGGTTAAAATACTATATTCTGATAGTAATCATTGCTATAGAGTGTTTTTTCAGTAACAGGAGTCTCCCTGTCTCTCCAGCTCTTTAAAGGTATCATGACATTCATTTTAACTTTTTTTATTTTCAATGTTTTATTTGGGGTTTTATGACCTCAATTACACCCAAAAAATCTGAACTTTGAACATTCAGTGGATTTTCTGTGGTCTGGGGTTTTCTGAATAATCAGGCTGAAAAGTAATCTGAGCTTGGCCCTTCGACAGTGAGGTCACTGTCGAATAATCCCGCCCACTCTCCTCCTCGCCCCTCCCCTCCCCTATCCTTTCCTTTGGGGGGGGCGGAGCAGAGGCGATGATTGACAGGCAAAATCCCTCACCAGCGACACCCGCAGGCAAAGATTTATTTTTTCATTGCAGTTGAAAAGGCTTTAGAAATGTGGGAGAAAAACACCTGCCATTGATCACTGGAATGGAATTTTCACTTAAAACTTTTTGTACACTTTTGAAGGACCAGGACAAAGACTTTGAATGTGGTGTAAAAGTGAATGTCATTAAACCTTTAATAAACAGAAAATACATTTTTCGGTAGGTGTCAAAATCTCAGCCAATCAGGAGAAAGTACCCATTTTTAAGCTTAATTTGTATAGTGTTCCAGTTCCAATTTTGCCTGCTCATTTCTTAGTGTCATCACTTCCAATTTCACTTGTTTAATCTGTATCCTGATTGAGTTCTCTGTCCTGGTTGGATAAAATTGGAAATGAAACTGAAACTGAAACGAAAATGCATTTTCTGTTTAATAAAGAGGTGGAGAGACAAGGAGACTCCTAATACTGAACAAACACTCTATAGCAATGAGTACTATCAGAATATAGAGCTATTTAACACTTATTTTAACCAAAGCAAATCACTTACCCTACCTTTAACCACTTTAGCCCTATTTTATACATAGGTTATTTGAAAATAGCCGAGCTACAAGCTCAATGCGACGCGTTGTGAGCTTGTAGATCTGCTATTTTCAAACATTTTAGTACTTTAACTTTTGATACTTTTAATTACATTTTGATACCAATCCTTTTGTACTTTTACTCAAGTAAATGTTTTATTCTGGACTTGTACTTGTAACAGAGTACTTCTACATTGCAATACTTATACTTTTACTTAAGTAAAACATATGAGTACTTTTTCCACCACTGCTAGTGAGTAGATCGGATACATTTGGAAGGCAGGTTCTTTTTTTTCCCGTCCCATTTCCTGAAAATGTTCGAGTTTTGGACATACGAGATGTCCGCCCGACGACAGGAAGGGTTGGGTGGGAGTGTTTTGAGAGGGATAAGTCCCCTGGGCGTAGGTAATTATCTCCAAGGATCAGCAGCAACTCAAGGATGCACGAAGGTGTGGGAATTGCCAGACAGATTCTAGCGGCTTGGAAAGACGTGATTGCATTGGTCACCTGTCTAGAGCTGACTTAACCCCTTCAGTCCGGGAACGCATCTCTGTGTCATTTTACGATTTCTTTGGCTATTCAAAAATAGCAGATCGACAAGCTCATAGTAGATCTGCTATTTTTGAAAAATCGTGAACATTTATAAATATACTTTTGTTTTTTAAAGCGAACATTTGTAACTCAAATCTTTGCTTCTGGGGATTCTACAAATGTCTTCTAAATCCTATAACAGTTTTCTGATAAAACATATGTTGCTATGATATCAGTGGTGCTCAAACTTTTTCATGTGGACCACCCAAAAATTATGTATTTGGCCGCAGACCCCCATCTCAACATTCTTGTAATAGGGACCCCAAGAAGCAAAGATTTGAGTCTAAAATGTTGCCTTTAAAAATATATAGATTCAAATATTTGCACCAAATGTTCAAGATTTTTCAAAAATAGCAGATCTACAAGTTCATAGCGCGGCACTCGGTGCCTTATATAGCTTGTACATCAGCTATTTTTGAATAGCCAAAGTATAAAATATGGATAAAGTGGGTTACACGGATGCGTTCCCGGGTTTGAATGGGTTAAGTAGTGGCACGTTTCATTACATTACAGACATGTTCCTAACGCGTTATTGCCAAGAGATGAAGGTTTTGCACATGGAGCCGTGTCATCCGCAATGCAGAACACTGACAAAGTATAGCCTATACCAGGGGTGGGCAACTTTGTAGATGGTGAGGGCCACAAAATTTCCTCAATCACTCTGGGGGGCCGCATTGTTTATCGGCAGGGACATGTCATTGTCAGAAGATTAACTCAACTCAAGTGTGCTATCGCGATAATCCGTTCTATAGTTATTGGTAGTTCAATGTAGGTTGTTTTCGCCAAAAACCACAGAAAGCATGCAAAGAAAATGGCATTTTTCCAAATCCATTAGAATGGTAGTGAATGTGGCCGATTTTTTTGCGATCACGTGATTTGCTGCTTCACTGGGAGTCAAATGGTGACTCATAGGTTAGCGAAAGAGCGCCATCTAGCGACAACACTGACAACACCAGTACACGTCAAAACACGTCCTTGGCGGTGTGGACTTTGGATTGACACACGTCAAAACGCGTCATTGGCATTGGCTGTCAATGAGTTAAGAGAAGATTTGTGTCCCCCCACCCCAAAACAAAATACAAAGCTACTGGAACCAAGCCATCCAGGCCCCTGGTGAATCATGAGCATAAAACATTTGATTCTGTGTAGCAAAAAAATAAGTATTTATCAAATATTTAATATTCAAATATGTTTTGACACAGAATCAAATGTTTTATGGTCATGATTCACCATGCAGGAGCGTGGATGGCTTGGTTCCAGGCTTAAAATTATTTATATAAATATTTTTAGGACAACACATCGTTTTGTAGCTGTAGTTGAAGCCAGCTCAACTGGCAGATTGTAGCTTTGTAGATTTTTGTAGCAGCTACAAACGTCGGGTGTCGCTTTGTGTCTACATGTCGCTGCGGCTTCCATTGAAAATAAACGCCTGTAGCTTTGCAGCTGCCACTGTGAACACAGTATGAGTGTTTAAACTGTTCCTTATTTTGCTGGGGACCCCATGGAACCCACGCCCCCTCCCCTCAAGGGCCTCTGGGGGTCCCCGGACCCCACTTTTAAGAACCAGCGATGTAGAGTACCTCAGGAAAAACTTGAAGAATATCCAAGGCACACTGTTCTGTTGGAAAAAAAGAAACTTTATTATTTCATGGCTAGGCAAAAAATATTAACCCATTAAGACCGGGAACGCATCTGTGTAACCACTTTAACCATTATTTTATACTTTGGCTATTAAAAAATAGCAGATATACAAGCTCATAGCGCGGCACCGAGTGCCGCGCTATGAGCTTGTGGATCTGCTATTTTTGAAAAATCTTGAAAAGTTGTGCAAATCTTTGAATATGTATTTTTTTTAAAGCGATCTTTGCTTCTTGGGGGGGGGGGGGGAGGGAAAGGGTCCCTGGAACAACAAAATATTTTGAGATGGGGGTCCGTATACTTTTGGGGGCCCTTGACATGAAAAAGTTTGAGAATCACTGATATTATAGCATTTTTTTTTTTTTATGTTTTATGATTTAGAAGCTAGTAGAATCCCCCAAAAGCAAAGATTTGAGTTACAATTGTTCACTTTAAAAAAATATATATATATATATTCAAAGATTTGCACACATTTTCACAAATAAATAAAATAGCAGATCTACAAGCACGGGCTATGAGCTTGTATATCTGCTATTTTTGAATAGCCAAAGAAATCTAAAAATGACACACACAGATGCCTTCCCGTTCTTAAGGGGTTAAAACAGCTTGCAGCCCAATGCGTCTCCGCTCAAGAGAGCCTTCTTCAGGGAACACAAGTATTTTCTATTGTGTTGGAGTGCCACGCGGATCCTCAACTGGCGTGTGAAAGCGTCTACATAAAATACATTTTATTAGGATTACTCACTGCTCACGACTGCGGATCACTTTAGTTTACTGAGGGGGTTTATGGGATTAGTGGAAGACATAATTGTGTGATTAAAGGACGACTTCACCCATTTTCAACCTATCTTCATATAATTGGTCCTCACTAATGCTCATAATAAAATTGTACGTGTTTTTTTTTCTACACTTCCTGTGTCTCAAAGGCGGGCTGAGGACACTACAGGAACCCACCTACCAGTGACATCATCTTTTGGCAGGGTTTTCTTTTTCAAACATGATTTAAAAAAATCACACCCTGTGTGAAGTGGGCGGTGTCTTGCTAGCTAATCACAATACTGAATGGAGTCAACCAATCATGTACAAAAGATAAATACATTTATTGAAACACTCTTTATGATGGACGAAACCATAACTCGAAAAAAACAAAGGTTTGGTTTTTTTCGAGTTATGGTTGCTTATATAGGGCTATGCACATGTGTCATGTGACACTGGCCAATCACAGTCCTGAATAGATTGTGATTGGCCAATCACAGCGCAGGATAATTCTACTAATTTCCTGGGCCCAGATCACAGCGCAGGAAAATGTACATTTTTCCAAATCTCACTTATAGGGGCGGTTTCACCGCCCAAAAATTATTATTTCGATTTTTATCAAAGCAAGAACAATAGCTTCTATAGCATGCTAATGTGCTAACATGCTAACTTTCCAGGAATAAAAAGCCTGTAGTTTCTATTAGCTTGGATTCCCCGTCGATGATGTCACTGGTAGGCGGGTTTCTGAACTGTCCACAGCCCACCTCTGAGACATAGGCCGAGAAATGGTACCATTTTATCATGAGCATTAGTAAAGAACAATTACTACTGCTGTGTATCCGCCATTTCCACTAAACAAAATAAATGGACCCTGGCCTGCGCCGCCCCCCCCCCGGATCATATGCCATGGCAGCCGCGGCATCTGTGCCACAGTGCCAATCGTTTTCCCATTTTCCACCCGGTGGGCACGGGGCACACAGGGACACAGACATGCTTAATCTGTTCTCTGGTTCAATTATAACTCTGAGCCTGGTGATAGAGACAGACAGACAGACAGACAGACAGACAGACAGACAGACAGACAGACAGACAGACAGGCATGCTCTGTATCTCAGCCCCCCCCCCACCCCCCACCCCGCTCCTTGAATGTTTAATTCAGTGATTGATTTGTTCATTCCAATACATCCCAAACCTAATTATTCCATTAATAATCCAAAGCTGAATGGATGAGGAAAACTCACTCTGTTTCTGTGGAGGGAGGGGAGGGGGTTAGAGGTTGTAATGAGTGACTGACAAGGGGAGAGAGAGTGAGTGAGTGAATGAGAGAGAGAGAGAGAGAGGAATCCCAAGTGTATTCCTGTACTGTGCACCGTACTGTTCTCAGTACACAGACCTACTGTACATACAAACAGAGCAGGTACTGCACACAGTCATTGACCCTTACCATGTGCACCTAACAGCGAAGCCCGTTTTCCGATTACACGAAATCTCAGCTGTGCATTAGCGTTTTTGTGTTCGCTGGCTCCCGGGTTGCCAGATCATGTGCGCATATCCCCCCACGGGTATGGTCTAGTTTTTTTAATCATCTACATGTGCAACCATTTGCAACATGTCTATGTCTAAAAAAATCCAAATTATTCAAAAATGCCCATTTTTCAAATATTGTGAAAAATAGCAGATGTACAAGCTCGCCACGTGGCACGAAGTGAGCTTGTAGATCTGCTATTTTTGAATAGCCAACATATAAATGGATAAAGTGGTTGGAATGATTGTGATGCTACATTAACTACTAAACTAGCTGGGGACCACCCCTCAAGGACCCCCGGGGGTTAATATTGCGTCTCAATCATTTTAACCACTTTAACCATATTTTATACTTTGGCTATTCAAAAACAGCAGATCTACAAGCTCATAGCGCGGCACCGAGTGCCACGCTATGAGCTTGTAGATCTGCTATTTTTGACAAATCCTTGGCACAAAATATTTTTGAGATGGGGGGGGGGGGGGGGGTACGCAGCCAAAAACGTTTAAAAGTTTGAGAACCATTGCTATATCAGGCGGAGCTCATTATTCATTATCACGCTGTATACGTGCCTACAGTGTGATACTGTTATTCATGCTCTATGAACAGCACGTCTCCAGCAGTGTAATCTATATATCGTTGCTGTCGGGGCAGAAAACCTCCCATCTCCATATTCTCCATATTCTAACTTTTTGAGTTTTTTTCTTGAAATTAGCGCCCTACTTGATCATACTGCAGCGTCACACCCAAAAAGCAGCAGATCCACAAGCTTGTAGATCTGCTACTTTTGAATTTCGAATCCTGAAAAGTAACAGTTTTGGATGGGGGAGTGATTGATTAGGTGAGTGATTGTGGGTGGAGTTAAGTACCTATTGTCCCTCCCATTGTCACGCCCATTTCTGGGGCCCTGAGGTGAAGAAAACTTTGGGATCTTTGGGAGTTTCAGTATATTCTGTACTTTAACAATTTGTAAAGAACTGACAAATATACAAATGCCCCCTTGCGGCCTAAAGCATTGTACCCGTCACATGAGGTTTCCACCCGACAGAGGCAATCGTCGCTCTACTTTCACAGCTGGCAAATATGATGATCTCACTGACCACGCTCAGCTACAGTAGTCTTAGGTGTACAGTGGATAATGTCTTGCTTGTTGGTTTTTAGTGCATCTAGCTTTAATGTGTCTTTGCCTTAAACAATGATTTCTTTTAACTAACGCGTCTTTTCAGCTAGCGTCACCGTCACACCATGGACTGTAACGCAGTGTAAATTATAGGCTTAAGGGGTCTCATCAGAGTGATATGCATAAAGGAGACGGAAAGAAAGAAAGAAAGAGGAGTGGGGTGTGGGTGTGTAGGGAAATTAAAAAATGTCCTTGGGGGCAGAAGAGAAGAGGAGTGAGAGAGAGGAGGAGAGAGAGAGAGAGAGAGAGAGAGAGAGAGAGAGAGAGAGAGAGAGAGAAGAGAGAGAGAGAGAGAGAGAGAGAGAGAGAGAGAGAGAGAGAGAGACAGAGAGAGAGAGAGAGAGAGAGAGAGAAGAGAGAGAGAGAGAGAGAGAGAGGAAATAAAAGAGAAAACTAGAATGGCGTACACACGTGCCGAGGCCCACATGAGACAGGAGCAGCCCGTGAGCGAGTGCACGGTGTGTGTGCACGCCGACGGCGCATACACACACACACACGCACACGCACGCACACAGAGTGTCAGTTGGACGAGAAAGAGAGGTGATGGATTCAAAGCCATGCCATGGGAGCGAGGGAGGAGAGGAAGAGAGAGGAGGATGAGGAGGAGGAGGAGGGGGGGGAGGAGAGGAAGCGAGCAGGACTTAAGGCTTGGCTAATGAGTGTGGGAGAGATGTGTTTGCTCAGCAGCCGGACCCCCGTTTTGCAGAGTGAATTGACACTGAGGGGGTCCGCTCTGTGCCAGGTTGGATCGGTGAGGAGGGGGGGGGGGGTGCAAATACAATACAGCGAGCGCACACACACACACACACACACACCTCCACCCACCCACACACCTCCACCCACCCACACACACACACACACACACACACACACACACACACCCCTGTTTGTTTAGACTACTTTTGGGTACGGATGTCAGGACACCCCCCTTTCGGGGGCTACCCTTTCTGAATGGGTTAGAGAGAAGCTGTGACCACTGTTGGTGTTCAGAGGGTGCCCACTTTACCAATATGTCTTGATATTTTTGATTTAAGCTTTATTTTAAAAGTATGATTTTTTACCCTGAGATTGGGGACAATCATATTTTAACCCACTTTTCGGGACTTGGGCGGGGCTTATTTCACACAACAGGAAGTCACCTTTGGGGCTTTGGTCTATACACACAGCCTACTTTAAGCCACCTTTGGGGTTCTGGGGACATATCCTGGCTGCTCTATACTGCACTTTTCAGTGATATCATCTGTTATGCTATGTCACTAAAATGTGGAATGCCCTACCAAAGGCTCTAAAGGAGAATAAATCCCTACTCTCCTTCAAAACCGCCCTAAAAGAGCACCTACAGGAGGTTGCAAATTGAAACTGGCCCCTGTAAAAAAAAACATAGCCTCCCACCCCCGACCTGTTTCACTGTAAATAGTCCTCTTCAATTTTTTTATTTTATTTTTGTAAATAACTATTACATGCTGTTCCACATAGTGTTGCTGTTTATCTGATCAATGTTTCTATGAATTGAGTACAAAGGACCACAATTGAAACAAGCTTGGCTTTTTGTGTAGATCCTTTTAGCAGACCTTGTATTCTAAACTGTTTAAGCTTTTTGTTTGCAAACTGCTAATAAAGTATTCAATCAATCAATCAATCAATGCCTTCTCTGTATTGTCACTTTCCATGTCACAAGCATGTCACTGTTCAAAAAGAACTAGGGCCTGTTTCACAAAGGGTAGATTAGGATTTAGCAGATATCCTGGCTTAAACAAGCCAGGCTCAGCCATGACTCGGTTTCACGAAGGAAATCCCGCTTTAGTTATCATGGAAACTTAGCTGTGAAGTTAGCTTGCTCCGGACCAGGATAACGGCCAAGCTTTATTAATCCGTGTCCTGTTGTTCAAGTTTTGTGAAACAGCTTTGGGGTATTAGGCTATACACAAACTACTGTAAGCCACCTTTGAGGTATTAGGCTATACACAAACTACTGTAAGCCACCTTTGGGGTATTAGGCTATACACAAACTACTGTAAGCCACCTTTGGGGTATTAGGCTAGTATACACAAACTATTGTAAGCCACCTTTGGGGTATTAGGCTATACACAAACTACTGTAAGCCACCTTTGGGGTATTAGGCTAGTATACACAAACTACTGTAAGCCACCTTTGGGGTATTAGGCTATACACAAACTACTGTAAGCCACCTTTGGGGTATTAGGCTAGTATACACAAACTACTGTAAGCCACCTTTGGGGTATTAGGCTAGTATACACAAACTAGTGTAAGCCACCTTTGGGGTATTAGACTATACACAAACTACTGTAAGCCACCTTTGGGGTATTAGGCTATACACAAACTACTGTAAGCCACCTTTGGGGTATTAGGCTAGTATACACAAACTACTGTAAGCCACCTTTGGGGTATTAGGCTAGTATACACAAACTACTGTAAGCCACCTTTGGGGTATTAGGTTATACACAAACTACTGTAAGCCACCTTTGGGGTATTAGGCTAGTATACACAAACTACTGTAAGCCACCTTTGGGGTATTAGGCTATACACAAACTACTGTAAGCCACCTTTGGGGTATTAGGCTAGTATACACAAACTACTGTAAGCCACCTTTGGGGTATTAGGTTATACACAAACTACTGTAAGCCACCTTTGGGGTATTAGGCTAGTATACACAAACTACTGTAAGCCACCTTTGGGGTATTAGGCTATACACAAACTACTGTAAGCCACCTTTGGGGTATTAGGCTAGTATACACAAACTACTGTAAGCCACCTTTGGGGTATTAGGCTAGTATACACAAACTACTGTAAGCCACCTTTGGGGTATTAGGTTATACACAAACTACTGTAAGCCACCTTTGGGGTATTAGGCTAGTATACACAAACTACTGTAAGCCACCTTTGGGGTATTAGGCTATACACAAACTACTGTAAGCCACCTTTGGGGTATTAGGCTAGTATACACAAGCTACTGTAAGCCACCTTTGGGGTATTAGGCTATACACAAACTACTGTAAGCCACCTTTGGGGTATTAGGCTAGTATACACAAACTACTGTAAGCCACCTTTGGGGTATTAGGCTATACACAAACTACTGTAAGCCACCTTTGGGGTATTAGGCTAGTATACACAAACTACTGTAAGACACCTTTGGGGTATTAGGCTAGTATACACAAACTACTGTAAGCCACCTTTGGGGTATTAGGCTATACACAAACTACTGTAAGCCACCTTTGGGGTATTAGGCTATACACAAACTACTGTAAGCCACCTTTGGGGTATTAGGCTAGTATACACAAACTGCTGTAAGCCACCTTTGGGGTATTAGGCTATACACAAACTACTGTAAGCCACCTTTGGGGTATTAGGCTAGTATACACAACCTACTGTAAGCCACCTTTGGGGTATTAGGTTATACACAAACTACTGTAAGCCACCTTTGGGGTATTAGGCTAGTATACACAAACTACTGTAAGCCACCTTTGGGGTATTAGGCTATACACAAACTACTGTAAGCCACCTTTGGGGTATTAGGCTATACACAAACTACTGTAAGCCACCTTTGGGGTATTAGGCTAGTATACACAAACTACTGTAAGCCACCTTTGGGGTATTAGGCTAGTATACACAAACTACTGTAAGCCACCTTTGGGGTATTAGGCTATACACAAACTACTGTAAGCCACCTTTGGGGTATTAGGCTAGTATACACAAACTACTGTAAGCCACCTTTGGGGTATTAGGTTATACACAAACTACTGTAAGCCACCTTTGGGGTATTAGGCTAGTATACACAAACTACTGTAAGCCACCTTTGGGGTATTAGGCTATACACAAACTACTGTAAGCCACCTTTGGGGTATTAGGCTAGTATACACAAACTACTGTAAGCCACCTTTGGGGTATTAGGCTAGTATACACAAACTACTGTAAGCCACCTTTGGGGTATGAGGCTATACACAAACTACTGTAAGCCACCTTTGGGGTATTAGGCTAGTATACACAAACTACTGTAAGCCACCTTTGGGGTATTAGGCTAGTATACACAAACTACTGTAAGCCACCTTTGGGGTATTAGGCTATACACAAACTACTGTAAGCCACCTTTGGGGTATTAGGCTAGTATACACAAACTGCTGTAAGCCACCTTTGGGGTATTAGGTTATACACAAACTACTGTAAGCCACCTTTGGGTATTAGGTTATACACAAACTGATAGCTTGTGGGGTCTACTTTTCTCAAATCACAAACACAGGAAGTACATTTTGGGGTCAATGCATTTTATTAATTGTAGGATATATTTGTTTTAACTGAATGCAGATGTACAAGCTCTTGTGAAGACATGCAGAACATTAAACCAACAGCTACGTATTAGCCACTCTGGATAGTGGACAAAAAGGTAATTTCTGGGCCTTGATAATGGTGCAAACTGGACTATACAGTATAAAGGGATATGTTCAGATTAACCACATGAACTCCAGCGTTTCTATTCTGGACATATCAAAATAAGCGAGCAGTCGACACAAATAGGCAAACTACAAGACCAGTATAACATGCACCCCCACAACAGCACATTTTCCTCCAGCCCCATTAACTCACTCACTGCCAATGACGTGTTGACATTTGTTTGGGAAAAACACATGCACCATTCTTTACAGTTTGGCTGCACAACTGTTACAACTGGTACATCTTCGTGTTACTGTCTAACTGAGCTTATTGTTGTTTGGATATCATGGAAGACCAATTTCTCGAAAGTCTGAGGTCTCATTATTCCTTGATGTGCTTGATACACACATCCATCCCCAATTGAAAATATAGTGTCAGGTTTTAATTTTGCCTGCAGTCTCCTGCCTGCAGGATATCTGCAAACAATTTCACACAGTGATCTGGGAATTACTGTGGATCAATATGAAGTCCAGAAGATATTTGCATATACATGTACAAGGCCTCAGGTCCAGACGTGATATGTGGCCGGCTGCTGCATTCATGCAGTCAGGAACTTGCAGAGGCTTGGTGTCCCATCTACCAAAAGTCACTGCACTCACTTACGGTTCCGTCCATCTGGAAAGATTCTACTATAATCCCTGTTCCCAAAAAGGCCTGCTGCAAGGAAAATAATGACTACCGCCCAGTCGCTTTGACTTCAGTAATTATGAAGTGTTTTGAGAAAATCATTGTCAGTCTATTGAAGGCAGCGGTTGGTTGTTCATTGGATACTTTTCAGTTTGCTTACAGGAGTAACAGGTGTATAGAGGATACAGTTTTGGCCTTGGATTAATTTCTTTTGAAACACTTGGAAAATAACAAAGCTTATGCACGCCTTCTTCTTGTAGATTTTAGCTCAGCATTTAATACAATACAGTCACATCTCTTAATTAAGAGGTTGAGGGACCATAATGTCCATCCCCTTATCATCAGGTGGTATTATTCCTTTTTAACTGAACGTACTCAAAGGGTCAGTGTGAATGGTACTTTGTCAGAGCCCAGAACCTTAAGTACTGGAGCACCTCAGGGCTGCGTTAGCTCACCGGTCCTTTTTACTTTGTACACAAATGAGTGTAGAAGTGGGAACCCGAATAATTACATCATAAAATTCTCGGATGATACTGCCATCTTATCCCTACTGGATAAGGATAGAGATTTAGCTGACTATTTTTTAGAGGTACAGAGGTTTGTAAAATGGTGTGATGACAACCACCTTGTTCTTGACGTTAGGAAGACACAGGAGATGGTGTTCGACCCCATGAGCATTGGTGACCACAGGCCCGTGGTCATTCATGACTCGACCATCTCACAGGTTTCTTCATATAAATACTTGGGCATTTTTAACTCACTAACCTGGAATACACGTGGACAGTCTCTGTAGTAAACTACAATGTTTTACATGGAAAGTTTGAACTTCTGCCTTCTGGTAGAGGGTACAGTGAACCAAAGTGGAAGTATATTGGGTTTAAAAAATCGTTTGTACCAGCATCAACTCAAATGTTGAACGAGGCTCTGAAACAGCACTGACTGAGAGATTTGATTGATCACTATTTGTGCACTTGTGTAATGTTGTGTCCCCCCTCTGGATGTATTTCTACTATGTCTTTTGTCATTGATGTCTTGTGTGTGGCTGCAGCAGGGGTGAAAGCCCAAGACAAATTTCCCTTGTGGACAATAAAGTTTACCTTGACCTTGATGGGACCCCCCCCCCCCTTCCTACCAGACTACAGAACCCCTTTGAAAAAGCAAGGACTGTCCCTTTTTCTTCCATTCTGGTTGATTTGAGGGCATGTTAGCAGATGACAAGCCAACAGGTGCCTCTAATTAGCCTCTGATTGGCCCTGGTATCACTTGAATGGTTCACAGGGTGCAGAAGGCAGTGTGAAACACTATACGTTGAAAACTAACATGGGCAACCCTCCTGCCATCCCCAAAGTACCAAAATATTATTTACATGTAAAATTGCATTTACTGTTCATGGCACCATTAGGTGTAAAGACCACAAGATCAACATTCCCACCCCAATTGTATAGTTCCAAACCATGTGACTTCAATTCCATGCTTAGGTTCTGTGTTGCTAAGTTGCTTAGAGCGTGTGATTGTATTACGGAGATTAGTGGGGTAAGGGCAAAAATATATGCCTCCTCTCAGCATCCAACACTGCTGCTTTTCACTCTGAGTCTGAACAAACATTTTCCACTTCTGTGTCTCTCCTTCTAATCAGTGATTGACACCAGCTGCTGACTGGTGTAAAAATGTAGACCTGTCCACTTAAAGCCCAATCGGGGACATTTTAGTGGGGGAGGGGTGGAAGCGTAGTTGTATTCACCTAGCCTGTGGTGGACATAAATCATCCACCATGAAAATGTGTCCTGGGCTTTATTGTAAAGGCAAAAGCAAATTAACAGGTAGAACACATGAGTCCTGCAACAGATTTTAAAACACAAGTACGGTGTGTAGTCAAAGAGGGCAGGGAGCTCTACTACTATTAGCTGATAAGATGAGAGGGTGTATTATCCCACGTGTGTGACCACCACTGATGAGCTGGTATAGAGACATCTTATTTGCTGGATTCTACTCAAACCGACTGTTCATGGCACCATTAGGTGTTAAGACCACAAGATCAACATTCTCACCCCAACTGTATAGTCCCAAACCATGTGCCTTGTCAAGTGGTCCCCAATCAACTGGTGTGTATTCTGAAAAATGTCCCCAAAAGTTGCCTAAACAAACGCTTGTATTCCAGGGAGAGGGGCAAAAAAAGTAGACCTGTCCACTTAAGACCGATTGGGGACACTTTAGTGGGGGGAAGGAAAACAAATCTGGATTTCTTTGCTTTCACTCAATTTAGAAATGTGATTTTGGACTCGAAGTCTGTGTTGATGTAAATGAATCTCTTGCCATAATTAAATTACGCAAACTTTTCTCATTTGCATAATTTGCATACAATATGTACTAATTGGGCCAAAACCAGGAAATATGATATAATATATTTTTGCTTGTAGTGAATTCAGGAAGATGATCATTAATCATTCATCTAGATCCATGTCTAATGTCCATTTAAAAGTGTCAGAATATGAATTATTTAAAAAATAAACTCATAATGCCGACCCTGAATGTTGCGTAATACGTAAACAATGTTTTTATGAGCACCTGCCAACATTCTCAATGGCAAATCCTGGACAAATACACTTCGTGCATATCGGATACTTCTTTCCAATACGTCGTCCTCCAAGATTTTCTGAAAGATGGACCATAGACTGATGGTGCTATATCAGAATATCTGGACATGGCACGTGAGCACCCTACTGGTAGACTCTGGGTGGACTGCCTGGTTTGTCCTACCTTTATTGCACTGCGTTTACTTTGTGCAGAGAGAGGGGGATACTTCCTCCTACAGCAACACTGCCTCAAGCAGATGGTCCTGTACTTCTTTGCTGCTGGGCACCATAAGTATGCATGGTACATCACCTGGTACCTCAAGATGGTGCAAAATCTTCCACATGAGGCCAAGCAGGATCTTTTAGCTGGGGCTCATGTCTGCCGCCACTCTGACGGTGGAACTGCTGTACCTGCTGACCAGTTTGGTGAGCAGACTTACATTAAACAAGGGAAAGGACAAGGTGGTTTGAAAGGCCTCTCAACCAATGAACAACAAGTTGCAGTGTGGATCAATTCCTTATTTGTTCCCATCTTTCCCAGATAGTGGAAGAAATGTACACAAGTCAGGAAACGGCAGATAATCCAGAGGAGGAATATGCACATGTGGAAGGAAAGGAGAATCAGAGTTGTGGGAAACATGAGGAGAAAGGTGAGAGACACAGAGAGCTGGATCAATGGGATTGTGTTAAAATCATGGAGGAGTTCCAGAAACACTCTCATCCCTTGAAAGATAATCAGAAAGTCCTGTACAACATTGTGAATGGACAGGTGGCTCAAAACTCTGTGAATGCGTAGAATGCTCTTCAGATTGGTGAACAGCAGAGCCATGACTTTGTAGCGTCTCTTCCAGAAGGCTTCCATAACACTATTGAGAAGAGAGTACCATGGAGGTGATGAAGAAAGCCGTCACTGGCAAGGCAGTTTATGACATGGAGGTCCTTTGCTCGACTCTTAGTCGTAGGCATAGCAGTGTGGCATAGATTTGAAAGATGTCTTTGATCATGAGCTCAGCCCTGTTCCACCATCACTGATCGATGAATATGGTTGCCTGAGATAGGGTGCTCTACCACATTGTCTGGCCTGTGGCAGGTACAATTGGGGACATTGCCTCTAGCATTAAATCACGCCTCAACAAAGCCTACACTGCAGTTGGAACTGATGAGATATTTGTCATCTTTGACCATTAAAGTGATGAGCTGTGATGAAGAGCGCATCAAACAAGATGCAGCTATCATGCCTTCTTTGCACATATGACCTCACTGCTGATAAGATCCTGTTGTGAATAACATGGACTGCATCGTAAACCATGAGGAGGCTGACATCACCCTCATTAGCTACGTGCTGCAAGCTGCTGGAGCAGGGGCACATACCATACAAATCTTAAGTGATGACACAGATGTATTTGTCCTGTTAGTGTGCTGGGTTTGGAAGGCCAATGTTCATTCTGCAGTGCAATGGGATGGCACCATCCTGAACATAAATGCCACTGTCAGGGCATTGGGCGAGAAATGCCAGGGTCTCCTGGGGATGCATGCCCTGTCAGGATGTGCTGTATCCTACGCCTGTGGAAAGGGCAAGGTATCTGCCCTGAGAGTACTCCTGGGAAGTGGCATGCCTGGTCTGAATACAGTGCATGGGGAACCTAATGCCACTCACAGTGATCTAAAAGATACAGGTACAGAGTTACACTGTTTGGGATGAAGAAGGCCAAGAGTATGAATACTGTTCACTACCAGGACTATAGACAGAGGGGGAAAAAACACCAGAGCCTCCAACTGATGCTGCACATAATGCATGCTCATCTCCAGGTTATATTGTGTGTGAGGTTCTAAATTAACTTCTGAGATAAGTGTGAGGTTCTAAATTTACTTAATGAATGTATTGCTGTTTCTAGTATTTGGTGATTTATTATTAGCTAATATCATACATTATGTTAATGGTTGGAATGTCACAATCTACATGTTTTTACCTTTCAAATGAGCATGAGTTGTGAAGAAGAACAGACACTACCATTAGCAGAAAAAAGACAACAGTTCTGAGGCAGTTGATTCACCCTCTTGTCCTGCTACATATCACCCTTTAATTTGCACTTAAGTGAAGATGTTTTATTTTTTGTTAATAAAAAAGTTAAATGGTGCTATTGAAAATTATGCTGTTAATGTTATTTTTTTTACTGATCAATGTTGAGAATAGTTTTTACAGTGTGGACTTGTTTAGTGCTTTGGAGACATACTGTGCTGTCAAAAGCCTAAATAAGAAAGACACTTTTATTTTGAAAGCAAGACTGAGAGAGACAGTCTTGCTTTCAAAATGCTCATTTGAACATTTTCATGGTGGATGATTGATGTCCACCACAGGCTGGGTGAATACAACTACGCTTCCACCCCTCCCCCACTAAAATGTCCCCGATTGGGCTTTAAGTGGACAGGTCTACATTTTTACACCAGTCAGCAGCTGGTGTCAATCACTGATTAGAAGGAGAGACACTGAAGTGGAAAATGTTTGTTCAGAGTGAAAAGCACCAGTGTTGGATGCTGAGAGGATTCTTGAAGATGGATGGATGGATGGATGGATGGATGGATGGAATCAAAGATTGAAGCTGGGAAGACTGGACCTTATCAAGCCATCGAGGGGAATGCCACTGGTGCGATAAGTGTTTCTTTTGTCTTTGCTTAATTCTACTGCTGTTGCTTATGTATGATGCTAATGCTGGAACACATATCACTGCTATAATTTATGATATTTGATTGAAAACGCATATAGGCTTAATACAGTTAATGCTCTTGATGAATGTTTATTTTGTTAATATGACCAGATTATGTGAAAGTACTGTGATAGTACATTGATTCATAACTTAATTTTGAGTGATTGAATTTGATTGTTTGTACATTCCCTCTGTTGGCTAAGCCATGTTTCAAGTTTGGGCAGAAGATTCATATACAATCCCAGAAAAGTTGACACATACTGTATGTGACTACATGGAACTTGTATTTGGGGGAGAGATCGCCCTCTTGTCATCAATGAGTAGGCCTCATGTTACCCAAAGTTGTATTTTAACCACAATCCACATCCATGTCAAACTGTCCCTATTTTAGGCTAATGAACAGTAGTTTAAGTAATGAGTCTAGCTGATAATGTTATTTATACAAAGGAAGAACAAGCATCCAAAGAGCAACATACTATTAGCTCAGCAATTGTATTTTAAAAAATGTCCCCAAAAGTTGCCTAACAAACGCAGCTGCATGTGTGCACATTTTTTCATTTTTGTTGTTGTAAGAGGCTTAAAGGGATATTTCACTTAAAAAAAAAAAAACTTTTGGTCATTTTAGCGTCTACTCAGGCTTTTGTGAGCCGCCCAGACCGTTTTTAAGTTGCTTGATTCAGTATTTAGATATTTGATATTCATTTTATCAGCCACGCCCCCTTCCTATACAAACCCATTATAACTTCAAACTCCATTTTTAACATGTTAGATTCATCAAAAACACCCGTCCTTGGTTCTGGTGACTCACCCTGCCCTCCTAATACGCGAGGGGGCCGTGTTTTTTCGATTACTTTTTTCATTTATTTAATTTAATTTTTTTATTGTATTAATTTTTTTTCATTTTCCAAAAAAAATATTAAAAATAAATGAAAAAAGGTATCGAAAAAACACGGCCCCCTCACGTTTTAGGAGGGCAGGGTGAGTCACCAGAACCAAGGACGGGTGTTTTTGATGAATCTAACGTGTTAAAAATGTAGTTTGAAGTTATAATGGGTTTGTATAGGAAGGGGGCGTGGCTGATAAAATGAATATCAAATATCTAAATACTGAATCAAGCAACTTAAAAACTGTCTGGGGGGCTCACAAAAGCCTGAGTAGATGATAAAATGACCCAAAGTTTTTTTGAAAGTGAAATATCCCTTTAAGGGCCATTCCCACTGAGCACTATAACTATAAAGATAACTATAACTCTATTGTTCACCATTGTATTTTTTTTTATAGTTGGTGTGAACACTGCCATCCACTTGACTTAAAAAACAAATTTTAAAACTATACTTTTTATAGTTATAGTTATAGTGCTCAGTGGGAATGGCCCTTTAGAGTGGAGGAGAGAGTATCCCAATAATAATGTGCTTAGTTCACAGGATTAGAAGTAAGGTAGCACCCAAGTATTTCTGTGATTACTTTAAAGGAGGAGTTCACCCAAAAAAGGACTTATTTTCCATCAATTGCACACCCCATGAAGCCTTGAATTCATGGATTTATTTTGGTTTTTGTGGCATTCCTAAGACAATAATTTGATGACCGGGTGTGTATCCGGTAGGAGACACAAATAATCTACTTTGTGTCTCCTACCGGATACATTAGCCAGTAGGAGAAGGGAATCAAATGATTAGCTTAGGAATGCCACAAAAACAAAAATAAATCCATGGATTCAAGGCTTCATGGGGTGTGCAATTGATAGAAAATAAGTAATTTTTTGGGTGAACTACTCCTTTAACAAGGTTAGTGATACTCGCAGGCATTTCACCTACTGATTTTAAGCCCTACACATTTGACAACAATCTGGGAAAAACATCTTTCATATACTCGGCAGCAGTTCAGTGGAAAGATTTATCTTACAGCCTCAAATTGACCAGTTCCTTTCACAAATTATTGTGAAATTTGCATTAAAGAGATGGCTGGCCATTAACATGAATTAATTTTAAATCAAGCACTTCAATGTATTTTTTAAAAGCGAAAAAATATTAGTTTTATTTTTGATTTTGTGTTTTCTGTTACCGTCTTAGTTTTGTATTTGTTAGGTTTTCTGCTAGCTAATTTCTGCCTGGCAACCGGGACACAGGAAGTCAACAGAAATACATTTTATGATTGCAACTTTTCACACTTTCACTAGGGGGCAATGTAGAGCACACACTCCTGAGGTGGTTTGGGGGCGGGGTTATACACAAAACATACACAAAAACCTTAAAAATAAGGACCTTTGGGGACAATTGTAATTTTAAGTGCTAAGG
Source organism: Gymnoscopelus braueri (assembly GCF_963280865.1). Classification (NCBI taxonomy): domain Eukaryota; kingdom Metazoa; phylum Chordata; class Actinopteri; order Myctophiformes; family Myctophidae; genus Gymnoscopelus; species Gymnoscopelus braueri. The sequence goes on along the minus strand of NC_137626.1, from coordinate 29,333,934 downwards.
CCCTTTTGGAGCATGGGGAATATGATAACAATTAAATATAAGGATTTCCCTTTGGGGACGGTAAATTTCGTCCCCGATTGTCAAGTGGTCCCCAATCAACTGGTGTGTATTCTGAAAAATGTCCCCAAAAGTTGCCTAAACAAACACACACACACACACACACACACACACACACACACACACAGCACACATTTGAGAGATATAGAGTATGCATATGGTATATACACAAGTAGATGCACGCACACAGTCGTGCACACACGCACGCGCGTATACAGTATATATATGTATATGAGGGCATCCAGCAGGCATGCAGCCAACCAAGACCGAGCGCGTGTACGTGCGGCATGCAGAGCTGTGGCAGCATGTGTACGCACACACACGCACACACGCACACGCACACACAAATGGAAGAGATAAGACTCAGAGATCAGCAGCCAAATTTGAAAGTCTCCAGTATTTACTTTCACTTTCCCTGACTAAGCAGATGAGGGGGTGCTGATTTGGCCAGAACAGAAGTGCGTGCGTGTTAGTGCGTGCCGACATGTTTGTGTGTGTGTTTGCGATGGCTCAGTGTGTTGTCGCTGGTGTCCGCACATGACCTTGTATCCCCCTTTTTGGTGGGGAGGCTCAGGAGGTAGAGCCAGGAAGGTTCCTGGTCCCATCCCCAACTCCTCCTGATGGTTGCCTGTGGAAGTGTGCTTCTGATGAGCATGGTTGACCTGCATGGTTGCCTCCATCGGTGTGTGTGTGTGTAGTGTACGTATGTGTACTGCATTAGCATATCGTTGCTGTCGCGTGAATTTCCAATGAATTCCTTGTATTTTCCAATGGGCCATTGTAGTTATTATTTAGTCACAAGCTCATGTTAGATATTTGGTAAATATTTTGAAACACTTGACCACACTTAACTTTTACTTTCAAAACGTTTCAAATGTTTATTTGCTTCAGTACATGCCTATATGACCTGTGAGTATGTAAACAAGACTAAATTCAATAAACAGAACGTTAAAAAATAAAAAAGATCTACCAGCTTATGGGCGCGTAGATCGGCTATTTTTGGCTGAGGTGTTTTACCACGTCATAACAGGAGGGGGGGAAATGTTCATGTGTCAAAAATAGCAGTGACGTGTCGTGAGCTTAGATCGGCTATTTTCACTAAAGACATTAGGTGTGTGTGTGTGGGGGGGGGGACACCCCTGGGAAACCACGGTTAAATGAAGTATTAGTTTACCAAGTATAGAGTGGTCTAAGTGGTTAAGTGTTCCCCTCATCTCTGTCAATGTACTGCAGTGCCAGTGTACTGTGTGTTGATATCAAAGTACGTGTTGAAAGCGAGGAGATGCGTCTTGGAGAAGAGAGGGTACCTTGGGACGCGTTAGAGTAGGGAACGGATAATAGCTTTACTCGTGCATGCAGAATGCACACGTCTGTGTGTGTGTGTGTGTTACAAAGTAAGTGTTTGACAGTGTGTGTGTGTGTGTGTTTCAAAGTAAGTGTGTTTGACAGTGTGTGTGTGTAGGCTTTATGAGAAAATAAACGGAGACAAAGAGATGAGACCAAACTGCGTCACAATTACATCAGCCAGTACAGAAGCTACCGTGGTTGTCAGCGGATATAGTCTCATTGAAGGGTGGAGAAGAGCTAATGTGTGTTAATAAGTTTCACAACAAGGAAGCTTCGTATCCAGCATTAAACCACTGATTTTCAATGTCACATCCGGTGACCATTAGGGCTCCAAATATGGACCCTTACAGGTCTGTATAACTCTTAAGTGCGTGCAAATAGAACCAAATGGACCCTTACAGGTCTGTGACTCTTGAGTGTTTGCAAATGGAACCAAATGGACCCTTACAGGTCTGTAACTCTTTGAGTGTGTGCAAATGGAACCAAATGGACCCTTAAAGGTCTGTAACTGTGAGTGTTTGCAAATGGAACCAAATGGACCCTTACGGGTCCATTTGTTTCCATTTGCACTGAGGAATTTACAGTGTAGAGAGAGGAATTTACAGTGTAGATTGGGGCTATCAAATGGGGGTCTTCACACCGGGAGTCGTTGAAATTAAGAAAGGTAAGGGTCCATTTGGACCGCTTGTCGGGACCCCCGGACCCGACGTTCTTAAACAGTGCATCGAGCCGATCCAACATTTTACATTACACAGAATTAATTAAGGTAACCTCCACTGAGGTCATTGCTTCATAGCTGTTGTTGAGGAGGAGTATTACAAAAAACACTGCTTTTAAACGCTGGGGTCCGTGGTCCACCCGGCGTTCCAAAATGGACACTGGCAGGTCTGTAGCTCTCAGAGTTAAATGAACTCTTGAGGTATTAAATGGGGGTCCGTGGCCCTCATGCACATCAAACCGAGGGTCGTTTGAAATTCAAAAGGTTGACTGAATCACCGGACTCAACAGTGTCATAGGAAATAGCAAACACATTATGGCCATTAGCCATAATCTCCATCACTGTGGCGGCGCTCGGCAGATCCAAATTAACTTCTCTCACACTCGCGTCCCCTCTCTCTTGCCCTTTCTCATTCTCTCTCTCTCTCTCTCTCTCTCTCTCTCTCTCTCTCTCTCTCTCTCTCTCTCTCTGTCTCGCCACTGTTTATTTCACCTGTTGAACTCGTGAGCCGCTGGGCTGTGGAGAGTCCATCAAAGACCCGGCCCCGAGGCTATGGCGAGCGTCCATCACACCGTGCTAATTGATGCTTTGATAACTTCCTCCTGCCAGCACGCTCAGAGGAGGACGCTCGGCTCATTTGCCATAAAGGCCATCCTTCTATTGTTGCCGCGAATCACCGAGATGATCCCGTGAATATGTTCTTCTTTGGGAGGGGGTTTTGACGACCGCTGTTTCTTTTTTTGGCCACTGAATTATGTTCATAGCCGCCATTTCCCTTCGTAGTGATGAAAATGATGTTTCACGAAATGTACAGTTGCCTTATCTGGGTCTAATCCAGTGCTTCTCAAAGTGGGGTCAAGGGACCTTCAGGGTTGGTTGAGGGGGTTCCAAATATAACCCTTACAGGTCTGTAACTCTGAGAGCATACAAATGGAACCAAATGGACCCTTGCGGGTCCATTTGGTTCCATTTGTACACTCTCAGAGTTATGGGGGTACTTGAATGTAAAGGTTTGAGAATGATCTGCGTCTAATCCATGGCCCTCGAGGAAAAAGGAAGCTTGCGCCCCCTCTCCAAAGGGAGGTGATGCCACAAAGAATCAAAGATAGTTTCACATCTATTATCTTTAAATGAAGGAATGTGTCTGTCAGTGTTGTCCGTCTCTCGGTCGACTTCACGGATTGTTTGAAACACTTGCTCACATATGGAGAAGTTGGTACGCTATTAGATAAGTGGTTCTAAAACATTTTCATATCGAGGACCCCCAAATTGATATGTATGTGGCCCACGGACCCTCTGCGAACCCTCGGCGGACATCTGTTGATTTGTTATGACATGCGCAGAAGAGGGACACTCGGGTTCGTGGGGGGAAAAAAATACGCAATGCAAGTAACTTTTTTCAATGACTAAAACATTATTTTAACAAATCTGTATGGCAGAAGTACGTTAATGCAATATAACTAGTACATCTGCGGTAGTTGGAGGTGGTCTCTCCTTTCTTCCCGCTGAGAAGATTTGACTGTAATGCAGGACTTCTTAAGACCATCCTCTCCGCCTTACAGCCCACACAGGGCGTGCGTCGCTGTGACTTGACGGAATGTTACCATGTTATTTCCTGATTACCCAGAAGGGGGGGTGTCGCACGGACTTGTATCTGCTTTTATGAAATTACTGCTTAAGAGCTTAAACAGGATTATCTGGCAGCGGACGCAGCAGCACGCCTCATCCTTGCTTGGGTGGTGGGGCTTCCACCACTCATGGGAGGGCTCCATGAGTGGTGGAAGAAGTACTCGGATATTAAAAGTGGCAATACCACAATATAAAACATACTCTGTTAAGTAAGTAAAAGGCCTGTATTTTAGTTTTTTTTTAGTTTTTTTTTATTATCTCAGGTAATTTGTAAATATGTAGATAACTTGTCTGGCCTTCTGTTGCTCTCTTGTTTTGATCTCCTTCCCACCTGCCCCCCACCCTCTTCTTCTCCCCCCCCCCTCTTCTTTCTATGGAAACTAACGTTGCGATGGGAACGATGTACAAAAAAGAATTTCACCCACTTTTTTACCTTGTAAACCTGTGATGTGACAATAAAACTGATTCTGATTCTGATTCTGTATTCAAAATTGTACTTGTGTAAAAGTGCAAAAGTAATGGCATCAAAACATACTTAAGTACCATACTGCTCACATACATACTTACATAAGTACCAAAATAAATCATCAAAATATCAATCTATTTTTGAATAGCCAAATTATACAATAGGGTTTAAGTGGTTTTGTATTGTATTAATCTTAATCTGAAAAGTAACTAGTACCTAAAGATGTAAAATAAGTAGAAGTATAACATATTGAAACATGGAAATAATCAAGTAAAGTGAAAGTACCTGAATGTACTTGGGTTCCTTTACACCATCAGTATTCCAGCCAGGTGTACAGGGTTACAGTACAGCTGCTTAGTGCCCTGTCCTGCTATGTCTGGCTCAACTGTCTACTGTGTGTCATCATGGGAGAGGAGTGGATCAGGAGCCACACTCAGTTGAACTTAACTCCCTCTGTCTCGCAGTTAGAGGAAGAAAGGAGGTGTGTGCGTGTGCGTGTGCGTGTGCGTGTGCGTGTGCGTGTGCGTGTGTGTGTGTGTGTGTCACATGTGTGTACGTATTACTAGTTATATTATATATATACAACTAATATACTAGTATATTAGTTGTGAGGGCCAAATGTCCCCTCAAGTATAGTTGAATTTGAGAAATAAACATCGGACACTTTTCCTGGTCCACCATTAAAGGAGAATTTCACCCTAGGCGTTTTCTTACCGTTATTTGAGGTTGTTAACTCATCATAAGAGTGGTCCAGGACCCCCAGTTCATAACGAGCGATGTTCTCCATTTCGGGGACCCCCCTCCACAGCAGCTCAGAACAGGAGTGCTTGGTGCTTGGCTAAATCCGCTTATTTCTGTCGCTCGAAAATAGTTTTCTCTTGTATAGCTGTCATGTATGGACCGTCTGATGTCTGTGCAGTGTTATTTGCCGCCATTACTGTTTACAAATCTGTTTTACTGAAATCACATTTGAAATCTCGTCTCGCGATACTTCCGCCCTCCAGACCGGCGGGCCATCTCCTTTAAGAGAAATGGTTGTTTTATGGTTTAAAAAATAATCATAATTGTGGAGTTAGGTGTACAATTAGGAAAATATTCAGGTTGTGGTAAGGTTTAGGGTTTAGGGGTCAGGGTTATACCTGGGTTATGGTTAGTTGTGTGCCGGTCTCGAGCACCAAAAATAAAAGAATCCAGAAGCAGGGTTTTTGACAGCGTGCAATACAACGTTTGCCGCTGATCAGTCCAGCCGTTTGCGAGATTAGCTCTGAACTGTCACACACACAGACCCTCTCATGGACAGCTAGCCTCTGGCAGAGCCACGCTATAAAAAAACATCCATGTTTTCAGGAAATATATTTTCCAAACGTATTACTAATCTGGGACAGAGACCGCTCTCTGCAGAAATGAAACATTATTTGGTCTCCCAGTTATCTGGCTGGTATTGTCTGAAAAATACCAAACAATATTGCCCTAAAAAAAAACGGATTTAATTTGTTTCTACCCTACTGCAAAGAAGCACAAGTTTTGAATTAACTTAAAAACAAATTACATTAGAACTGGAATTCAACTTTTTGACGTATATCGTCGGCTGCAAGTTTAAAATAGGTTAAAATAGATTAACCTGGAAAAAAAAAAGTTTAAAGAGGAGCAATTAAAAACAACAACGTTGAGGTTTTATTTTTCTTTCATTATTATTAGGAGGCAGCAGGAACCCATTGTTACCGGGGGACCATTGTGAGCGCGGCCAGACTCTTTGGGGGTACAAAGCTCTGTGGCTGTGTTGTCTGCTTACTGTGTGGAAGTATATTTGGAATGTCCAAACTGGGTTAAGCACCTCCGTTCCACAAAGGAACGGAGCGATTCTCATGGGGAGGGGGAGGGCTGGTAAAAAAAAAACACACACACACAAAAAAACAAGGGAAAGGCAGCTTGGTTCATCATAGGAACTTACGCGCCTGTGAGCAGGTAGGGCGCCTGTTTCCACAGGGGGAGATAAGAGCGTCGCACCACCGGGTCCCTGCCCAGCTCCCTTATAACCCAAAAAGTGCACGCGCGCGCGCACACACACACACACACACACACACACACACACACGCGCACACGCACCACCCACCCAGTGAATTGCTTGGGAGCAGACAACAATGCGTTGCTGCATGGGGACTGTGGGCATGCCAAGCGCTGGGCCCTCTCTGATAAGGGCCGTACACAATGGACCCAATCAGGTGGCACAAGGGGGCAGTGTCACAGTGCCTTCCTCGGTGTGTGTGTGTGTGTGTGTGTGTGTGTGTGTGTGTGTGCGCGAGCGTTTTTGTGTGTGTGTGTGTGTGTGGGGGGTCTAGGTGTGCGGTGCTGGACAGGGAGAGCCTTCTACACAGTCAAATCCCTTACGGGACCATATTTACACTTTCAGAGCTAAATAAAAATCTGCATTCCATACATTTCATGTAGTCGCTGCATGTCAGGCAGAAATTTTTTATTTCCAAATTTAAACTTTTAACCTTATTTTTTTTCCCACCCCGGAAATTCATGCCCTACTTCGTCGTACGAGAGTGTGTGAAAATAGCCACGCTACAATACCAGCTCACACGCACACGTCACATTGTGAGCTGCATCTAGAGCGCCAATTTCGCAATTTCTGAAACATTTTAAAATTGAATAAGTATTCAAAGTATTAACTCTCTCAGTGCCAAGCCCCGAGTTATCCCGAGTTTTTTCTGAATGCCCTCAGTGCCAGAACGAAAAATCCAGAGTAAAAAATAATAAAAAAAAGGTTCAGAACCCAAGATATCATTATCTGAAGATTTGCAGCTCCATCCACTCTTTGTTTAACTTATAACTGAAAAAGGCTGTATCTCGCTTCCTAAGCACTTTTTTTTTACTTTGAAAAATAAATAAATATATATATATATATATAATACATGCAGCAGAAAAATGGCCAAAGCATACTGTAGTCTCAGTGGTTTTCAACAAGTGGTCCGGGGACCACCAGTGGTCCTTGAGGAGACACCAGGGGGTCCCCAGTGAAATTAGTTAACACAGCGTCACAATCATTTGAAGCACTTAGCTTTGGCTATTCAAAAATAGCAGATCTGCAAGCTCATAGCGCGGCACCGAGTGCCGCACTATGAGCTTGTAGATCTGCTATTTTTGAAAGATCTTGAACATGTGTGCAAATCTTTGAATACATATTTTGTAAAGCGATTTTTTTTTACTAAAATCTTTGCCTCTGGGGGTCCCTGACACAACATTTTCAGATGGGGGTCCGCGGCCAAATGTATATCAATTTAGGGGTCCTTGGCATGAAAAAGGTTGAAAACCACTGCTGTAGTGCAAAAGCAGTAAATATTATGCTGAACGGTATAGCAGTCGTGAGCCCGCCAGTCCCACCGTCATTACATGGGATAGTGAATGACATTACAGGATCGCTAGGACAAGAAAATTAGCTCCGAGCTCCATCATCCTATTTGGGTGCTTGATGAACGTGCCAGGCAAATGTGGCACAAAGTGACACCGCGCGCCTGCAGCGCGGCAGAGACACAGCGGTCGGGTTGCGGGGCCCATTTACTCTGCATTCACCCATTTGGGAAACACAGCGCAGGAAATAAGCACGCTTATCCATCACACTGAGCGTGAGCGGTGTGAACGCAGTGTGGGTTTTCGCAGAGAGAGAGAGAGAGAGACAGAGACGGACATACCAAGCAGTGGTGGGAAAAGTACTCAAATTTTTGCCTAAGTAAAAGTATCAATACCGCAATGTAGACATACAGTACCACAATGTAGACATACGTGCGGAATTCAAAATCTACTTGAGTAAAAGTACAAAAGTATTGGTATCAAAATGTACTTAAAGGGATATTTCACTTTCAAAAAAACTTTTGGTCATTTTATCGTCTACTCAGGCCTTTGAGAGCCCCCAAGACAGTTTTTAAGTTGCTCGATTCAGTATTTAGATATTTGATATTCATTTTATCAGACACGCCCCCTTCCTATGCAAACCCATTGTAACTTCAAACACCACTTTAACCATGTTAGATTCATCAAAAACACCCGTCCTTAGTTCTGGTGACTCATAGCGCTCACCTAATACGCGAGGGGGCCGTGTTTTTTCAATTACTTTTTTCATTTATTTAAAAAAAAAAATTGGAAAATGAAAAAAACTAAATACAATAAAAAAATTAAATAAAATAAATTAAAAAATGTATTGGAAAAACACGGCCCCCTCACGTATTAGGAGGGCAGTATGAGTCACCAGGACCAAGGACAGGTGTTTTCGATGAATCTAACATGGTTAAAATGGAGTTTGAAGTTACAATGGGTTTGTATAGGAAGGGGGCGTGTCTGATAAAATGAATATCAAATATCTAAATACTGAATCGAGCAACTTAAAAAGTAGACGATAGAATTACCAAAAGTTTTTTTTAAAGTGAAATATCCCTTTAAAGTACCAAAAGTAAAAGTACTCATCATGCAGAAGGTCCCATTTCCCAGGTTTTCAAAGGTATAAAATGTATAAAAATCCTTTGAAAAATATTTTCAAATGACCGAAATGTATACTGTATAGGGCTGGAGTGGTTAATGTATGTTTTGTAATAATAATCAAAATCGACAAAGTAACTAGTAACTAAAGTGTTCAAATAATTGTAGTGGAGTAAAAAGTACAATATTTGCCTCTGAGATGTAGTGGAGTAGAAGTAAAAGTACAGAAATTTGGAAATACTCAAGTAAAGTACAAATACCTCAAAATTTTACTAAATAACAGTACTTAAGTAGATGTACTTAGTTACTTTCCACCACTGGAGACAGACATAACAAGTCACCTCAGTGGGAGTGGGAGAGCTTGATGTTTGCGTGCACCATTATTGTTCTTAATTACATTTATCCTAAAATCACACTTCAACCCTATATACTTGGTGTCCCCCAGGGATCTATACTTAGTTCCAAATATTTTTTCCATCCACAACAAATCTCTTTGCCATGATGCGTTGTGAGCTTGTATACCTGCTATTTTCGCCGAATGCTTGCCTATTTTTGCAGAATGTTTCGTAGATCATGACATGACATGATAGCCCAGAATAGAGGTAATAAGAATAAAGGGATAAACTAATGCAGTATCCGTTGTCGGAGTACTTGGAGACCAGTCTATGACGTCCGTCATCTGTTGCAGTGGTTATCAAAGTGGTTTCCTTTGACCACTTTAAGCTAATTATATCATTAATTATAGCTATTTGAAAATAGCCGATCTACAAGGTCACAACGCGTCGTGATGCAATGCATTGCGAGCTTGTAGATCTCTTATAAAAATTTTAACAACACAAACCTTCTATCACAACATGTCACAGATTTTGTGTAGAGTTTTTTTGTGGCTGTCAAACAGAAACCGTATTTATACATTTTATGTTTTTTCATAACAAAATGTTGTATCACAACGTGTTGTTAGACTATAGTGGCTATTTTCACTATTTGTGAAACATTGTGGAAGTGAAACTGAAAGCGTTTAAGCCTGTCTGTGGGTTTTATAAATATTGAATGAATGAAAAGTATTAACAAGGGCTTCTGACTAAATAATAAGCAGATTGGATCCATTGGAACACAGGTTCTTTTTTACATTTACCGTGAAGTAACGGTTGTGGACGTACATGTTTCCAAACCCACAGCGACACTATGCAAGTGGTTACTTGAATATGACGGCCTCAGTTTAAAGCTACCAGTTAATCTCTAGGGGGTTAATCTCTAGGGGTTACACGCGGCCACAGCCTCAGTGCCACAATATCCCGAATTACATCTTTATGGCGTTTCGTGTGTTTATAGCACTGCAGTACTTCAAGAAAACGTTCAAGAAACACGGCTTAAGCGGGACACTCCCGTGCTGGGAATCAAAAAACGCTGCCGCCGCGCTCATTCCACATGGGACCCCTGGTGTTTATAGCCCCTCGAGGAGGCTGAAAATTAATTGGCTACTCGAGCCATCGCGCATTCCCTCCCTCAGCATGCGACGGCCGCCCCTCATTGCCCCATCACTTTAAATCCAAGTGTATTAATGGACTCCATGGCCCATCGATTGCTAATTCGTCTCAACGTCGACATCGGGGATAAATATTGCGCAGTGCCGTCCTCTTTTCTCTGGCTTATTGTAATCAGCATGGCTATTGATCTGCTGCCTAGAGCCGCCCAGAAGTAATCTATTTTAAATACACTTTCGTCGGCGGAGGGGGGGAGGGAGTGCCCCCCCCCCCCCTCCTCTCTTGTCCGGGCCTATTGTCGTTGTATTGACAGGATTCCTGGGCGTACGCGGAGAGAGCCAGGAAGAGCGGCAGAACAGGGACTACTTAGTATGAGTTTGGTGGAACGAGGGACAAGCAAGGGGGGTGATGAAGGGAAGAGGCCCGCCTCTGTTCTTCCCCAAGTGTTTGCTTAAGCCTCGATTTGTACAACGGTGTCGCGCGACAAAGATAGCCGATCTACAAGTCCCATAGTGCGTTGTGGATGCGACGCATTGGGAGCTTGTAGGTCGGCTATTGCGACGACAGCCGGCGTCGCGTGGGGGCAGAGATGGGAAGAAAACCAGAGAGAGAGAGAGAGAGCAGGAGAAAGAGAGAGAGAGAGGGAGAGAGAGAGACAGACGGAGACAGCGCAAGTGATAGACAGGTGGAAAGATTACAAGAGAGAGTTGCCATGCATGCGTTGTGCCCTTTGCGATATGTCTTCGGTTACGTGTGTAGATGGCCCTCCGAGTCACTGTGTGTGTGTGTGTGTGTGTGGGGGGCAGGGGGGGAGGGAGCTGGGGGGGGAGGGGTATGATGGATGAGGCCTCAGCCCATGCAGAAGCCCAGACGTCTACACTATCGATTTATCCTCACATTGGTCTGGGGGGGCCGCAGCAGCGAGGCGGGAGCATCGGCTACGCCGCGCCACGCATTTCAACACAATGTGCCTCTCTCAGCCCTTTGAGGCGCTCCGGCCCCCATATGCACACACACACACACACATATTTTTCCAAAAGCTTTCTCGCTTTGCTGCCTAAGTATTTCAAAGCAGGCGATGATTCTCCGGGGCGGGTGGCGCGGCGAAGGAGAAGGAGGCCCCTGGCCTCCTTGGGATTCTTCATCGCCTGCTGAGCACAATGACTTGACCCGCTCTTCTTCTTCTCCCTCTTCTTCTTCTTCGTTCTTCTTTTTCTGGCGAGGTGGTTTTATTGATCCCGTTGTAAAGTGTCATCCACTTGTTTAACATCCATTCTAATACAATTCAATTTGTCCAGGCATTGCCTGGCTGCCTGCCGATCTCCCTGTCTGTATTTCTGACTAGTTGGTTGACTGGCTGGCTGGCTATTTGGCTGGTTGACTAGCTGGCTGGCTTTGGAGGAAGAGAATGGAAGGTGAATGTCTGTAATTCTCAACCTTTCTAGTTTAAAGGACCCCCAGTTTGATATAAGTTATTAGACCAACTAACCCCCATTTGATGCAAATTGTATCTCTGGAATCCCAATCTATGCTGTGAAATCTGACACTTTTGATTTAACTCTGAGAGTCTTTACATGGAACCAAAGGGTCCATTTGGTTCCATTTGTGTCATGGGAGAGGCGTGTCATGGGGTGGGGTGTTCCTGACATCAAACCACTTGATTGGGAGACATGTCAAATTGGGGACAAAACTGACAGGACTTTTTGACGTTTCATATGGGTTAGGGTTAGTCTGTTAGGGTTAAGGTTAGAGTAGGGCTCAAGTTTAGCCGTGAATTAGTTAGGCAGTGGTTTGCAGACCACCAAATTCATTTGTGTTCCAAATTATGCTCGAATACCTCGAGCTTGTACAGTAGATCAGCTATTTTGAATAGCCTAAATATGCATGGTTAAAGTGATTAAACTGATTTTGAGAATACAATAACCCCAGCCTATTGTCGATCGGCTATTCTCAGCAAAAGCTTTCCCCACAATAAAGAAAACAGATACTTTTTGAAAAATCATGTACATTTGTGCAAATCTTTGAATATATATATTTTTTTAAAGCGAACATTTGTAACTCCAATCTTTGCTTCTGGGGGACCCTGTAACTAAATATTTCTGAGTTATTCTGTATTTATTTTAGGATTTAGAAAACATTTTTAGAATCGGCCTCAGGTCTTAATGGGTTAAACCAACGTGTGTGTGTGTGTGTGTGTATGTGTGTGCCTGCACACACGGACATGTTTACACGTTTGTTTGCCTTCCTGCCGGAGGGCTAATGTTCATCTGCACCATCCCGTGTGTCCATCATGTCACTGCGCTTAGCACGGGTGTGAATGGGTTTTGCGGGAACATTAGTCCAGTCCATTGAGCAAACACATTAAAGTTGAACAACAGCCACTTCTCCTTAAGTTTGATTCGTACTTGGGCGCACGACGCACCCGTGGTGTGTTGTGAGCTTGTAGATCTGCTATTTTTTCGTTGTGCGATGGAGCCTAAATTAGGCTTTACTCTCTCTCACTCTCTCTCTCTCTCTCTCTCTCAAATCAAGGCTTTGTTGTTCATCCTGTGGCTCTTTGCCCGCTGGGCGTTCATAAACAACAACAACAGATATGGAAGTACATCAATATTTTTTTTATGTTTTCCCCTGCCCAGCCGTCTTGAAAATGTCCCCACTTGCAAGGCCCACATGGTTGTCATGTCAAGAACATATAAGCTCACTTTTGTCCCGGCAGATTTGCTCTTCTGTTGTAAACACGGCAAGAGCACTCTTGATGCCAAGAGTGCGCACACACGCGCACTTATGCACACGCACGCACGCATGCACAGTTGCACACACACACACACACACACACACACACGCAATATTCTACCAGTACTCATCAGACTAACAATAAAATTGGATTTGCTCCACCTACATTGAATTTGAATCATACAGTCATGAAAATAGAATCTAAAAACTACTAACTGAAAACACTTGACGTGTGAGCTCTCATTTGGGGGTCGATTTGACATTCATATTTAATTCACACACTATATCGGTACACTTGCAACAACCGTCCTTCTATCTGAAACTTTAACCCATGTAGACCTGGAAAGCCTCTATACGTTTGTTATACCTTTCAATCCGTGTCATTTTGTGTTTTTGCTATAGAAACATAGGTGTTTTTTTCAGAAACAGTTAGGATTTAGAAAGCATTTCGTCGCCGTCGGGCAGAAACACCTTATCTCCATATTCTAACTTTTTAGTTTTTTTTCGTAAATTAACGCTCTAATTGATCATACTACACTACAGCGTCCCACAAAAGTATCAATAGTAGCAGATCTACAAGCGACGCGTTTTGAGCTTGTAGATCTGCAACTTTTGCTGTTTTTGAATTTGTATCCTGAAAAGTTTTTTGACATAATGAGGTTTCCACCTGTTTTAACCCATTAAGACCTGGAACATATCTGTGTCATTTTAGATTTCTTTGGCTATTCAAAAATAGCAGATATACAAGCTCATAGCGCGGCACCGAGTGCCGCGCTATGAGCTTGTAGATCTGCTATTTTTGAAAAATCGTGAAAATTATTTTTTTATATTTATTTCCGAAAAACTGTTAGGATTTAGAAAATGTTTAGAAGCGGCCTCCTTAAAGAATAGCAATTTTCCCAGAATTGTAATGAAATGTAACTAAGGATGTTCTGTCTTTTTTAGACATTTTTATATGCAATAAAAAATATTCCAAATCATCCAAAATCTGCTGTGTGACACCTTCCTGAAAGTCATGATCCCTGGACCCCGAAAAATAATCGTGAGGCTTTTGGTTTTGAAACTAGAATAGGTTTAATAATACGATTCTGTAGTTAATTTCTTTTTATTTGGACTTGATATGACGGAGGAAGCGAGGGACCGATGCTGTAACTTTAGTGCGTCGGTCGTAAAGGCTATAAACGATCAGCTGACGTGATTTAACAACAGTGGTGCAGCGGTGAGTCTCCCCTGTGAAATACTGGAGGACAGGAGGAAATAACCTGACTTGATATTTATGCATCAATACAGGTCCTGTGTCCTCTGTGTACTCTCTCTCTCTCTCTCTCTCTCTCACACACATACACTCTCCCTTCCTCTTTAACTTTTTCTCTCTCTCTCTCTCTCTCTCTCTCTCTCTCTCTCTCTCTCTCTCTCTCTCTCTCTCTCTCTCTCTCTCTCACACACACACACACTCCCTTCCTCTTTAACTCTTTATCTCTCTTTCTCTCAACTCTTTCTCACACACACTATCGTGATCAGTCTCTCTCTGTTTCTCTCCCACTCTCCCACTCTCTCTCTCTCTCTCTCTCTCTCTCTCTCTCTCTCGCTCTCACTCTCTCACTCACGATTGCATACTTAATGTGTGTGTGTGTGTGTGTGTGTGTGTGTGTGTGTGTGTGTGTGTGTGTGTGTGTGTGTGTGTGTGTGTGTGTGTGTGTGTGTGTGTGTGTGTGTGTGTGTGTGTGTGTGTGTGTGTGTGTGTGTGTGTGTGTGTGTGAGAGAGAGAGAGAGACAACGCTTACTTGACGATGCCAATGACATTTGCCTTGATAGTTTTGTAGCTCCACCTTTTGAAAAAGCCCTTTAAAAAACTGTACCGATGACAAAGATGAAATGTTAACAAATGACTTCCTCTCCCATCCTCTCCTCCCCTCTCTCCCCATCCTCCTCCTCCTCCTTCTCCCCATCTTCTCCCACACCCCTTCTCTTCTCCTCCCTTTCCCCACACCCTGTTCCACCTCCTCCTCCTCCTCTCAGGGGATGATGTACCTGGAGGAGCGCAGGCTGGTGCACAGGGACCTGGCCGCCCGCAACGTCCTGGTCAAGTCCCCCAACCACATCAAGATCACAGACTTCGGCCTGGCGCGCCTCCTGGACGCCGACGAGAAGGAGTACAACGCAGACGGGGGCAAGGTGGGTGTAAGTAGGGGGTGCAGCAGGTCATCCAACTAATCCATTTAACCGATTACATACAAAAAAGAAGCATATTTTGATGAAATAATCGATTAATAATCCATCCTTATTTTGGCATGTCGATTGTTATAGGTGAAAATGTTCAAAATCTTTCACAAAATGTCAAATATAATGAAAATAGCAGATTTACACAAACACACGTGAGCTTGTAGATCGCAAAGCCCACCACACTATGACTCAGACATATCGGTCGGATCGGCGGTGCGATGTAGGTGCGTAGCAGCCCGAACATCTAGATGTGAGGTCCGCGTAGCGGCCTGAAACTCTAGTATATACTGTATATATATTTTTATTTTTATAAACCAAGCTTCTCCATTATTTGGTTAATCGAAAAAGTAATCGATAGAATAATTGCTAAGAAAATAGTAGATAGTTGCTCCAAAGTGGATGCTGAGGACTTTGTATGCAGAGTGTCCTGTTCCAGCTACCCATTGGTCCACTGATTTCACCTGTGTGTGCGTGTGCGTGTGCGTGTGCGTGTGCGTGTGTGTGTGCTTGTGTGTGTGTGTGTGTGCACGGTCTCTGTACCCAGACGCTGTTGCTTACGTATTCCAGCAGTTTTGCTGCAAATGAGTGTGTCCTCCAGACGTATTTATTAATTGTCCTGAGTCAGTTTAACTTAGTTTGGGAGTGTGCAGTTTTTGGAAGTCGTATGTGGTTCATGGCTGGGGCCAGGGAAGTCACCTTTGGCAGGAGCCAAAGGTGACTGATTAAATGAAACTTTGTTGCAGACTTTCTGAAGAAAAACTAAAAACAAATCAAACAAACAAAAAACATACAACAACACAATGACAGGCACACACACACACACACACACACACACACACACACACACACACACACACACACACACACACACACACACACACACACACACACACACACACACACACACACACACACACACACACACACACACACACTCACAAATCATTAATAAAAGATTATGGCTATATTAGCTCACAACACTAAAGCTAGCATGATAATGGAATTTGGAGACTCATTCAGTCGACAAATATATATATACTTTTGAACTAGAAAAGTGTGCTCACAGATCTCCGCCAGGCCTGGTTGGTTACCCAGGAGGCCCCACAAACTTTGGATATCAATCGTAGCCAATTGGAAAGGATTATAACAAATCTGACTGATACATCTTGATCCCATGACTACAGAGATAATATATACAGAGTTTTGACAAAATCTGTAGGAGGAGTAACAAAAAGTATCTTGAAGAAAACGCAAAATGGCGGAAAATCTTGCCAGGCGGAAATAGGTGGACTTACTGTATATGGGGCCAAGACCTACTGTATAGTTCAAGAGTTATAGGCCAAATCGTGAAGCGGCCTGTTTTAGCGCCACCATGAGGCCAGAGGCAGAGGTTCTTCCTTGGCCTACTGGGAGTGAGCGTGCAAAGTTTCACGGCGATTGGACCAGCGATGCAGGAGATGAAAATGTCTAATGTAATTACTACTTGGTATTTCCACACCAACCTTGAAGGTCCTTTTCTAGCAATGCAATTTAACTGCAAGTGTAGGCCTACATTGCACAGGAATACAGTTATATACTGTACTGTACATACTGTACTGTAGGTTACATTAAATGTTGCACAATAACAATAATATTTAACCCATTAAGACCTGGAACGCGTCGGGTGCCGCGCTATGAGCTTGTAGATCTGCTATTTTTGAAAAATCGCGAAAATTTGTGCAAATTTTGGAATTATATTGTTTTAAAGCAAACATTTTTTACTCTATTCTTTGCTTCTGGGGGTCCCTGGAACAAAGTATTTTGAGATGGGGGTTGGCGGCCAAATACATATACATTTTGGGGGTCCTTGACATGAAAAAGTTTGAGCACAACTGATATAGAAACATACGTTTTTTTCCGAATGCTGTTGGGATTTAGAAGACATTTGTAGAATTGGCTTCAGGTCTTAACTGATTGACTGCCAGAGTTTTTTCAGAAAAAGTCTGTAGCCTGCCAGGGTTTTGAACGATTTTGGTACCTTTTCGCATAGCCACAGAATATTTTTCTCCAGTATGATTGATCCCAGATAATTTCTAATCACAGATGAGATTCAGGTGTGGTTTCACAAATGTCAACGAGGTCATTATGACCTTGTTGTCATGTGTTGTTTGATGTTTGAAAATAGCTCAAAACCAGTAGTTTCAAACCAAAAAACAATGTGAATTGTTTGTCCGTTTGAATTTTAACATTGAAGTGGATGGAGCAGCAAATCTTTGGGAATTGTTATCTCCTTATTCGTTTGGAATATCGAAAGAGTGTCAATACTAAATAATTAGAGAATCTTTTTTTTTTTTTTTTTTTTAGGACGTTTTTAAACGTCTTTGGCAGGCAATAGCTAGATTCCCAAAGACGTTTATAAACGTCTTTGGCAGTTATTGTGTTAATGGGTTAATAGTGGAAGCCATGGAATCCATGATTGAACAATAACAAAAGACTCAAGTATTTATACTGTACATATGTCTACAGTGCTCATGCTGACCATAAATCAAGTGATGTTTTGAACTCGGGGTTTCACAAAGGCCGCTCAGAGTCGGTTCGCCTCCGAAAGTTTTGCAAACTCAAGTCGGCTGGATGGACATGTTATTGGAATGTAGAACAGAACAGAAAAGATCAGATCACATGCATTATTCATCTCTCACATCCCCGCAGCCAGCCTCGCTGACAATTTAATTATTAATACTTTTGTTTTAATAAAAAAAGATTTTCATCAACTCCGGTGAACTTATCAGGCCGTGGAATTTGATTTACATGTACTTCATCTCAGCAAATAGCGGCGCCGCAGTTTCCATCAGCTTGTTTTGTTTTGGGCGGGCGGGTGTGGGTGGCGTTGGGGTTTTTAGCGGGGGCGTGCGTCACTGTGGGGACTTGGTATGCAGATTGGCTGTGTCTATTGCTTTTATTAGATTGCCTTGTTCGGCTCTGTTTATTTGACTGGATGTCAAGCTGTAATATGTGACTCAGAAATCCGGTCACACTCGAGTCTACTTCCGCACGTAACTCAGGTTATTAACCCGTCTGTTAATCTATTGAAATATATTAAGTAGTACTTAATTAGTTAGTGATTGTTTGTACACAGTAATATTGTGCAACCATTGATGCAGGTGTTAAGAGGGTGTGCCAACTCAGTAAGAACAATGCAAGTGTTATTCAAGCGTAATCACCTGTGTATTACTCTTCAAATGCAGATACACGATCACCCTATGTGTAATAATATTTGTTAATAGCCTGACCAATGCCAGATTTGTGGGCCACAATCCTGATTTTGGAGAGTGCAAGGACACTGTTTACCACATTTCTTTCATCAATATTTCATCTAAAGGTGCAGAATCATTTCTATTCAATTTAAAAAAATCAATTTGTAAAAAAAAAAAAGATTTCATCAAAGATTTCTTTTAAATAGACAATAAAAAAAAAAAAAAAAAAAAAAAGCCCATGTCCCAGTCGCGTTGCAACATATTTTGTGAGCCTGTAGATCAGCTCTGAAGATTTCTATAATGACATGCCCAAACTATTGGGAAAAGTGGTTAAAACACATTGTCTGCATAACTACCAATACCGATGCTGTCAAAAAGTCAAATTATGGCCCCATATTTGCTTAGAATTTTGCACTTCTCTCACCATGTGGGCTTCTAGTGCTCAGCATGATAAATGGTTGATGCTGTCAGGAGATATTGATGCAGTGGGGCAAAAACCTTGTATCTCCATATGAAAACCTTGTTATGTTTTTTCATAAATGAATGCCCGGCTTCATCATGCAAGAGTGTGTCGCACAAAAGTAGTGAAAATAGCAGATCTACAAGCTCGCAATGCGGCGACACATTTTGAACTTGTAGATCAGCTGTTTTCACTACTTTTTAATATGTCTTAACCCATTAAGACCTGGAACGCATCTGTGTCACTTTAGATTTCTTTGGCTATTCAAAAATAGCAGATATACAAGCTCATAGCGCGGCACCGAGTGCCGCGCTATGAGCTTGTAGATCTGCTATTTTTGAAAAATCTTGAATTCGTTTTTGTTAGATTTTTTTCAAAAAACTGTTAAGATTTAGATTTTTTTAAAGAATCGCCTCAGGTCTTAATGGGTTAAAATAATAAAAAAAAGGAACGGTTTTGGACATACAAGGTTTCTGCCCGACGGAAGCAATATATAAACACAAAAAAAAAAAAAACGGACCGGGCCAGTGGGGACAAATCAACCCCAGTGACATGTCACCAAACCGAGGGCTTTCATTTCCCTTCTTCCTGTTCATTTCCCCGAAGAGAGAGAGAGAGACGGAGAGAGTGAAAGAGAGAGAGAGAGGGGGGGGGAGAGGATTAGAGAGAGAGAGAGAGACTGCATGAGAGGTTCCCAGAAAACAGGAGGTGCTCCGACTGTGCTAAATGCCGCGTGTGTGTGTGTGTGTGTGTGTGCGTGTGTGTGTGTGTGTGAGTGAGAGCGTACAG
This sequence comes from Gymnoscopelus braueri, assembly GCF_963280865.1. NCBI lineage: Eukaryota > Metazoa > Chordata > Actinopteri > Myctophiformes > Myctophidae > Gymnoscopelus > Gymnoscopelus braueri. The sequence continues at coordinate 29,314,319 of NC_137626.1, read as the reverse complement.
TACATGCATGCGTCATGTTTCTGTGTATTCAATAAAACATATAGTGGCACTATCGCAGTACGTCAGGTAATTGGTTGGCTCAGCGGTCTCTATACATAGTTGAACACAAGCCCTCTGCAGTGGGTATGGAGATTGTATGAAACGGCCGCGCTATGCAACACGCCATTGTCCTATAGTCCAGCGATTCTCAACCTGTGGGTCTGGGCCCACTGGTGGGCCCAGACCCACCAGTGGGATATATAATCGATTGATTCATTATTAACATGCAAACGGCCCACTTAACACGTTAAGTTCAAATCGGCCCCTGATCCAGAAAAAGGTTGTGAACCATTGTCCTGATCAGACAGGCCACAGACGTTGGTGGTAATTTGCGGGCGAATCATCGATACCAGATCCATGTAATACCTCACAGACGTGCACACCTCCCGTCGATGGCTGCGGAGTAAGACGTTTGCTAATCGATGGTAGTACTCGGAAAATTATTGACTTTTAAAAAAAGCGAGTACATGCTCGAAAGCATTTTTCAATTTTCCCATGTACAGTAAGTAGTACAAGGAGGTTATATTAACCCATTAAGACCGGGAATGCGTCTGTGTCATTTTTAGATTTCTTTGGCTATCCAAAAATAGCAGATATACAAGCTCATAGCGCGGCACCGAGTGCCGCGCTATGAGCTTGTAGATCTGCTATTTTTTTTTAAATCGTGAAAGTTTGTGCAAATCTTTGAATACATCATTTTTAAAGCGAACATTTGTAACTCATATCTTTGCTTCTGGGGGATTCTACAAATGTCTTCTAAATCCAGTTCTAAACAGTTTTTGGAAAAAACTTATGCTGCTATAATCAGTGGTTCTCAAACGTTTTCATGTCAAGGACCACCCAAAATAATATGTATTTGGCCGCGGACCCCCCCCCATCTCAAAATATGTTGTTCCAGGGACCCCCCAGAAGCAAAGATTTGAGTTAAAAATGTTCCCTTTAAAAATATATATATATATTCAAAGATTTTCACAATGTTTCAATTCAAAAATAGCACTATGAGTTTGTATATCTGCTACCTTTGAATAACCAAAGTATAAAGTAATGGTTAAAGTGGTTACACAGATGCGTTCCGGGTTTTAATGGGTTAAGTGAAAGGGCTATTTGTTTTAACAAAATACCTCGGTGGGTATAATCGCTGTTTTGTTTTAGCATCTTTTCATCATTCTTTCCTATCTGTCTTTCTAGTTTAGTAAACGTTTTGTTCGCTGTGAATGCTCTTTCTCTTTCCCTACACCGCCCGCCCACCTTTCCCTCTAAAAAAAATGTGTATTTAAAAACTATTTATGGAGCCAGGCCTTGTTTTCTTTCTTCTATATAAACAAATTGAGAAAGATAATTGTCTCTATTGACTATTTAATGCAATAAATTAATGAATAATTTACCCACGCGCTTATCTTTTTCTTATTCTCCTGGCAAACTCTCTCTCTCTCCGATTCCCTCTCAATTCACCCAACCCCCCCCCCTCTTTCTCTTTCTCCCTCTCCACTCTCTCAAGCATCCATCTCTCTTATTCTCTTGTTTCATCTCTTTCTCCGTCCTTTTCTTTGATCTCTCCCTCCATGCCATTGATTCCGTTCCTCTTGTCTCTCTCTCTCTCCTGCTACGTAATATAAACTTCTCTCTTTTACCCCTCAAAGAGCAGTTATTGAGCTAGTCTCAAGTTATAAGTATCTGGGCTTCCAGATCGACCATCAAATAGCTTTTAAACTCCACATCTCAAGCCTGTAGTCTCTAAGCTCAAGATGAAGTTAGGGGGTTTTATTATAGGAATAATAAATCATGCTTTTCTCATGGAGACAGGGAATGCCGGGTGCCATCAACCATCTTAACTCTTCTTGACCATTGGTGGGCCTATACTGCACATGGACACTTCCGCTCAATGTCTGCAATCATTAGATTCTGTGTATCATTGTTAGGGCTGTGAATCTTCTGCTATCGCACGATTCCATTCGATTCCGATTCTTGGGATAAAAAATTCAAAACAAATAAAAAAAAAACGATTCTCATAAAAAAAAACATTCCCAATCAGTTTAATCCAAAGTATTGTATTGTTTTCATCTGGACTTTAACAATCAAGTGTAGCCTATTTATTTCCAACGGCTCAGAGAGGGTCTTGGCTTTGATGGAATCTTAGATTAGGTGTAATTCTATTTGATGCAGAAACACAACATGTTTGCAAGTAACATTAACGATTGTCAACGAGCATCAGCTGGACAGCAGTGACACACACACCTCAGCTGTGCTGAACTGAAAGTGACTGGGGTTAGTTTAAAAAAAGCCAGACAAACACCATGGAGTAAAAACTCCTGTAACTTTAACCAGCAAAAGAAAATAAAAATCTAAACTCTATATCTGAGTACGTATAACATATCGAACCATGGACATTACAACCTTCACTCGCATGATGTTTTGACCTTTTCTGTTCCATAATGTATATTTGTTTTTTATTGTGTTGCCCTCTTGACCAGGTCCGCCATGTAAAAGAGATTCCACATTTCAATGTAAGTCTCGCGGGTTCAATAAAGGTTAAATAAATACAGAAACAATAATACAATCCCTCCGTCCTTCTCTCTCTCTCCTCTCCCTCAGATGCCCATCAAGTGGATGGCTCTGGAGTGCATCCACTACAGGAAGTTCACCCACCAGAGTGACGTGTGGAGTTATGGTAGGCGCTTATGATGAAAATGCCATTAACCCTGTCAAACCTGTGTTATTTTAGATGTCTTTGGGCTATTCAAAAATAACAGATATACAAGCTCATAGCACGGCACCAAGTGCCGCGCTATGAGCTTGTAGATTTTTAAAGGAAACATTTGTAACTCAAATCTTTGCTTCTGTGGATTCTACAAATGTCTTCTAAATCCTAACAGTTATTTTTTTTTACGTTGCTGTAATATCAGTGGTTCTCAAACCTTTTGGGACTATTTGGTCGTGGACCCCATCTCAAAATATGTTGTTCCAGGGACCCCCAGAAGGAAAGATTTGAGTTAAAAATGTTCGCTTTAAAAATATATATATTCAAAGATTTGCACAAATCTTCACGATTTTTAAAAAACAGCCAAAGAAATCTAAAAATGACCACGGATGCTGTCCCCGTCTTAAAGGGTTAACGGTAATGCATCTGTACAAGGATCCTACGAGGAACAATGCATCCATGCCTTCGTTTTGCATAAAAACCATAGCGGGGTACGAATGAGGGAAGCCACTTCACTTCCTGTTTTCAGCATGTCGAATACAGGTTCATGCCACAGGCTTAGGGTGTGGATTTCAGGGCTTTATGGGGGGATTGGTGGGTGATAGGGGAGAGAGGGGTATTTTCCTCTCAAGCTTTTGTGGTATTTTTCTCTCCAATAGGCTCTATGCACAGCAGCCATATTATCACTTCCTTCACAGGTGTACAATTTATGGAATGCATGTGCAAAAAAACATAAAAAATATTGATTTGATGCTCATATTAACCTTAGGAAGTATTAAGTTTGTTTTTATTTACTACCCAGTGGCTGCGGAACTCTCAACTCCACCCGCACAAAAAGCACTCCTTTCTCTGTCTCCTCTGCCATGTGGGTCGATCGATGGATCTATGTTTCGCTCTCTCTCTCTCTCTCTCTCCGGCTCACCTCTCGCGCCCTCTGATTCCCCCCCTCCCCCCCAGGTGTGACCATCTGGGAGCTGATGACGTTCGGGGGCAAGCCTTACGACGGCATCCCCACGCGGGAGATCCCCGACATCCTGGAGAAAGGAGAGCGCCTGCCTCAGCCGCCCATCTGCACCATAGACGTCTACATGGTCATGGTCAAGTGTGAGTAAAGCTGCACGTGCGCGCATAGGCTTACTGTACATGCTCAGTTGTGGAAAAAAAACGTTTTTACTTAAGTAAAAGTATCAATATTGCGATGTAGAAATACTCCGTTACAAGTAAAATTCCAGAATTCAAAATGTACTTTCAAAAGTAAAAGTACTCATTGTGCAGAATGTCCCATTTCACAAGTTCAAAATGTATAAAAATAGTAGATCGGCTATTTTCAAATGGTCAAAATATGTTTTGTGATAATAATCTAAATCTGCAAAGTAACTTGTAACTAAAGCTGTCAAATAATTGTAGTGGCGTAAAAAGTGAAAGTAAAAAAAAAAAAAAAAAAAACAATTTACTTGTGTAAATGTACTTAGTTACTTTACACCACTGCAAGCTAGCATAGGCTCATGTATCACATGTGAGAAAAGCCCCACACAAATGTTCATAAATGTTCTCACATTTTAAAAGATTTTTTTTTATAATAGCAGATCTACAAGCTCACCACGCCTGGTGACGCAACGCGTTGGGACCTTGTAGATGTGATATATCCATGATGCAACACCGTCGTGCAGCCTTATATCGTGCTGCATGACAAAGTGTAAAATAGGCCTTTAAGTGGTTAACCCATTTAGACCGGGAACGCATCTGTGTCACAATCGTTTTAACCACTTTAAACATATTTCATACTTTGGCTATTCAAAAATAGCATATATACAAGCTTGTAGCACGGCACTTTGTGCCGCACTACGAGCTTGTAGATCTGCTATTTTTTTGAAAAATCATGAAAATGCGTGCTAATCTTCGAATATATACATTTTTAAAGCGAATATGTCTAACTCAAATCTTTGCTTCTGGGGGTCCCTGGAACATATGATGTTGGGGGGGTCCTTGACATGGAAAAAGTTTGACAACCGCTGACGTGGAAACGTAGGTTTTCCCGAAAACTGTGTATAGGATACGTATAGGAGGACATTTTGCAGAATGGGCCTCATGCAGGTCTTTAATGGGTTAATAAGAGGATGAATGAGAGATGTGAAGCCAACGTGTTGAGACGGAGATGAGAGGAGGGCATGAGGGGGGGAGGGGGAGGGGGGGGTGGCGGGGGTATCTGTGGGACGCATGCCGTGGGACGGCGAGCTGAAAGTGAAAGTGACAAAACGACAGATTTTTCCAGGCTTTTCCATCCCAGAGGTGTCGCGAGGCACCGTTTGGGGCTCCCCGAATAATATGGAGATGGGGGTCTGTTAGGAAAAAAAGCTCCCTAATTAACCCATTAAGACCGGGAACGACGGAACGCACCTGTGTTGTAGATCTGCTATCTTTTTTTAAACATCAAAATCTCATGAAGATTTGTGAAAATCTTTGAATATATATATTTTTAAAGCGATTTTTTAAAGTAACTCAAATCTTTGCCTCTGGGGATTCTTCTAAACAGTTGTTGATATAATCAGTGGTTCTCAAACTTTTTCATGTCAAGGACCACCCAAAATTATATGTATTTGGCCTCGGACCCTCATCTCAAAATATTTTGTTCCAGGGACCCCCAGAAGCAAAGTGAGTTACAAATGTTTGCTTAAAAAATATAAAGATTTGCACAGATTTTCACGATTTTTCAAAAAATAGCCAAAGGAATCTAAAAATGACACACAGACGCGTTCCCGGGTTTTAATGGGTTAAACTTGAACGACTGTAATAATATAATGATAGTCGGTTTCAAATGATTTTCTCTCTCTCGGGCTGGCACAGAAGCCACCAGGAAATGCCCCGCGGCCTCATTAGCTTATGAAAACATGTCACCGCGCGGCCACCTGGATTCCTTGTCCCTTTGAGGGGAATGCTCAACATTGTACACATTATCTTTATGTGAACGAAACGACGGTATAGTGTGGGTATGGAGTCAAGTAAGCATGTGCGGTATGCATTTTACTGTACTGTGTATTAACCCTTTAAGACCGGGAACGCATCTGTGTCATTTTAAGATTTCTTTGGCTATATAAAAATAGCAGCCGAGCTTGTAGATCTGCTATTTTTTTTTAAATCGTGAAGTGGAAATGTTTAGTTTGAATATATATATATACTTTTTTAAAGCGAAAGTTTTTAACTGAAATCTTTGCTTCTGGGGATTTTACAGATGTCTTCTAAATCATTTTTTTTTTTCCGAAAGTTTTTTTAAATATTTGTTTTACTTCTGTTGCTATATTATCAATGGTTTTCAGACTTTTTTCATGTCAAGGACCCCCAAAATAATATGTATTTGTCCGTGGACCCCCTCCCATCTAAACACATTTTGTTCCAGGGACCCCCAGAAGCAAAGATTTGAGTTAAAAAATGTATATAAAAGATTTGTACACATTTTCAATTTTTTTCTAAAAATAGCAGATCTACAAGCTCATAGCGCGGCACTCGGTGCCGCGCTATGAGCTTGTAGATCTGCTATTTTTCAATAGCCAAAGAAATCGTAAAAATGACACACACATGCGTTCCCTTCCCGGCCTTAAAGGGTTAATGAACTAACAGTAGTGTGATATGGAGTCAAGTAGCATGTGCGGCATGCATTTTACTGTACTGTATATTAATGAACTAACGGTAGTGTGAGTCAAGTACCATGTATGCATTTTACTGACTACGGGTGAAACGAGCCATGTATTGAGTACTGTAGCCAATTATCTGTACTCTTCTCTTTTTTTTTGTAGCCAATTATGTTAGTAGTGTGGTATATAGAGTCAAGTAGCATGTATGCATTTTCCTGAATAATGATGAAACCGACAGAAGCCATGTATTTGTTTTAGTACAGTGCAGTAGCCAATTATTTTACCCCTTTTTCCTCCCCAGTTTAGTCGTTACGCCCGTGAATTCCTCCCCACACAATTATGTGTTGCCACCGCTGTTGTACCCCACTGGCTCACAGTGGTGTAAAGTAACTAAGTACACGTACTGAACTACTGTACTTAAGTACACATTTGAGGAATCTTTACTTTACTGGAGTATTTTCAATTTTCAATACTTTTACTTCTACTCCACTACATCTCAGAGACAACTATTGTACTTTTACTTCACTACAATTATTTGAAAACTTTAGTTATAAGTTACTTTGCAAATATAAATCATTATATTATTAAACATACATTAACCACTTTAGCCCTGTTTTGTATAGGCTATTTGAAAATAGCAGATCTACAAACTCACAATGCGCATTGTGAGCTTGTAGATCTGCTATTTTCAAATATTGTAGTACTTTTACTTTTGGTACCTTAAGTATATTTTGATGCCAATACTTTTGTACTTTTTAGTACATTTTGAATACTGGACTTGTACTTGTAACAGAGAATTTCTGCATTGTGGTATTGATACTTTTACTTAAGTAAAACTTTGTAAGTACTTTTTCCACCACTGCTGGCTTACCTGCCAGTCCTCCTCCCGTTCAACACTCCTCACTGGCAGGCGTCGCCCCAGCCCGTAGGAGTACCGCCCCCTCCCGGCTTCACTCCCACAAATTGGGCCACTTCCTTAACTTGGTCTTACCAATTATGCCAATGAAGGCTCTGTTCCATTCTGGTCAAACAGAGTCAGGGTGCTGATATTGTTCATGTTGGCTCACTTGGAAAGACTCTGCTACACCAGTGGGTCTCAAATTGGGGTCCAGGGACCCTCATGGTTCCTTGAGGGGGTTCAAAATGGCCCCTTACGGGTGTGTAACTCTGAGAGTGTACAAATGGAACCAAATGGACCATTGGTTCCAATTGGTTACATTTGTACACTCTCAGAGTTACGTGTGTTAAGGTTGAGAACCACTGTGCTACACTAAATGGAAGCTTGCATTAGTATCAGTGGTAAAACCTGTGAAGGAAGTAAGGAAGAGGCCCAATTTCTTTCCAATATGGCTGCTGTGCATAGAGCCTATATGTGTTCGTATATTGTAGATTCTCAGCCAAACTGGAGGCACACTCTTTTACTGAATGACCTGTGTGGTGTGGAGTCAAGTACCATATGCTTATAACTCAGTTTTCAGTGAATTAGAATGTCCTGGTCTCAGGAGAGGTTTTTGGGTGTCTGTTGTTGTTTGACATGTGTTACCTCGCTCTCAATCTGGGAACCCATTCGGTAAAAAAAAACAAAAACGTTTTGGCCCCTCCCCTTTCTTAATCAGCTTCCTCCCGGGTGCTTCTGTGTTTGTGTTTTAACAACAACACTACATGTTTAGGGCAGTGGTGCTGACAGATTCTGCTGTTAGCAGAATCTGTCTCGAGAGATTACTTCGCTCTTTCTTGATCCCCTGGGAATACCCCTGGAAATACTTGAGTAAAAGTAATAGTACCGTGACATTTTTACTTAAGTACAGTACTTGAGTAAACGTACTTACTGTACACCACTTAACACACACTCACAAAATTAACGAGCCAGTCAAGCGCCACTGAGTGGCACTTGTGGGAGGGACCCGTTACCCAATAATGAGGAAACGAAAAAAAAAACCACTACATTAATCCTAATTACATGTTGACTGCGAGCTGTTGTTTGTGATTTGATTGGCGGTCGCGCCGCGCGCCCCGGTGCCTTGGCTCAATATTGATGGAGATGGAGCGGGTTTTGATTGGCCAGAGTGATTGCACCTCGTTTAGGTAATGTGCCGCATGTGGTGTCAGAGAAGAGGAAACGAGATGAACAGAGAGAGGGATGAGCAAGCGAAAGGATAATGGCTGGTGTGAGGAGCTCCTTGCGAGGGTATTTCTAAATGTATCCTAGAAAGGGGGGAAAAAACACACTAGTAGCTCCTAGAGGCCATGCTGCTCCTGACCAGTGGTGGAAAAAGTACTAAAATGTTTTACTTAAGTAAAAGTATCAATACTGCAATGTAGAAGTACTCTGTTACAAGTAAAAAACATAATTTTAACAATTTCTGTATACTTTTTTGAAAAAAAATCGATGTTTTAGGGGTGGAATCACTGAAAATCACGGCACCCCGTCTTTAAGTAAATGTACTTAGTTACTTTCCACCACTGCTCCTGACACCAAACAGGGCATTTTGAGCTTGTGGAACGGCTATTGTTGCTACTTTCGTGTGACACTATAGTATGACGAAGTAAGGCACTCATTTATGGAAAAAAAAACACAAACAGTTATATATTTGTATATCGTTGCCTGACAGCAACGATATACATCTTCTCCAGTAGCTTTAGAAAATGGTTTCAGAAAAAGAGGCAACATATTGTAGACTGTTTGACTGGCTAAAAATGAACTCATCAGCTTAGAGATATCTATCTATATAAAAATGAACATCCGCCACATTGCCGCTATCCGGTTAACTAGCTGATCAATTTTTGACACTGCTGTGAGGAATGCAGTCCGCTGAACAAACAGGTGTGGACAGCCAATATCTTAGCACTCAGTCAACATACGGATGTAATTGGCTGTCGTCTGCACCACTGCACGCAAGACAGTAATTGGGAATCTGACATGGTACTGTTTAGTTCCCATTTAACCCATTATAACCGGGAACGCATCTGTGTCATTTTTTTATTTGAGCTAAAAAAGCATTATTTTACACTTTGGCTATTCAAAAACAGCAGATCTACAAGCTCATAGCGTGGCACCGAGTGCCGCGCTACGAGCTTGTAGATCTGCTATTTTTGAAAAATCGTGAAAATGTGTGCAAATCTTTGAATATATATATTCTTTTAAAGCGAACATTTGTAACTCAAATCTTTGCTTCTGGGGGTCCCTGGAACAACATATTTTGAGATGGGGGTCGGCGGTCAAATACATTTGGGGGTCCTTGACATTAAAAAGTTTGAGCACCACTGATATAGAAACATAAATTTTTCAGAAAACTGTTGGGATTTAGAAGACATTTGTAGAAACGGCTTCAGTTCTTAATGGGTTAATCCATTAAAACCGGGAACGCATCTGTGTAACCATGGCTATTCAAAAATCTAAAACATTTGTGCAAATCTTTGAATATATATATTTTTTAAAGCGAACATTTTTAACTCAAATCTTTGCTTCTGGGGGGGGGGGTCCCTGGAACAACATATTTTGAGATGGGGGAGGCGGGTCCGTGGCCAAATACGTATCATTTTGGGTGGTCCTTGACATGAAAAAGTTTGAGAACCACGGATTATAGCAACATACGTTTTTTTTTTTCTCAAAAAACTGTTACGATTTAGAAGACATTTTGTAGAATCCCCAGAAGCAAAGATTTGAGTTACAAATGTTCACTTTAAAAATATATATATATTCAAAGACATTTTCACGATTAAAAAAATTAATTGCAGATATACAAGCTCGAGTGCCGTGCTATGAGCTTGTATATTTTTGAATAGCCAAAGTATAAGATAATGGTTAAAGTGGTGGTTCCGGGTCTTAATGGGTTAACATGCTAAAGATGTTACACTGACTTCTATGAGTCACCCAGTTTATGTTGTGTACTGTATGTGCACGCACGCACGTCGCACGCACATACAGTACACATACAGTACTCTACAGTCACACAGTCACACAGTCTGGCTTGAAAAGACACGTTGTACAAATAGCTTTTTAGCTGGTATTTATCCATAGTGAGCAGGTTGACTATTCAACAGTTTGATATGCATCAGTCCATGGACCCACATTTGATAACATTTTTTTGTTTTTTAATCTCTGGGAACCCCAATCTACACTGTGAAATCCTGCCAACTGTAAGGGTCCATTTGGTTCCATTTGTGCACTCTCTAGATTACAGACCCATTTGAGTTGCGATCCGTCATTTAGCTGGGAACCCCTTGGAACCCCCTCAAGGACCCCTGGGGGCGTTCCTGCACCCCACGTTGAGAACCAGGGGTCTACAGCAGTGATTCTCAACCTGTTGGCCGGGGTCCACTGGTGGGCCGCTTGCAAGTGGGCCTCCAAAAAAATCCCATTTTATAATGATAATATAGCAATCAATAATATTGAAAAATGAAAAAAATGATTCTTTTTACATATACATTTTCTTTTATATTATAAAAGAAAATGTATATGTAAAAAGAATAATTTTTTTCATTTTTTTTTTTTGTAGAAACTTAGTAACTTTGTATTTGAGGACAGAGGAATTAAAGACATTATGATCATTATCAGTGGTCCTTTGAGGAGGCTTATGCTTCAATTCCAAAAGTACTTCAAGCTTATAACCCATTAAGACCTGAGGCGATTCTTAAAAATGTTTTCTAAATCCCAACAGTTTAAAAAAAAAAAAAAAAAAAAAAATGTTTTCAAGATTTTTCAAAAATAGCAGATCTACAAGCTCATAGCGCGGCACTCGGTGCCGCGCTATGAGCTTGTATATCTGCTATTTTTGAATAGCAAAATAAATCTAAAGTGACACAGATGCGTTCCAGGTTATGGATTAACTACAAAGGAGGATCAGCTCATTGCCATGTCCACAGACTGTGTCAAGAGGCACATGTATTGTATGAAACACAGTCCCTTGTGAAGTTCTGGATGAGTTACTTGTCAGGCACAATTCCCCGAGCTTGCAGTAAAAGCTAAATGTGTTTGACCTTTTGTGACCACGTATCTCTGTCACGGTAGTATTTTCATGCTGGCATACCTGAAAAATATGTACAGGGCAAGGTTCGAGCCAGAAAATGATATGAGACATGAGACTCCACTATAGCCAAGAAGAGACAAGTCATGGACTTTAGTTGACTTTAGTTCATGTTTTTTAGACTTTAGACGTGTCATCTTAGGTCACCAGGTCATTACCTGGTGACCTAAGATGACACGTCAATATTGTTGACAGCAGTTTCTGGAACTTCCACAGAAAAGGGAACTGGAATCTCAAGAAGTGGAAGTGTGGCCTGAAGGTCATCCTTATTTGGAAAAGTGCCCTCATAATAGCATGTGTCTGCTCACTCATCAGTTAACATGAGTTTAATATAGAAGGCTGGATGAAGTAAGAGAAATTCTCAAACACTCAAAAACGCTCTGCTCACTAGCATTATATTTCAGTTAAATAATGACTGTTAATTAAGGGCTTGATTAAATGTGTTGCGCGCAGTATCGTGCAATGAATTATATCAAGCCCTTAACAGTCATTATTTAAGAACATCTGTCTATGGACAATTGGTTGAGAAACAGTGTTACAAAGGGTTATGGGAATTTTTGTTCTTATAACTAATCATACAGTTACTTATAAGCCGATCATAGTAATATATGATAGACCTGGGATGCATGTGTTAGTGTTACCAAAAAACAAAAAAATTAGCCCATATCCCCTCCCAACACAACAGTGGTCCCCAGGTTGAGTCTTAGGCAGGGTGGTGGTAGACTGAAAGAACGAGCCCAATCGATGGTCTTGAAGGGGGCGGATCCAAACCCAGCCGCCCGGATTCCTGCGGCGCTTCCTATTGCTTCACCAATCTATGTCAGGGGGTCCCCAGCAAAATGTGTTAATAATCATTTTAAGCATATTTTATACTTTGGCTATTCAAAAATAGCAGATATACAAGCTATTAGCTTGTAGATCTACTATTTTTGTAAAATCCCCGGCACAAAATATTTTTGAGATGGGGGGGGGGGGTCCGCAGCCAAGTACATATCATTTTGGGGGTCCTTGACATGAAAAAGGCTCCACAGAACGTGAACAGTTGGTTGTTGTTGGTCTCAAACTGTAACTTGTGACCTTGGAGTCCAATCACAGAGCCTCTCGTCTTATTGCGATGCATCAGCACTTCATTTCACTGTAGTGGCAGCCTGTTGGCCTTACATTTTCCTGGCAGTACATCAGTGTTTTTATGCCTCCCAAAAAATCAACAGGCCGCCGCGACCCAAAGAGCACATTTGCTCTCTAATAGATTTGTTTGCTCCTCTGTATTAAGTAAACACAGCTGCACCACTTTTGTGACACAAAAGCGCAAACATTGCAGCTTGTGTGTCCTTCGCCTTCCCGAACAAATTAGGATTTAAGTGTGCACGTCCAAAGTTGGATACAGTCTGTCAATAAACACATGGCTGGCACGATGATGAAACACTGAAGAGAAAAAAAACAAGGAATTGGGTCAGGTCCATTATGTGCCCATTAATGTTCATTGTGGATGATGGGTTTTCAGAGAAAAAGCCGTCTTGGCTGCAATGCTTGGTGAAGCGCGACAGAACTTTTCGCGGTATCTGTAAAGGGAAATATTTAGAGTGAAAAAAAGAAGTGCTGTTTTATGCTCAGACCTTATTTAAAAAAAACAAATGAATGGTTTGGTAGCTGGCAGATGGAGAGACACACAGAGATGTGTTCCTGTTTGTACCACTTTGTTGCTATTGTGCGACGTTCAACAATGACTTGGCTGCGCCCGCGGTATTAATGCAGGAGTGACTTCTACAGTGATTACCACTGTGTGAGGTTTGTTCTGGTTTGATAGCATTGTCCTTCCCTCTTTATCCCCCCCCCTCCACCCCCCCCCTCTCTCTCTCTCTCTCTCTCTTTCTCTCTTTCACACTCTTTTGTTCACCCCACTCTTTTTCTTCTTTCTCTGCCACTCTCGTTTTCTTTCCCCTTATCTGCTCTCTCTCTCTTCTTTCTCTCTCTCTCTCTGTCTCTCTCTCACCCCTCTTCATCTCTACTCCTATCACTCTTGCACTCCACCTTCCGCTCCCTCACCTCCTCTCTCTCTCTCTCTCTCTCTCTCTCTCTCTCTCTCTCTCTCTCTCTCTCTCTCTCTCTCTCTCTCTCTCTCGTTCTTCTCTTCCTCTCTCCAACACCTCTCCTCATCACTGCCCCTCCCCCCTCTCTCTCTCTGTCTCCGCCCTCCCTCTCCATGCTCCTCCCACACTCCAGGCTGGATGATCGACGCGGACAGCAGGCCCAAGTTCAAGGAGCTGGCGGCGGAGTTCTGCAGGATGGCCCGCGACCCGCAGCGCTACCTGGTCATCCAGGTCAGTGTCATATTATTGTCACCCCGTTCGGAAGAAACCGGCTCCTCGACCAATCAGGGTATCAGGGATAATAAGGCCATCGCTCCAATAGCCCTCTTCACTTATGAAGGAAAAGCACTGAGGCGCTCAGGTTTTCTTCAGCGTAACACTTATGAGCGGACGCGACTTGATCATGTGATCTTATAATTACGTCAGTGGTGGAAAAAGTACTCAAATGTTTTACTTAACACATTGATTGCCTAGATCGAGTTAATTCGTTTTTCAAATCCATCGCTTGCGTGCCGCAATTCTGAAGAACGAGTTAATTCGTTCTTTGGAATTTTCATTGTTTCTGTTTATTTTTCATCATAGGTTTCGTTTTCCACTTACTTCACACACACCGGCATCCGGTTTCATGACACAGATTCCGTTTCCGGTTCTAATTTTTTTCCCCGGTCATTTTCGTCCAGAATAGGGAAAAACACGGTTTTTCACACAGTATAAAAAACGAACAGAGAGCTCCACTTCTATTTTCTTTAGTCTGGGTGACGGACAGTCATCGTCGTCGTGTATCACATCGTACTTTCGGCCGATCGGCAATCTGCGAAAACGTCACATCCGGTTATGACGTATGCACTGTTTGAGCCTGTTTGGGGGGGCGCGAGCGAGTCAGCGAGGTGATCAAGGTGTCTATTTGCTGCTCTCTGCTGGTAGATCTTTCGTATGTGTTTAAAACCGCAGTCAGACAATTTATTTGAATGAAAAATTACAAAATAAAAAAACACGCAAATCGCTGGCACAGGGGTGAGTACATTATGAATAAACTCTGGCAGTCAATGTGTTAAGTGAAAGTATCAAAACTGCAATGTACTCTGTTACAAGTAAAAGTCCGGAATTCAAGATTTACTTGAGTAAAAGTACAAAAGTAGTATAGCGATGCGACGTGTTGTGAGCTTGTAGATCGGCTCTTTTCAAATAGCCTAGGTATAAAATAGGGCTAAAGTGGTTAATGTATGTTTCATAATGTAACAATTTATATCTGCAAAGTAACTAGTAACTAAAGTTTTCAAATACATTTTATATATTTGCCTCTGAGATGTAGTGGAGCAGAAGTAAAAGAATAGACAATTGGAAATACTCCAGTAAAGTAAAAGTACCTAAAAATCGTAGTACTTGAGTAAATGTACTTAATTACTTTACACCACTGAATTAGGTCAATTATGAAATTCATTGGAAAAACAACAGGCTTTGATCAACGTGTGTGTGTGTGTGTGTGTGTGTGTGTGTGTGTGTGTGTGCGTGTGTGTGTGTGTGTGTGTGCGTGTGTGTGTGTGTGTGTGTGTGTGTGTGTGTGTGTGTGTGTGTGTGTGTGTGTGTGTGTGTGTGTGTGTGTGTGTGTGTGTGTGTGTGTGTGTGTGTGTGTGTGTGTGTGTGTGTGTGTGTGTGTGTGTGTGTGTGTTATGGTGACAGGGGGACGACAGAATGAAGCTTCCCAGCCCCAACGACAGTAAGTTCTTCCAGAGCCTGCTGGACGAGGAGGATCTGGAGGACTTCATGGATGCCGAGGAGTACCTGGTCCCCCGTGCCTTCAACGTGCCTCCTGCCTCCTGCACCACCAGGCCCCGCATCGACTCCAACAGAGTGAGTACCCTAACTACTGAACCACTGCACTGCCAGGCCATACAGTACATCCACTCTTAAAGGTTTCATGGCATTCAGTTTTACAACACATTAAAAGTCTTTGTCATGGTCCTTCAAACGTGTATAAAAGGTTTTAACTGAAAATGCCACTCCAGTGAGCCATTGCAGTTGTTTTTCTCTCACATTTCTAAAGCCTTTTCAACTGCAATGAAAAAATAAATCTTTGCCTGCGGGTGTCGCTGTTGAGGGATTTTGCCTGTCAATCATCACCTCTGCTCCCCCCCCCCCCCCAAGGAAAGGAGAGGGGAGGGGTGAGGAGGAGAGTGGGCAGGATTAATGGCCTATGACTTCCACAGTCCAAGGGCCAATCACAGATTACTTTTCAGCCTAATTATTCAGAAAACCCCAGACCACAGAAAATCCACAAAAACATTTCGGTGTAATTGAGGTCATAAAACCCCCCAAAAAAACATAAAAAATAAAAGAAGTGAAAATGAATGTCACTCATTTACTGCCAGGAGCGACTTCTGACGAGACATCGTCCAACCGCCCACACTGCCAAGGTCGACTTATGGCGACTTTGAGTTTTTCTGGTGGGGTGGGGTGGGGGGGGGGCCTGTGAATGATCCAAGCACCACCGAAGAAGAGTATACACCCAGAAATCACGTGATCACAACAAAAAAATAAAGGATTTATAAAAGTCAAATTTTCTCGGATTTATGTAGTTTTTTAAGTGTTTTTCAAAAAACAACCCACATTCAAACGGCCATAGCTCTGGAATGGAGGATCGTGGCCGGCCATTCCCCCCCCCCTCCGATAGAGTTAACAGAGTGAGCACACAGGGGTGTAGTTCTGACAGAGGGCACCAGAACACTCTACCACATTTCCCCCTCCAATTAGAATAGGTGTGGGCGTATTATTATCGGCAGGAGTTGGGCCTTACAGAAGTCGTCAGGAAGCGATTTAGCATGCTGAATCGATTGATCGCGTTGATCAATCGTTTTTAATCCGGTCCAGACCATTTAATGTCGTCGGTCAAGTTTAAGCCAGAGTACAGTGTGAATGCTAAGTCGGAGAAGGGGCAAGGAGCGGACGTACCACAGAAATGGAACAGACCGTGGTTTGCTTTAGCATACAAATATATATTGCCCTCTAAAACGCTGCTAATTTCCCAGTGCAATACTACACGAGCCAAGTGGAACTTGATTTAGTCTTAGCCTTAACTAGATTTGTACCTTTGCTCTTGTATTTAGGTTTTATGCTCCGTTTCCCTGTGTAATGTAATGTACTCCACTGTCTGCATGTTTTTGTTCTTATATGTTTTTCTGTGGGGACTGCCGATGTAAATTAGCATTTTTGCTAAATCCGGTGTATTTACGTTGTTGTACATTGTTTTGTAATGTTCATTAATACGTGGTCCCGTCTCTAAATAAACAAATAAAGTAACAAGTAAAGTTGCAGATACAAAACGATAACATACTGTAGGTACATATAGGCATACATGACAATGGAAATGCATGGCCTATAAAGCATGGAATTACAGGTCTCCAACAGATTACCTGTAGTTTAGAGTTAAACTCTGCCTTCGTGTGGTACTGCAAACAACTACAGTGACAGACGTAATATGAAAGGTAGCTCTGGGATTGTTCATTATCTTATCTGACATGCAATTTTGGAGTAGAGTTGCCGGCTGTTGACAGCATGATGTCAGTACTGTCTGGTGTATTGGTGTTTGCTGGCTCATGGACCGCGGGCGTACAGTTTATAACACACTACAACATTAATGTTTCAAACTCCACTTCATCTTCCCTGAAGTTTGCCCAGGGAAGGTTGACCTGGAATGGCAAGAATCCACTGAAAAGCGACTTTTATCTTGTCTGCCTCTGATCACATTCACAGCTGCTATCACGGACACACCCAGCCTGGAGCCTATTGGAAAAAATGCAAGCTCAGGGTTAGACCGGGACACTGTATCGTTGATCGTCAGGGTGGAAACCTCAAAATGTCCAAATGCTCGCCAAGCTCTTCTACAAACAAGAGCTTGTAGATCTGCAATGTTTTGCTACTTTCGTTTAACACTGTAGTATGATGAAGTAAGGCATTCATTTATGAAACAAGACATGACTCATTCATGTTTACCAGCTTGCTATCTGTTTTCTCTGATTTGTCTCGCAGAATCTGCCAACACTGCTAGTGGCTCCCCATTGGCTTAGACCTGTTGCTTATTTCTCTCGCAGAATCTGGCAACACTGTCAATAGAGGCAAGAGGCGTGTCTAGTACCATAGCTTGGGAGTTCAGAGTATGGGAAAGTATCCCCATTGGCTTAAAGGGCAGCCAATGATGAAAAAGTGTCTAGAAAGTGTTGACTAGACTCGGTCTCTTCTTAGACCAGCGTGCTTTGCTGGTAAAAACAACAAAATATGGAGATAAGAGGTTTCTGCCTGACAGTGATGATATGTTACCAGTAATTTAAGGATTGTGGCAGCCTACTGGACATAGGTACTAAGCTGTGCGCATCGGTGTGCCATGACGTACCAGGCACAATAACACAGATATCAAGCTCAAACAACCAAATGCCATCATAAGACTTCCTGCATATATTGTAACATAAATCCACACACCGTGGCAACATTTTAATCACGAGTATTACGACAACGTAAAAAAACAAACAATATTGCACACAAATGTCATGTTCATTCAATGATAAAGTCCTGTTTATCCTTTTTAGCATGAAGACCTGAGTTGTTTTGGTTCCAATTCAATGCTATAAATGATTGTTTTGATTTAAAAATGTTACTAAGCTGAATCAAAATAAGGCAAGATATCACCAAACTAGTTAATCACTTTAGTATCACCAGAGGGGTAATAACTTCAGTGCCTTCATGCCAGTAATAAGACGTTAATTTTAATTACGGTACATTAATGTTCATTCAGGCATTGTACTCGCACGGTCTCAGGCTTCTAATAGACAGGTGCAAAAAACATTACACATTGTAGCCTACACACTGCATAAACATGGGCCTAATCTCACTGTCTGACAATTTGCTATCCTTTAATGAGGTCGTTCTCCAAGGAGTCATATTAAACCAACAGCATAATGTTTCACTTAATTATGCAACACTGTCTGTTGTTGAATCTCAATAACTACGTTGAAAGGATTTCGTACCTCATACAATGCTTGTGTTTATGAAGTGTCATACATTGTGGCCAAACGTGCCATTGTTCATTTTTAAATAGCACAATATTCATGTTTTTTTTTCTACAATCGTGCCAGAGCATCACGTTAGCCAATTAGGTCTCAACTCATTAGTTCAGTAGCATTGCTTTGGTGTAGAAATGTGTCTTTCCCATTTGAGATACTGTATTTCTTTCACTGTAATTTCCAATTACTGTATAGGACTTTCTGTTCATAGACTGCTCTGTCCAACCCGGCGTCCTTTTGAATAATTGCACAAGGTGCTTGGGAACGTCCACACTTTTCCATTTTGTCCTCCTGTTTCAAGTGGGCCATCGTCGGGCTAATGGCCCACTTCCATCATTTCCATCCCAGGGTGTGTTACTGAAACCTGGGCACTTTATCCACCTCAGTCCCCAGACCCTACGTTTCATTACCCCAGGCCTCCGTGTGCAAATAGCGGACGCTCCTTTAAAACATCGGAGCAGTTTGCTCAGAGACCGCGAGCGCGGCTTTTGGCTATTTGCTCTGCCACGCATGGCACGACAGTGACAGTCCCTTCCCATGCCTATAGGCATCTTATTCACCCTGGCCGAAACCAGTGATGGATAAAGTAGTATATACTCAAACAAGTAAACACTCAAGTATTCAAAAGTACAATGTACATTGCCTTTTTTTAATATCAATGCATTGCTGTATTGAAATTCTGAACGTTTTGGGGAACAGAAGGTGCTTTTTTTTTTATCTCTTTCAGAAATCTCCAGAAATGTCTGAAAGTAGATCTACAAGTAGATCTGCTATACATCTTGTAGAACAGCAATTTTCACTACATTTGAAATTGATTATAAGTAGTTAATTCATAACATATTGTAAGTTGTAACAATGTGATTTAATATGTTTTATATATCTATGATGATATTTTCAATACAGTATCATATATAATACCTCATAAAATATATGATTTGTTTTTTGGGTAATTTTTTTTAAAGATTGCTTTGGCTTATTCAAAAATAGCAGATATACAATCTCATAGCGTGGCACTGAGTGACGCGCTATGAGCTTTTTGTACGTTTGGAGTCCCTTTCTAGAAATGTAGTGGAGTCAAAAGAAAATATTTCTATCGGTTGAGTGAAAGTTATGTGCGTTCAAGAAAACAAATGGCCAAAAAATTGCTTAATTAACAGTACTCAAGTAAATGTTATCTTAGTTGACTGGTCCACCACGGTTTCCAACCCTGAACATAGGCACAATGCCAGCCCAATTTGTTCTCTAACACACTCACAACACACACGCACACTCACGACACAACACACACACACACACACACACACACTCACACACACACACACACACGACACACACACACACACACACACACACTTATTCACTCAAACCGCGTTACTTCCGAGGTCCCCACTTGTTTCAAGGTCAGCGATTATTAAAACATTCCTTCTTCTTCTTTTTTTCTTCTTTTTTTACAACGCAGTCAAAAACAACCCCACAGCCATCCAAAAGGGAGAGAGAGAACGGAATTCAATGCTTTTGAATCCATTGGCCTGCCTTCCTGGGCGCCAGAGGAAGTTAGTTATTCAGGGTTGGGTTGCAGACACTGTCTGACACACAGGGCAGGCAGCTCTAATCTGGACTGATTTGCTCTCACGCTCGCACTTGAAAAGAGAAGAGGATAATAACAGGCTTTGAAGAATGGGATGAATGGGAGTTGAGGGGGAGAGGAGGAGAGAGAGAGAGAGAGAGAGAGAGAGAGAGAGAGAGAGAGAGAGAGAGAGATAGAGAGAGAGAGAGAGAGATAGAGAGAGAGAGAGAGAGAGAGAGAGAGAGAGAGAGAGAGAGAGAGAGAGAGAGAGAGAGAGAGAGATATTGCGGCGGGTGGAGAGGTGGTGGATGAGGTTCAATTGTGGGAGTAGGTGCACAGATATAACCCCAGGATGTTATTTTCCCTCTCTCGTCTCTCTCTCTCTCTCTCTCTCACACACACATACACTTTCTCTCTCTCTCTCCATTCTGTTGTGTTTTGTAGCACTTCTTCCTGTAATTGCAGCCTGGGTGCTCGCAGGCAGGCAGAGAGAGAGAGAGAGAGAGAAAGAGAGAGAGAGAGAGGTAGAGCAGTGGAGTAGGCCACGGTGAAATAGCCTACGGCATGGAAGCGTAGCACCACGAGAAACCCCTCCGCCTTAGATGTCAGCTTTTGTTTTTATGACGGCTTTTTCTTTTCTTTTCCTTTTTTTTTGTCTTTTCTTTTTCTCTGTGAGGGGGATCAGGTGTTGTGAAACAGAGCTTTGTTTCACTAGCGTTTTTTTTTTTTTTTGGATGGCTTGTAAGGCTGATGACTGCACCCACTCAATGTTTCACCTTCAGCAGCAGGCAGGAGGTGGATTCAAGCGCTGAACGTGTTGCTTTGAGCCCGGCAGGTGGCACGGACACTTTATCATGACGAGGGCATGTCACCTCCTAGCTTTAGCTCTGAGAGCAGCGCCCCCCCCCCCCGAACCTTTTTTGGATCACCGCCCCACTTTAAAATCACTTTGTTGTGTGTGTGTGTGTGTGTGGGGGGGGGGGGGGGGCATAGGGATGCCAAAGTCAGTCAGAACCAATCAGACAACAGTTTTTAGTATTTTTTTTAACGGTCACGTCGCTTATACAGGGTAATGTGAGGGGTGGCCAGGGGTGTGGCTTTGTCTAAATGGGTATGCGCAGAACTATTAACACTCACTGATTACTCTGAGACTAAATATGGTTTCTGAGTGTTTAAAGTGACAACAATGACAGTCAGGTCAAGGTCAATGGTTGTGTCTTCTCTGGTACCTACATGTAACAAAAAACAAGGTTATACACACAGGATGAATTTATATTCATTTGAATGCATTCCAAAAGATGCAAATGCTGTCTCTAAATTAACCGATATCAGAGCACTATGAAAATGGAGCATAGAGTGTAGGTGCATGAAGAAACAATGGAAGTCAGGCTGTATTTCAACCTCACATCACACCGACAGGGTGTAATTTTTAGATCATTACTCATTTACTTCTTTACCGTTGGATCCACAGTTATTTCAATGGTTGTGGTGTTCGTAGGGTAATTTTTGTGACTGGCCTTTATGGTTGCGGTTTTGAAATTCTGACCAAATTCCTTATTGGAGAAGGAAGAGGCATGAATTCTGTAGGCCTATCCGCCAGTGAAAAAAAGTTGAAATATATTTTCGAAGTTTGAAATCCTGAGATTATCCAAGTGTCTTAGCGAGTATATGCAAATGGTGGCCAAAAAAGTCTTTTATCTTTAGTATGCTCTTTTATGAGGTTGAGCTTAAAATTGGATATTGAAGAGGAAGGTTTAAGGAACCCGTCGGTGAAAAAATATATCTTTAATCTTGAGGAGTAATTGAGGTTTATAGAGAATAGCAGAGGACTCAGTATGCACCCCTGGGGGCTTCAGTATTTAGGTTGCCCAGCCTCTCCTCTTCCATTACCTATTGTATGTTCTCTATGAATTCAAGGCTTCACTGGGTGACTATTTGATGGCATTTGGTCAGAATGTTTTAAGAGGAGCTATCCTCGATCACAAAATGCATTGATTTAGCCTATGGAATGTCGGTGCGTCTTTTTTCATTTTTTTAAACCGGTGCTGCGCTGAACATACAGAGCGCACTGCTCTGCTGCGCTGAACATACATTACAGACTCTGTGCGGCATCCAACATACAGGCATCCAACATACATGCGGCATCCAACATACAGAGCGCACTGCTCTGCTGCGCTGAGCAGCACCGGTTTAAAAAAAAGAAAAAATATGCACCGACATTCCATAGGCTAAATCAATGCATTTTGTGATCGCATCGCACAGAGGCTGCTCTACACACTCACACAGACACAAGCACGCAGAGATTTAGCTATTTTATGGATAGATATATTAGATGTCATTAATTTATTTACCGCAATATTTCACCCGCGGTTTATCCGATATTAATTAATAATTATATTTGATTGACCCGAATCCACCCAAACCCACGGTTAACTGCGGCAACCGCGGCTAAAACCGCGATCCGCGCATCTCTAATACACACACACATAAAATGTTATTACATACAGTACAAATACACAATAACACAAATAGCTTGCTCACCCTCTCCCAAAATCAACGTAAGTACAAACAGTTTAAAAGTTAACAGCATGAACAGGTCCAGTCAAATGGAGCTTTGCATCTTCAATTTGAATTTTAGGAACAACAGAATAGGGATATTGTGTATGTCTAAAAAAAAAAGGGCTTCACAATAATAAACTTTTACTGAATAAAAGGAAGTCCTGTAGCATGCGATATAGTGGTGGAAATTATTGCTGAAGTTGGACGCAGGTCATGGCCCTTCCACTACAAAGCTCCATCTGACTGGAACAATCTTCCTCTTTCTCTCAGATCTATTACCCTCTTTTGTCCACTTCAGGACTTCCATATATTCACATTTTGAAACAACCTGCTCATGCTTTTAAACTTAAAATGTTTGTACTTAAGTTTATTTTGTTTTTTTGTTTTCCTTGTTGAAAAACAGTTGAGGGCTGAGGGTGTGGGTGGGAGGGGGTGAGCAAGCTTTTTGTATTTATATGTGTGTGTATTGTGTATTTGTGCTGTATTTAATTTTATTTGTGTGTACAGGATCCCCTCGAAAATGAGATTCTGCTCCTGAAGGGGCTATCCTCTTAATGAATTATCCCAACTGAGTAAGGTTCACACTACCAAATAAGCTTCTGTCATTGGAGGAGGAATGACCAAGCCAGTTATTATTGAAATCACCCTGACAGGGGCGGCCTTAGTGATCTGGGGCCCCGTTTCAAGAGCTAATATGAGGCCCCTATATGCATTTACTTTCTTTACCGTTGGATCCACAGTTATTTCAATGGTTGAGGTGTTCGTAGGGTAATTTTTGTGACTGGCCTTTATGGTTGCGGTTCGAAATTCTGACCAAATTCCTTATTGGAGAAGGAGGCATGAATTCTGTTTGAAATCCTGAGATTATCCAAGTGTCTTAGCGAGTATATGCAAATGAGTGCCAATTAAGTCTTTTATCTTTAGTATGCTCTTTTATGAGGTTGAGCTTAAAATTGGATATTGAAGAGGAAGGTTTAAGCAGTGGTGGAAAGTAACTAAGTACATTTACTTAAGTACTGTACTTAAGTAACATTTTGAGATATTTGTACTTTACTTGAGTATTTCCAATTTCCAATACTTTTACTTCTACTCCACTACATCTCAGAGGAAAATATTGTACTTTTACTCCACTACAATTATTTGAAAACTATAGTTACTAGTTACTTTTCAGATATAAATTATGATATCATGAAACACACATTAACCACTTCAGCCCTATTTTATACCTAGGCTATTTGAAAATAGCCGATCAACAAGCTCACAATCGCGACGCGTTGTGAGCTTGTAGATCTGCTATTTTCAAATATTTTAGTACTTTTACTTTTGGTACTTTAAGTACATTTTGATGCCAATACTTTTGTAATCTATGTTAATTTAACTCTGAGAGTGTACAAATGGAACCAAATGGAGCCGTTTGGGTCCATTTGGTTCCGCATCTGTGTCAATTTAGATCAAGGGCCTATTTTCGCCAGTTCACCCCATTATCCCTAATCTTCTTTGCCATTTTTTACCATTTTTAAAAATATTTTCAAATAGTGCAAATAGCCGATCTACAAGCTCACAACGTGTCGATGTAGATTGCTAGTTGAACCTTTTGATTAAAAAAAAAAAAAAAAAAAAAATGGAATGGAGCGGCCGTTCGGGAATTGTCCCAAATGTCCCAGTGGCCAGCACGACCCTGTCCTTGTCTATGTCCATGTCTTGTTTATATATGTAACATATTAATAGACTTGACCTTGACCCCTAGTTTACAAGCCCCCTTTCTTACACGATACTGGACACCAAAAGTGTCACAGCCTGTCACTCCTTCTCTTCTCCGGTAGGAGACACAGAGAGTCTCCTTTGTGTCTCGTGGCGTGACGCCCACGATGTTGTCACAGATACCCATGACCACGTCATCCATGTGGATAGAACCATCGAGTGTCAGCGTGGCTTGGTAGATCTTCTCCACTACGTCCCTGGAAACCACGTACCCATTCCCTGACGTGTAGTCGGGGAAGGTCGAGCACGGGTACATTTCGTAGGGCAAGTAGTACTTGCTGTTCCCGTCTCGGACGGGCCCCGCCCCGCGCAACACATAGCCGAGCCACAGGTCGGTGACCTTCCTCTGGGCCAGGTCCTGCAGGTGGTCCACGATGTTAGGAGTGTGGACGAAAGTGTCGTCGTCGGCCGTCATGACGAAGCTCGCATGGGCGCACCGTTGGCGTGCCCAGCGGAATTGCATGATAACCTTCAGGGTGAGGTTGCGGAACGAGTCTGTGAAATCCTGCTGGATCAGGTCACCGTGGAGGCGGTCCTCATGCTCCAGATCCTCCTGGACGCTGCCGGAGCGCGGCGCTCCCAAGGCGAACAGAACCTTGACCGTGAGTCCCTTGGAGCGCCGAATGTATGTCTCGTTGCCCCAGGTGGACCTGATGGCCTCCCGCCGGTCCGCGTGTGCCGGAGAGCTTTTGATGAAGAGGAGAAGATGGACTTCTTCTCCGGAACACTTGTCTGGGTGGTCCAGCAGGTACT
Source organism: Gymnoscopelus braueri (assembly GCF_963280865.1). NCBI lineage: Eukaryota > Metazoa > Chordata > Actinopteri > Myctophiformes > Myctophidae > Gymnoscopelus > Gymnoscopelus braueri. The sequence continues at coordinate 29,289,142 of NC_137626.1, read as the reverse complement.
TGAAGTTGGTGAACCGCTCAGCCTCCTGATGTGTGACGGTGAAGGCCTTTTTGAGGACGTCCCGATCAACAGGGATTTCCAGATTATCAGCCGGATTATCAGCCGGATCATCGCCATCGTCTTTCAAAACAGGGACCTCCGGATTATCAGCCAAAGCCAACCAAATCAAACCCAACAGCATCGCCGTGGCGATCAGCAGCGCACAGCTGCCGATCGCACAGCGCTTGCTTTTAAACAAACTGAAACATACTGTAATCTCACCTCTGGTCTTCTCAGTGGAGATGCTATGTGTCTGACTGTCTGTGCGTTAGGCGGATAAATGAATGGCTCTCTCACCTTTATAGGCCAAGCGTGTGATGTCACTCATCTATGATGTCAGTAGACAACATATGACTCCAAATTTGGGCGTGTGTGTGTGTGTGTGTGTGTGTGTGTGTGTGTGTGTGTGTGTGTGTGTGTGTGTGTGTGTGTGTGTGTGTGTGTGTGTGTGTGTGTGTGTGTGTGTGTGTGTGTGTGTGTGTGTGTGTGTGTGTGTGTGTGTGTTTATTTTATTTTAAATGGAACATTTGTAACTCAAATGCACGGGTGGCAGGGCGCCTTGAACCCGCTGTAAAGGTGTCGTGATGCTGTGGCGTGACATTATATAAAACATACAATAACCACTTCAGCCCTATTTTATACATAGGCTATTTGAAAATAGCAGATCTACAAGCTCACAACGCGTCGCATCGTTGTGAGCTCACATGCGACGCGTTGTGAGCGTTGTGAGCTTGTAGATAGGCTATTTTCAAACACTTTAGTACTTTTACTTTTGGTACTTTAAGTACATGTTAATACCAATACTTTTGTAGTTTTACTCAAGTAAATGTTGAATTCCGGGACTTTTACTTGTAACAGAGTACTTCTACACTGCAGTATTGATGCTTTTACTTAAGTAAAACATTTGAGTACTTCTTCCACCACTGGGTTTAAGGAACCCGTCGGTGAAAAAATATATCTTTAATCTTGAGGAGTAATTGAGGTTTATAGAGAATAGCAGAGGACTCAGTATGCACCCCTGGGGGCTTCAGTATTTAGGTTGCCCAGCCTCTCCTCTTCCATTACCTATTGTACGTTCTCTATGAATTCAAGGCTTCACTGGGTGACTATTTGATGGCATTTGGTCAGAATGTTTTAAGAGGAGCTATCCTCGATCACAAAATGCATTGATTTAGCCTATGGAATGTCGGTGCGTCTTTTTTCTTTTTTTTAAACCGATGCTGCGCTGAACATACAGAGCGCACTGCTCTGCTGCGCTGAACATACATTACAGACTCTGTGCGGCATCCAACATACAGGCATCCAACATACATGCGGCATCCAACATACAGAGCGCACTGCTCTGCTGCGCTGAGCAGCACCGGTTTAAAAAAAAGAAAAAAGATGCACCGACATTCCATAGGCTAAATCAATGCATTTTGTGATCGCATCGCACAGAGGCTGCTCTACACACTCACACAGACACAAGCACGCAGAGATTTAGCTATTTTATGGATAGATATATTAGATGTCATTAATTTATTTACCGCAATATTTCACCCGCGGTTTATCCGATATTAATTAATAATTATATTTGATTGACCCGAATCCACCCAAACCACGGTTAACTGCGGCAACCGCGGCTAAAACCGCGATCCGCGCATCTCTAATACACACACACATAAAATGTTATTACATACTACTAACACAAATAGCTTGCTCACCCTCTCCCAAAATCAACGTAAGTACAAACAGTTTAAAAGTTTAACAGCATGAACAGGTCCAGTCAAATGGAGCTTTGCATCTTCAATTAGAATTTTAGGAACAACAGAATAGGGATATTGTGTATGTCTAAAAAAAAAGGGCTTCACAATAACAAACTTTTACTGAATAAAAGGAAGTCCTGTAGCATGCGATATAGTGGTGGAAATTATTGCTGAAGTTGGACTCAGGTCATGGCCCTTCCACTACAAAGCTCCATCTGACTGGAACAATCTTCCTCTTTCTCTCAGATCTATTACCTCTTTTGTCCACTTCAGGACTTGTTTTCCTTGTTGAAAAACAGTTGAGGGCTGAGGGTGTGGGTGGGAGGGGGTGAGCAAGCTTTTTGTATTTATATGTGTGTGTGTATTGTGTATTTGTGCTGTATTCAATTTTTATTTGTGTGTATAGGATCCCCTCGAAAATGAGATTCTGCTCCTGAAGGGGCTATCCTCTTAATGAATTATCCCAACTGAGTAAGGTTCACCCTACCAAATAAGCTTCTGTCATTGGAGGAGGAATGACCAAGCCAGTTATTATTGAAATCACCCTGACAGGGGCGGCCTTAGTGATCTGGGGGCAGTGTTAATTTTGACAGCAAATTTTGATTTAGTCTTAGTCTTAGTCTTTTTAATAACACACCATTTTGTTTTAGTCCTATTTTAGTCTTCTGAAAATTGTTTAGTCTTAGTCTAGTCTAGTCGACTAAATATCAAAACCTTAAGTCTTTTAGTCTTTTAGTCTTAGTCTTAGTCGACAAAATTAACACTGTCTGGGGGCCCGTTTCAAGAGCTAATATAAGGCCCCTATATGCGTTCTTGGGCGTCGGCCAGCCGGAGGCGGGCCCCGGACTGTAGTATATAGTTATAATACTGGGTTTGTAAAGAGTAACCCAGGCTCAATTTTGTCTCCTAACATTAAGGTGAACAACCTTTAGCCCATAACTGTTTCCATTGTACCTTTAGAAAGATACCAAAAATAAGCTGTGAACGAAATGGTAGAGAGACTGTGCTAACACAATACAACATAATAGTATTAATAGAAATGAAATAAAACATGAAACGCTTAAGTATGTTAATACAAGCTTGTCCCCCCTTCAGGACCATAATCAGGTCAAATATGCCACTTGTTCAGTTAAAATGGCTCAGAACAATATGGAATAGTATTAAATTAATGTATTATATAATTAAATGTTTTGTTGAAAATGGCAAAACAGAAATTCTTCGTTTGAGTAGTTTTGTGTGTTGTTTGATGAATGTTATTCACATTCTATAGGCTCCCCTTTAACTAAATAATGAAAGCATGAATATAAATTATAATGTAATGTCTACAGTGCATTTTGGGTAGAATTGTAAGGCAGACAAACAAAAGCAAACACTCAAACTACTACACTACATGCAAACATACCCATAGCTGTACCAACACACCAGCTAACTGATACATTGCGTAACAACTCTTTCACAGATCCAGTGGTCATGATAAGAACCCATCCTCTAGGTCTATTAGAGCCATCATAAAACTCAACTCTGCATTAGTTCCGTACCAGTGTCCATATCAGGCTGACCAGATCCCCAGTACCTGAAGAAGTAGGAACATTAATTTAACCCATTAAGACCTGAGGCGATTCGTTAAAAAAATCTAAATCCTAACAGGTTTTTTTTAATATTTTTCAAAAATAGCAGATCTACAAGCTCATAGCGCGGCACTATTTTGTCTTTAATGTTTGCATTTATCCTTGCATGTAAAACTTTTTCTGGAAATATAGAACATCTGATATGTTTGATAAAAAAAAAGTCAAAATAGTATGTAAAACTTAGTGAGCTGGTAAATAATTTGTTTTCTCTGTTGTATGATGACGTATACAGGGATTCAGTGGTTCCCCCTTCTGTTTTTTATTTTATTGATTGATTTATTTAACAAATGATTTAACAAACCCTGATTAGATCCAATTCAACATGTCTCAATTGTCCGCCAAATTAATTTGTTATGATTATCGTCAGGTAAATTATGCCCACTTTTGGCAAATGATTAAGAACATCAAGATAATTATGCACAGCTACTGTATACAAATCTGTTCTATCATTCTCTGTTGAAAATGCATGAAAGAATGCCCACATCAAGAATCAAGAAGGGTTTATTTATTACTCACACAGGTATAAGCAGTGAAATGTTGGTGGAACATGTTCCACAAAGACTGTGCTACCAAAACAATACAATATAACAACAAAATAATACAAATATAAAATAAAATAAAATGTTTAAGTATGACAAACGTTATGCCAAATGTGCCACTTGTTCATTTAAAATATCTCAGTCAAACCATAATTCTGAACAATGCAAAGAATATTATTTGTTCCCTTTTCAGTTGAAAATGGCAAAACAAAAATGCATTGTTTGAGTGTATGTGTCCATTATGAATCTGCATGAAAGCGGTTATAAAAAGTAGCACAATAGATGGCTGTTAGATTAAACTATGCAAACACAGCAGTCGTGTAGCTGTACCAACACACCAGCTAACTAATGCATTGTGAAAACGATGATTTTAGCACAGAGCGCTGAAATCGCTTTGACAGATCCAGTGTCTAGAATCAGAACACTTTCCGTCGTTCCAATGACCATGATGGGAAGCAGAAATCTCAGAGAACTCGACACAGTCTTCGTTTCCTTCATGGTTATCAGGCTGACCAGGCCTCCAGTACCTGGAGAAATAGGAACATTTAATTCATTACAGTACATTACCTTTACTGTACATGGATGGTTTTTCGCTCTACAATAAATATATATATTTTTTATCATGACCTCAAATGCTATTCTAGGTATTAAATGCAAATGAACTGGATAGTGAAGTAGACAACAGACAGTAATGTCTCAGTGACAGTGTAGTAGGTTTGTATTTTATAACTTTTAATACCAGAAGAATAAGGGTAAAATGAAGATGATAAGTCTTACCTTGTGGTCAGCGGTGTCCCATCCACCCATTTGAATCTTCCTTCTAACTCTCTGTCAGTCAAACCCACCCAAACGTCTTTTTGTAGACGTCTAACAAAGTCCTGGACAGATAAGGATAAGGATAAGGATAATTCCCTTTAACAGGACGTTCATGAAAGTCCTTACGGGCTTGTTTCCAATGAGGGCCTGTGAGCAATTAGGGGTTAAGAGTCTTGCTCAGGGACTAGATAAGCTGCTGGTTACTGATGTACAAACTGTACATTAGATTTGTGTCTCCACATACCGCACAGTGAAATAGGTTACAGCACACACAATACCTGCTCTTCTCTGCTCTTCATGATCATCAGGTCTGATTGTCTCTCTCTACACCACTGTCTGCTGTCATCCCAGTTTTTCTCCTCAGTAGAGATGTAATACAAACCTCTGCCAAATATCTGCCATCCAGATGATTCTAACAACAAAAGAAAAATGTTATACATACACTGTTCTTTTTTTGCTCAAACAACAACATGATATAACAATGAAGAAAAAGTGTCACTCACCACAGAGCCTCCTCTTCATGCCGTCTCGCTCTTCAGTCACTTGGTCATGTCCAGTCTGTAACTGATCAAAACGGCGCTGTAATTGGTCTTTCTGTTCTGTCAGGTTGTTGTGTCTGTTCTGCAACCCATCGAAACTGGTCTGTAGTTGTTCTCTCTCTATCATGTTGGACTGATCTGTAAAATGGGAGATCCACCATTTAAAAACACAGGTACATTAAAAAAAAAAAGATTACAATAATGTCCAAGTACCAATGCTGCAAAGCTTATTTTGCTGCTACTAAATCTATTTTACTAGAACAAATAATATATTTTATGAGGTATATATATATGCTACTGTATTGAAAATATCACATATATATATATATATGTATATGTATATGTATATGTATATATATATATATATATATATATATATATATCGGTCTTGGATTGCTTTGTACCGTTTTAGCTCTCCTCAACGTTGCTATCCCACTCTATCTCCGTAAGTCAAGTTTAATAACAAATATGTTTTTATATATATATATATATATATATATATATATATATATATATATATATATATATATATATATATATATATATATATATATAAAAACATATTTGTTATTAAACTTGACTTACGGAGATAGAGTGGGATAGCAACGTTGAGGAGAGCTAAAACGGTACAAAGCAATCCAAGACCGACTCCAACCTGCTTGTACAGTCTTATGTCTGGAACACACACACACACACACACACACACACACACACACACACACACACACACACACACACACACACACACACACACACACACACACACACAGTGAGAAAAGCATATTAGATCAGTTAAAATATTTGAACCTTTTGTTTTGTTTGAAAAGTTAATAGTAGGGGTGGGACGATATATCGATATATCGATATATCGCGATACTTTCTCCCGCGATAAATAATCGATATGCTGCCGAAAAATATCGATATTAAAAAAATAATAATCTCTTACCAGACTGCAGTATCTTCTGCAGATCTGTCTCCTTCTTGGTCAGCCTGGCAACATCTTCAACATCTTCATAGCTTGCATCATCTATCTGTTGGTCAGGGTTTTCATAACCACCATCGCCATCTACAGTCATTACATGAATGCTTCTTGCTGCAGTCATTTCCATTTCTTTATGACTTGAATTCTTGTTGCAGGTATTTGATATGGTCCAGCTCTTCACAGGTTCACACTGAGCTAGTGAGAAGTGTGGACTTTCTTTTATGTCTTACCTCTCTTCCTCTTTTATTTTGGTTTGTTCTACCCTCCCCACTTTTTATAATGCTAATCTTGACATTTGAAAATACTGAAAACAACACATTGTAGTTCCGTCTTTCTTTTGTCCATTTCCCTTTTATATATATTTATTATAACAATATAATAACAATGTTGCCGACCACATGGTAAACAGATGACATGCTCTGTCTAGAGAATGAACATAACGCATAAGCACTGTGAACTGGCAGATGCTCTGAAATAACACGTTTTCATCGTGGAAAGAAAGTTTATGTATCATTAAAGACCTGCCTTAAATTAATACTGTAGTTATTTGCTTAACCCTTTTATGCCCATGCATGGCGATCGATATATGTCTGTCTGTCTGTCTGCCTGTCTGTCTGTCTGTCTATTATGATGCAACATTTGTACATATTCAATTATTATTACAAAGTAGCTGCACCACTTTTATGTCCCATATAATGTGAAATCGGCATACTATTGTGTGTGTGTGTTTGTGTGTGGGGGGGGGGGGGCATAAAAGGCGATATCCCTTGTTTGTGAATGCGTTGGTGGCATCTGATCGCGTGGTCAGATGGGTGGGCTGTGTGCATTTCTAGAGGGTGTTTCTTTGATCAATCAATCGTTTGCGTTTCGTCTTGGATCAATGGAATTAGCATAGTGTACTTTAAGTTCCTATTTGTTGGTATCAGAATGAAAACACATTTTCAAGGTTTTAATGAAAAAATACCATGACATAATAATTAAAAAAAAGTTATATTAAGGTTATATTATCAATACAATCTTAGTGTTTTGCCAATGTTTTGGGGACCCACTTCCACTTCCCAAACTGTGCGCCCCGGCCCAACAGGTTGGGAATCGCTGCTCTAGAGCAGGGGTCTTCAACAAGGGGTCCGGGACCCCTAGGGGGTCCTCAGAGTTACTACAGGGGGCCGCCAAATGTTTGTGTGATAGGATGTGATAGTGTGTGATAGGATGTGATAGTTTACAAAGTATTGAGGGTTTTAAGTGGTTAAGTGAAAACACACATTTAACATGAATACAATAGGTAGTGGGGGTCCCTGCTTCATCTCTCTCTCAGGGGTCCTTGGCCTGAAAAACGTTGAAGACCCTTGCTCTAGAGTCTTGCTAAGTAAGGGAGCACCTACAAGTATAAAAAAATAACATGTTGACCTTCAACATCACACTCTCTCTCTCTCTCTCTATGTCCCTGTTCCCTCTCCCATGTCTCCCACTCTTTTTCCCTTGTCACAGAACCAGTTCAGCTATCGAGACGGCGGTCCAGCCGCCGACGAGGGCTCCATAGCAGGGGCCCCGTCCTGCGGGGCCCTCCAGGAGGCCTCCGGGGGCCCGGGCCATCAGTCGCTGGAGGACCAGCGCTGTAACGGCACCTTGCACAAGAAGAACCTGGGCCGGCCCGGGGCCGGCGAGGACAACGGGGGCCAGCGGTACAGCGCCGACCCCACCGTGTTCCTAGGGGACCACCGGGGCTCCAGAGGGGACACCGATGAAGACGGCTACATGACGCCCATGAAGGACAAGAGCTCCTCAGGTATTCTAAGCGCACCGTTTTCCCAGACCATGGGTCCCGACCCATTTTTTGGGCCCCGCCCATTGTTGTGGGCCGCGAGTAAATATCCCTTTTTTTATTCTTCTTCCAAAAAATTACAAAAATACATAAAATACAAATGTTTCAGACATTTTCCAAAAAAAATAATATATATATATATATATATATATATATATATATATATATTATTATTATTATTTTTTTAAGTCAAAAAGTTAAATAGATAAAAAACAACAAATATTGAAAATAGCAGATCTATAAGCTCACAGCGTGTTGCAAGGCTACAGTATTTTCACAATTAAATAGGGCTTCAGTGGTTAATTCAAAATGTAACTTCTTAAGTTTGGGTCCCTCTCTGTCTCTGGCTTCAACAGATAAACTGATTATTATATGGAATGACAGTCCTTAACATTGAGATTCCATGAGCATCCTTAATATGGAGAGCAAGGAAATGATGCATGCTACATCCGGTATTGCTAAGCTGAGGTGATCTGTCATTCTGCTTGAAGAGGAGCTCTTTGTGTCCCCATGAGTCATTCAGAGTAAATATGCTTCTTCGCTGTGTGTCCCGTCCGTCCACTCATCTGTCATTCTGTCTGTTCGTCCCATCCGCCACTGATTGTTATTCCAGCTGAGAGAGAAGTCGTATACAGTACCGCACGCCCGTCTACTATGGAGTCTGCTTTGAGCTTTGATCGCATTCTACTCTATGGGCCCTGCCACTGCACGGCCATCTTTGATTTGTATTTTATCTTTTTATATATAGTTATTTTTTCCGTGTTCAAAATACAACAAAAGCCTGCAGCAAAACACATCTGATGCGATGTCAAGGATCGGAGGAGTGGGCGAAATCGATAGGTCTCGCACCCTGCTATTATAGCACTTGGAAGCGGTGGCAAGGGTTGCTTTGGTTAGCATTTTCCACCCCGGGGTGGGTGGAGTTATCGGTGCCAAAGAAATGTTGGCAAGGTGCCCCTCTCAGAGCCTGCGTGACCACCATTATCATTTCCAACTTCACTCCTCATTAGTGAATACACTCTCTCCCTTTGCTCTCTCTCATTCTCCCGCTCTGTTTTTATTCTCTTATCAGCCTCCCTGCTTCTGTTATTTATTCTCACAGACTCTCTATCCCTTTTGTCTTTGTTCTTTTCTCTCTGTCTGTCTGTCCGTCTGCCCTGTGTGTGCTGCAGAATATCTGAACCCCATTGAGGAGAACCCGTTCGTTTCGCGGCGCAAGAACGGCGAGATTCACGCCCTGGACAACCCGGGCTACCACAGCACGCCCAACAGCCAGCCCAAAGGAGAGGACGAGTACATCAACGAGCCCCTCTACCTCAACACCTTCCACAGTCCCGCCGAGCTGGGCCTGGAGGCCCTGAGGCGAAACGGCCTGCCCCTTCCCTCACAGGCCTCGGCCCTGGCCGCCGCCGCGGCGTTGGGCCCCCACCTCCCGCTCACCATTCAGACCGGCCTGCCCCACTACCCTCTCCCCTCCGCCCTGCCCTCTCCGTCCGGCGTGCCCTGCCACCACGGCTCGGTGGCCCACGTCCTCCACACCCACCACGCGGTCAAACCTGCGCCGGGGCAGCACGGTAGCCAGAGCCAGCCCGCGCCCGCCTCCATGCAGGCACAGGCGTGCCAGCCAGGCGCCGCCAGCCTGTCGTCTTCGGCGCCCGCCTGCCACGGCGGTCTGCCGGCGTACCACTGTCACAGCGCCACCCACCCGGCGTCCAGCATGCTGAAGCAGGGGGGGCAGTCGTCGGGCAAAGCCGCCGGAAAGAAGCTCAAGGTGACCTTTGACAATCCGGAGTACTGGCAGCACAGCCTGCCGCCGCCCAAGTCCGCCGGCCTGGTGGCGGCCGCCGAAGGCCCGCACGGAGGCCCCGCCAACGCCAAGCTCTACTACAAACAGAACGGCCACATACGGGCGACGGTGGCCGAGAACCCGGAGTACATGTCCGAGTTCTCCCTGAAGCCCGGAACCGTCCTGCCCCCGCCGCCATACAGGCAGCGGAACACTGTGGTCTAGAAGGTTCCGCTTCAGCCCGGCGTTTCAGTCCCTCGACCCGTCTCTTCTCGACCGCATCCAAAACGCCCGCACCATCCTCTCTTTTTGTTTGACGGAGAGGACCGAACTGTAAAATCAAAGACCTCTTATAACCTTTCTGAACCGCCGTTTTCCCCACATGCCGTACCGAGAGGCCGTAGCAAGCAAACACCTTCTAGAGGCGGACCGAGCTGACCCGTATCAAGACCTCGCTCCGCCCACCGTCACACCACTCGACTCCACCTCCATTCATGTTCTGTAGATAGAAGAAAAAAATAAAACGTTGACGCCAGTCTCCGGCACGAGGACAGATCCATTGTCGCACAAAACGCCGGATTCGCCGGATATTTCACTGGCAAATTACTATAGACCACTAGGGGGCGAACCGCGAGATGGTTTTTCGCAAAGGACTCACTCAAATGGGAGGTTTCTCGTCAGGTGAACTCACTGCCAAGCCACCGAGGGGACAGATTTGCGAGAAGGGTCGTGGGAAGAACTTTATGGCAATACAAAGTTCCTGAACAATATGGCACCTGTCTGCCAAGGCTGCCTCAAACGAACAAACAGCCTGAACAAATATACTTTACTAAAGGAGTCACGGTGACATGAAGGACAGCGTTGATTGAAGAGAGGAGAGAGTGCCAAGAGCGACATTATGGAGGGAAAAAGTCTGATGTTCCGACGGGGGAAAAAAAACTAAAAGGCTTATTCAGGAAAAAATATAGATGTACTTTGGCGGAGCGCGTTGAACGCTGATCACTCAATCATGATCAAATTATTCTTTCTTTTTTGGTTCGGGCCTACTATGTTCTTTGTTGTAGAAATTCCCATCTGATATGTGAAGCCCTGTGTCATATTACACTCTGCCACTGTTACTGTGATACTGTGATCGTCGACACTGACACCGAATCCTACTTTCGCATTTTAGCCGTTTTGAACTGCTGATTTTAAAACCTGTGTCGATCTGAACAAAGGCAGGACGAGTTGTTCTTTTTTTTTACTTTTGTTTTTGTCTTTGACTACTGTATTCTTGGAGGAGCCAATCAGCCAGAGCTTCTTCGAGCAAAAGGATATAAGGGAGAGAAAAAACAAAACACTGTAAAACCTTTTTTTTTTCCTCTTTTCTTTTTTAATCAACACTGGTTGAAAAATGGTAAAACAATGTGGGTTTTTATACACTGGCCTTTTCATGAAAGTGTGTGCTTAGGAATGAGATGATTCACGAAGACGATGGACCTATTATGTAAATCTGATGTGTAGAGGAGTGAATTGCCTTGAGGATAGGTTGCTACTATGTGTCATCTTCCATTCGGATTCCCTGAACTCAAAGTGATGGTTTAGCGAGAGCGCGTACAAATTCCTTAGCAGGGGGGGGGGGAGGAGGAATAGCTCAGACAAACGCCCCAATGAAGACCGCAAGAATCGACCTAGACAGCACCAGCAGAGCACAGAGCAGACGGAATGCGATGGTGTGCTCGATGCGCACTTTGTGTGCAAGTTTGCCCCTTTGTATGTATGTACTCTATGCCACCATATAGTACAGTGGTTTGGGGTGTGTGTGTGTGTGTGTGTGTGTGTGTGTGTGTGTGTGTGTGTGTGTGTGTGTGTGTGTGTGGGTGCATGGACATATTATGTGACCCAGCACAAGAACTTGTGGGATCATCACCAGGGCAATACACACTTTACAGCATAGCTCAAACATGTAGTCTGATCTGATTTTGGTTCAAAAATGTGTTAAATACTGATCTCTTCAAATGCTTATTTCGTCATTCGTCTAAAAGTCAAAATGTATAATATGACAATATAGTAATAAATATCAAGTCAGGTTGAGGGAGGTTGAGGTTGAGGGTGGCTTACAACCGTTGTTAAATCAGATCAGCTGATCAAGGATCAGCGGCTGAAGTCCGTCTTTCATACGATCGTGCAGTATTTTCGCCCATTTTCGCAGAATGTTCACCTATCATGACGTGCCCAGCATAGGGACGTTTAGGTTTCATGTCGTTAACTATCTTAGTTTGAAATCTAAAAAGATCACCTTTCTTCCTCGGGTACGTAGAATAAAAATAAAAATGGAGGACGTCTGTCTGGCAGCTTTAAGAGAGATTTTGCGGAAAGTGTTGTTTTTTGAGCTACTTTACGTCTTTAAGTTTTGTTGTGCATAGAGGATGCTCAGTGAAAGTACACAAGTGAAGGATTACTGGGATACTGTGTGTTATAGATGTGTGAAATTAAATGTATTTATTTCGTTTATTGAGGGAGAAACTACAATGTCTTTCTTCCACCTCGCTCATAGGGCCAGGCACTCCTAATTGCCTGCATCCTGCACACACAAAGGGAAGCTTTTTTCCCCTCACATTGATCTCAGGTATTTAAATGCAAAGGAATTCGGGGACAGGGGTCTGGCTAGAGATGAGAGAAAACAAAACTGATTTTGTTTGATTACTATTCTTTGTTCTACAACAATAGGTAGAGCACCTTTTCATGTTTTAAAGTTGTTAATGTTTCAGAAGGAATAGAGATGTTGGAGATTAATTACTCAAATTAATCTCCAACTAAAAACTAAAATGAATAAATAAAATTGACCCCCCAAAGCAGAGCTCACAGTATTGTTTTAATACTTTAAAAAAGTAATTGCATGAAATTAAATCCTGGTGGGGCAAACCCACCATTCATTTGTTGGGTAGATAATAGTCTACTTAGTATCAACAATGTGTTTTTGATTGAAAGATTGAAAATACTTCCATAGAACTTCAGTTTTAATAAGCTACATTTCCAGAACTGCTCTGTCAATATAAATAAGTGATATGTCATCTTATAGCTCTGATCTTCTGCTGGAAAATGAAGAAATGAAAATGCAAACCTTTTCAATGATCCCATTACATAGTTCCTGCGCTCGGTCACATATCATTTAGTATGTGTGTGTGACAGCAAAGTGGTAAGTTGTGGTGTAGTGTGTAGCTGTAGCTACATTCTCCCAAGACTGTTGGAGGTGTCAACATCTATGAACCGACCATGAAGCTGCTAAATAATACGCATGCTTTGAACTGAAAGCAAGGCTCCAATTGATGGCTGTAGTGTGAACATTTGTTTCCTTTATTTGTCATTTATGCTTTCAGTGAGTTTCATTAACTTAGTGCCCCTTGAAACGTATTTTAAAGTACAAAAACAATGCTGCTGTAAATAAACAAGGCACAGTGGTGAAAATAAGCAATAGGTTCAACCGTGGCCCGTGTTTCTGCAGTATTTGACCCAAAGCAGTGATCTTCTTTGAAGAACCTTGGTCTAAGTGGTCCACATCTGGCGTCCATGAAAGGGATTCGCAATGACCACCTTAGCAGAAGTTGCAGAGCTGTTGCTAAGAATTTGTAAGTTTTAACATTGTGATATACAGTACACTGTACTTACGGCAGTATTGCTCTTCCGGTCTGTTGTTAATATTAACAGAGCAGACCATGGTTTACTGTTTGTTCGAAATACCGTTCTGGGATTGATTGATTGATTGACTTTGTCTGGATCGAGTCAAGGTTAATCGCTGACAGAACAAATTATATTTAATCTCAAATGACGAAACCACTTCGACCACGCCAAACAGGTAGACTACAAGGGTAGGACTCTGGAAGGTCCTCAAGCAGAATGCTGGCACGTAGCCCAGTGTCAAGTCGTCGCAAGCGTATTAGAAGTTTTGACAGGGAAGACTCAAATTGAATTATGATTGACCCTCCCACTGGAATCCTTCTCACCATGTTCTCACTGTATTGAATGCTGCCAGCCATTGCTCCTAACAGGGGTCGACTGATGCCAGTCTCACTGTCGCTTACCTTACTGTTTCACCTTGCAGCTATTATCACCTTCGCCAAACTATATGAACCTACGGTATACTGTTAGTATTCTGTATAACCTATAGCAGTGGTTCTCAAACCTTTTTAAATTTCAAGGACCCCCATAACTCTTGAGAGTGTACAAATGGAACCAAATGGACCATTACAGGTCCACCTGGTTCCAGGTGTAGGTAGGAAATAAAACACTATTTGGTTTAAGCTCACAGAAAATGTCCCACGCACGTTCAGAAGATTGAGGTGACAAGTGTTGTTCACAAGGCCTCTTTTTAGGAAACGTGATGAGAGTCTGGGTAAAATGTAGCCCAAAGAAATCACATAATCTTGCAGAATGTGTCAGCCTTTAACACTGTCAACCATTAGCTGAAGGTTTAGCAGGCTTGTTTGTTTATTTGCATTCGGTTAGGCAGTCTTGATAAGCATTCGTGTTTTGTGAGAGCCCCGCGCCAGCTGTACTTGGGTATAGGCGCGTGTGCCTGACACAACCACGCCATGTGTGGCTCGTGTGCATGTGTACGCATACAGAACATGTGTCAAGCTGTTTAGTTTGTTTTACCTCCCCGCGGAACACTTTGATCAAACTTGGTGGGTGACAAGAAAGGGTCCCACGCGCCTCTTTGCTGAAGCTATCAGCGTGTTTGTCTTAGGGATGTGTGTAGCATGTCTTCATGCATCTGTTTAGCTTTGTAAAACAGTGAAAAGTAAGGCAGCACAGCCATAGAAGGCGGAGGGAGAGGCTCCACCACAGCGTGGACTTATTGACTGACATAAGGAATGTCCATCATTTAGTGGTTTTCTTTTTCATTTTCAACAGTATTTATAATGCCGCTCTTGATGGTGGAGTTATTTTGTAATCCTGTTTGGACCTTCTCACTCATTGAAATGGAAACGCGATATTTAAAGGACCATACCAGTCTAATGTTGACTTATTACCATTTGCAGTATCCGCCCCATCTTCTAAAATGTTGTGTACACAAGTGTATGCAGTATGTACTTTAGTGGATCTCTCAACATCATTCATTGCCATTCATGTTATGAGACTTTAAAGTTGCTAGGTACTGTACAAGCAATGGACCCTTTCACAAGTCACCACGCTATTTATTTTTTGAAATAACGGTATCACTTTAATACATGCCATTTGAAATCATGCATCTGCATATCAATACACCTGGGGAAGATTTTTCCTTATAAGTGCTTATAAGTGAACTCAAATTGTTACTTCAAGAGGACTTCTAAGGACACAGTGAGTTACAAAGAAAAAAAACATTCTTGAATGTTTATTGAATATGGACAAAATGTAAACAAATATATAAAAAAAAAATAACACAGTTTTGGGGGGAAATGGCCATAGTATGTAAACTATGTGACGATGTTGGGTAATGATTATCTAGTAACACTGGTAAGGTCCTTTAAGATCAATGGATGATGATATGTAGTAACACTGGTAAGGTCCTTTAAGGTCAGTGTGAAATATTCACGCTGTGCTTCAGCTCATTGATTTGACTGATGGAAGCAGACGCTTCTGGGTTCCTGGGGAAAAAAAGTTTGAGGAATAAGACTTGGCTCTGGTTTGTCTGTGAGTCTCTTAAACTACAGTACAGGCGTGTACAAAATGTACGTTCGAATCAACCATACATTGTTGTTGTTGTTTTTTCTCAACCTTTCATGATGACCGGTCACCACACACACAAGTGGTTCTCGGCTCCGTACCCAAACTTGATACTTTTCGATTCTACCAGCTAAATTCTTTTTTTTTTGTTTTAATACAAGAGAAAGATAGTAAAATAGAGTCATCTATGGCTAAAAGAAATAGAATAATGATAAATAATTGCATGCACCCAGGTCTGTATAGAGGGTATGGTCACACACGTGTTATTGAAACAGTCTCTTCCATTCTATGCCAGTCAAAGTGTGGCGTAGTTCAACTTTGTTGAAACTTTGACGCCTTTGACTTGGTATGTTGGCCACTCCCCTTCCATCGCACATTGTTCCCAGAGTCGGAGTTGAGAACCAATTTAACTTGAACCTTACAGTTCATTACTTTAAATGCATCATTCAGTGCCTCTGCAATTTTGAGGATCCAGCCTGTAAACATTTTTAGCATGGTTTTCTACTGTCATTTTTGGAAAAGTTGAAAAGTGAATTTAGTTCCATGATTGTTTTTTTCTTTTTTCTTTTAAGGGAAGATGGTTTCAGACATGTATTTTGTCCTCTACACTCACACCTGCTGCTACTTGATTCAAACGTTAACACAGCTGCGCTCGATCAGGCAGTCCTACTGACGGCACCACACACACACACACGGTACAATTTCAGTTTGTTTAACTCTGCGACTGTTTTTCTTATTTTTTATTGACATTTTTAATGAGTTTTTTAATACAATCTTTGAGCCAAGGTGCAGAGTCATGTAGCCCGTCTCATACTGTAGAGAAGCCATTAGTACGGGATAGGATGCATAGAAGTGGTTCTCAACGTGGGTTTCCCGGGGATCCCTATAGGGGTCCTTAAGTGGGGGTCCCCAGGTAAATGACCGATAATACAGAACCAGATGGACCTTTATGGGTCTGTAACTCTGAGAGAGTTGGTTCTATCGATACCCTCTCAGACTTAAATTGACGCAGAGGATGGTGTAGACAGGGGGTCCCAGACATTGATAATGGGGGGGGGGGGTCTGTGGTCTAATGCATATCAAACTGGGGGTCCTTGACATTAAAAACGTTGAGAATCACTGATCTACTGTATAATAGGCTACTGTGGAAGCCACCGTACACCGTAAGCTGTGGCACCGTCCATGAGGCCCAAAGTGAGTGTTGTACTGCCCTTTGACCCTTCTGTCTGTCCACTGATGACACCATATTGTTGCTGTCGGGCAGAAACCCCCGATCTCCATATTTTAGCTTTTTGTGTTTTTTCGTAAATTGACGCCCCACTTGATCAGTGTTGCCAGATTCTGTGAGAGAAACAAGCAACCAGGTCTAGGAAAACCAGCCCAAAAGAAGCGACTATGGGCCACATGAGCACTTTAACATATACATCAGCTATTTGAAAATAGCCGATCTACAAGCTCACAACGCGTCGCAATGCGACGCGTTGTGAGCTTGTAGATCGGCTATTTTCAAAGCAGATTCACAAGCTGATCTTGTAGATCTGCTACTTTAGCTACTTTTTTAATTTGAATCCAGTTTTGGGCCTATGAGGTTTCCACCCGACAGAGACGATATGAAAACCCGGACACAACATTTGGGTCCAGTGGACAGGTAGTGTGGAAGTCAATAAACACAGTCCCTTAAGTAGATTTTTACAAAAAGTCAGTAGCACAAAACTGGAAATCATTATCTTTCATCATTCTTGACGTTGTTTTTTTTCCAAACAAGCTCTACTCCTTTATATGCTTTTGATATTTTGTTCACACTGGTGATTTTGTGTTTTTGTAATATTAACAAATTGAGAAGACTTTTTTTCTCTCCCTCTCTCTCTCTCTCTCTCTATCTATTGTTTTATTTAACATGTTGGAGCAATGCCGTGTAGTCGTTGTGTATCTTGAATGCACGATTCCTCGGCGTTGGAGCATTGCATTTTTAGTCATCAGAACAACATAAATGGTACAGCACCTTTCGCAGGTTTCTCCAAGAGTCAAGCTAACAACACTTCAAACCACAAATGTGAATAGTATTTTTATAAACGCACTGAAATGGCCGATGTCGTGTTTTGTAAATAGCCGGCAAAATGCTTTGAATTTATATGGTATTTCTCTCCTTACCTGCTGTTCTTCTGCTTAACAATTTGCTGTACAAGAAACAAAACAAAAACAAATGAGCAGTACATAATTGCTTTATGTAAGTGTACCTTTTTGGCTAATGGAGATTTGATTTACAAAGTGCTTGTTGACCCCTTACATAATGTGCCCCCCCCCCCCTCCCCCCGATATAATGCAGGAGTTGTTCTCTCTCTCTCTCTCTCTCTCTCTCTCTCTCTCTCTCTCTCTCTCTCTCTCTCTCTCTCTCTCTCTCTCCCTCCTCTCACTACATGATGAAAGACCAGTGCTGCCAACTAACCTATAAACCATGTTAAGGATTCAGTATTATATTCCCTCTTCCATTTATTTGTACTGGAGAAAAAAAAAACAAGAAAAAAAAAAAAAAACTATTGAGCCAAGCCCACCCACATCCAAGAGCCCCCCCCTCCCTCCCCCCGAGGCAGAATTCCCGCCTTCACGATATGACTTATTTTTCACCTAATGGACGATTTGTTTTGCATGATTTATACAACAGTACATATATGTAGAAGAGGCACCATGCTATGGAGCTGTGGTGTCAGTATGCCCTTTCCTCATGTTAAACGCTCCCAATATTTACAATGTTCCCCCCCGAACTGGACATGGATATTATTAATATTATTATTATTATCAGTGCCGGCTATTATTCTATTCCAACAGTGTTCTTTAAAAACCACACCCAAAGCTTTATATCATAGAGATACCGTTCCTCATGTTTGTTACATGAATCTGTCAAAAGTATATTTTTAATTTAATATAAATAAAGATTGATTCATTATAATATGTATGGTTCTGTCTTGTGTTCTTGAGCTGAATTTGTGTTGCCGGGCAATTCCCCGTTCTGTCCGTTTGTCGGAACAGCGCTGCAATTAGAGATTATTGTCTCCGCCAGGCCGAAAGGCATGGCGAGAGAGTATGTTTTGCACCCTGTCCGACCGTCCGTCCGTCATTCTGTCTGTTGTAGGAGATTACAGCTACTTAAACAACAGACAAATTGTGCAATGTAATAATGTGTTACCCTTCAGGATCACACTCTCTCCGCACGTCCGTTGTATTGGTGAAATTAAGACTGTTAAAATTAAGTGTATTTATTAATCAAGCAGTAAGTTAAAAGTAATACAGATTGAATATAGAAATGTACTCAACAACAGAGATCTCTGGGCTCCCACACCAACTTTCCTTATCAGCAAACAGGCTGCATCGAGGTCAGTTCACGAAGTCGGAACCCCGCTAAAATGTCCCTGGAGCCTTATTAATACATAAAATAATAATGGGTGGTCTTCCAGTTGACAGCGTCATCTCCTTGTCCGCCCCTTGCCATCTGATTCCGCATTTCTCTGCAAGCCCATCGGTAGGGCACTTCCAGCAACCTGCATCTTAAAGATTTAGAGAAGTACAGAAAGGAACCAATACCACAAATCCAGACGGATGACCTTTTCCTCACACCAACAGCCTGGTCATCTGATGTTTTGACAATTCACAGTTGCTCATTTATATCCTGTCATTACATATACACTGCTATAAACTCAGCCATTCTCATCACTTGAGCCACACACAAGGTACTTTCCAACTTCTGCCATTGTTCTATAAGATTACCCTTTTTTCAAGTGGGCCCAAATGCACACCAGCCATGAACACAATTAATATAGTTGCCTGTAATGATTTAATAGGTTAGTAATGTCTTCTTTTTTATAGTCTTTATAAGGACAACCATGAAACAATAGTATTAAAAACAATCGCATAGTCTTATTATAATACCAACTAATAATAACTAAAGCTAAAGGATATCAATTGCCATCCCTGTGAACAGCTAATCTCCGGCACCGTTGGCCCGGTCGCTGCGAAACTGTGTATGGGTGGGTGTACTGCATGTGATAATATAAACTTTATATATATAGGGCGTGGGTCCTTTTTTATCCTCCAGTGGAACATGAAAGACCTGGCTGTGTACACACACTATACTAACAGCTGCACTAGGAACTTAAATAATTCAATTTATCAGCAGATCGGGTCTTTCATTAAGACCCACATTCTCAAGTTACCGCGCACTCAGGTTAACCTCGAGTTCTTCAGATCAGCGCTGCATGTGGTGGAAGTTTACGCTTGCGTTGGTCGATTGGAGGCGATGTCCTGCCTCGGCCGCACCGCTTTCATGCTGAGAAGGGTCAGCTACATGAAGGGTGCTGCATCAGAAAGGTGGGGCGCAGGGCTCCTCGCAAGATCAAGTCTGCAGAGGTCTAATCGTGTGAATGTGTGTGTGGATATAACACTTTGCTCTCGTTTTCTCGTGCCCTGTAATGCACTTAAGCAATGTTTACCCAAGCAGCGGTTACGTAAACTGGCATAGTTTGCTGTCCCCCGCCCCCCCGTCCCCCCCATCGCTGCTGCTCTCCCAGGCTCTCATTTCAGTCATAAATAATACAAAACTGTCCGATGGCTGAATATAAGCTTTCTGAAGTCACTCCTATTAATACTAATAAGGCAATGGGGTTTAAGTAAACACTGTTTATGAGAGAAATCTCCACTCTCTCTCTCCCTCCCTCCCTCCCTCCCTCCCTCTCTCTCTCTCTCTCCTGCCCCCTCTCTCCCTCTCCCCCTCTCTCCATCTCCCCTCTCCCCCTCTCTCTCACTCTCTCCTCCCCACACTCTCCCCCTCGTTCACTCGCTCTTCCACTCGCTCTGTCTTTTCGCACCACTCCCCCCTTTTTTCTCATCCTCCCATTTTCCCCATCTCTCTTTTTTTCTCCCTCTCTTTGAGCTTGCTCCCCCCCACCCCCCCAATCCCCTTTGTCTCTCTCCTCCTCCTCCTCTCCCTCCTCACCCAGCCCTCTTTAAATAGGGTGCGTTCGAAAATACACTATGGTGCGATTGCTGCTTTTTAGACTGTATTTGTCAACGCGCATCTACGTGTAACAAAACAGGTTGTCGTCATGTTCACACATGGGATGAATTAACATTAATTTGAATACTTTTCAAAGATGGGAAATTGGCAACATAATTAACGAGTGTCTACTCATTTTCAACCCCCCTTGATGTTTTCTCGGGAAATAATGGAACTTGCATAACACGACGGCGCATGATCTGGAAAGTCAAGTCGGTGCGCCGTAGTACGCGTTATCACCTCGGACCTGACAAATGAGTGGAGGTCCTCGTTAATTTAGCGGCCGCCGTAATAACCATTTGTCATGGTAACGGGAGCCTGCGTTGGAACAGATATTTCCGCTGAGCCTCCCGCTATCGATGCAAAGAGACCCACGTTTTGAGTTGGATTCCCGGAGGCCTGTGGCAATTACACTTACAGCTGCCCTGCGCACCTGTGGTGCCACCGGCTGATGACAGCTCATCTGAGGCACACTGTTGCTGCTTAATTACGACGTGTCACCTTGATGGTGATGCTTTGCGCACGCTCACATGTACATGATATCTCCTCTCTCTCTCTCCCTCTCTCTCTCTCTCCCCCCATCTCTGACTCACGTGCAAGCGTGTTTGCACGCGCACACACACACACACACACGCACACACACGACGCACACGCACACACTGCACCAAAGCCAAACAGCTCATCTGAAATGAACCGAGAATGTCAATGATTCTTCTTGGTTCCCTTTCAGATAATACTCAAAGTGTCATAAAGACGGTTGGTTGCTTATACAGTAAG
Organism: Gymnoscopelus braueri; assembly: GCF_963280865.1. Lineage (NCBI taxonomy): Eukaryota > Metazoa > Chordata > Actinopteri > Myctophiformes > Myctophidae > Gymnoscopelus > Gymnoscopelus braueri. Next base: position 29,267,734 of record NC_137626.1, on the reverse strand, counting down.
TATGTATGCATGCATGCATGCATGGACTTACATAAATGCTAAGCTGTGCACGTGCGTGCGCCTGCATATCCACGCCTCGTCAAAGGCATTTGCATTTTTGGCATTCCACTGTTGGGTCTCTTCCAGCAGCAAATTCAATAAGTGAGATGGTGAGGGGCATTCGTGACTTAGTTCTGTTGCACAGGAGCTTTAAAGGGATAGTTCACCGCCAAAATGACTTTTTTCCTATCGATTAGTCACCTCATGGAGACTTGAATTCATGGATATATATATTTTTTTCCTAAGCCAATAATTTGATGACCGGCAGCGGTTCCGGTAGGAGACACAAAGAGCTGCCTACCGGTCCGATGGTCATCAAATTATTGGCTTAGGAATGCGACAAAAACGTACGGGTGACTAATCGATTTAAAAAAAAACTTTATTTGGGTGAACTATCCCTTTAACTAGAGGCCCGACCGATACAGTATATCAGTTTGGACGATATATCGGTCATTATTTGACATTTTTTCCCCCAGATATTGGTATCTGTAATGATGCAGCTGATGTGTTAAGTTTGGTACCCTTGGGCCATACGTGGCCCCTGGTGTGACTATTCTCATGGCAAGTTTGGTGCGGATCGGAAACATTTGTGTTACGTCCCGATGTTACGTTTATGACGTCCACCGTCCACCGTTGGTCCATCCACCCACCCTCTGGGCAATTTTAACATACTTAGCATTTTATCATACTTAATATTGTTGGTATCTATCAAAAAGTTATTTGTTTTTCATGTATTTGTTTGCTTATAACCCATTAAGACCTGAGGCGGATTCTACAAATGCCTTCTAAAATCGGTAGTTCTCAAACGTTTTTGTGCCAAGGACCCTCAAAACGATATGTATTTGGCCACGGACCCCCATCTGAAAATGTTTTGTGCCAGGGACCCCCAGAAGAGAAGATTTGTGTTTTTAAAAAATCAAAATGATTTAATAAAAAAAAAGAAGAAACTTGTACATCTGCTATTTTTTTAGAACCACTGTTCTAAAACTGTTCTAAATCCTAAGAGTTTTCTGAAAAACTTATGTTGCTATATATATATATATATATATATATATATATATATATATATATATATATATATATATATATATATATATATGTGTGTGTATATATGTGTATAGCTAAAATCTAAAATGACACAGATGCTTTCCAAGTTTTAATGGGTTAAGTTAAATGTTCTAAATCAAATCAAAGATTTTCTTTTAATCGATCAGAATTGATTGAAGCGCTTTTTTGGTCAAAACCTCAGTAATCTGTGGTATCAGCATCCAGCATCAGACCCCAAAACAATCTGGCATCGGTCGGGCTCCGGCTCGAACAGCGTGACGACAGTTTAATTGATGCTTTATGATCTGGGAGGTTAATCCTCTTGTTTATAATTGTATTATTGTGTTCCTCTATATGCCGGGCTGACGACAATATTAAACCATTATACTGTAAACACAATGCGCTGCTCAAAATGAGCCTCCAGATAGTATATTTACATTCCAATGGCATGCAAAGTGCCCTCGGCAGTCTGTGATATGCAATTAAGCCTTGAATATTTTCCATTATGTGGGCTGTGTATCACAGTTAAGTACATGAGGCATGAATTATTTCTTTTTTTCCCCACCATGGGGGCAAGTCACCGCAGCATATGATTATGATAACACACAGTACTTTGCATGAGTCATGTTTGGTGTAAAAAAAAAAAAAAAAACTTAAGTACCACTCGTTTTCACTCTCTTGTGCTGCAAGCAGCGCAAGGAAAGACACCACAGATGCCATAGCTTCATGTGAGGAAATAAGATTATACGGATTATCCACCATTTTGGAAAAAGGGAAAAAAAGAAAAGAAAAGAAAACCACTGTTGTGCTTTCGTACAGAATAGAGCAGTGGTTCTCAAACTTTTTCGTGCCAACGACCCCCAAATTGATATGTATTTGGCCGCGGACCCCCACCGGAAAATATGTTGTGCCAGGGATCCCCAGAAGCAAAGATTTGAGTTAAAAATGTTTGCCTTTTAGAAACAAGATTTTATACCAGCTTGCTTTCTGTTTTCTCTGATTTGTCTCGCAGAATCTGGCAACACTGCTAGTGGCTCCCCATTGGCTTAGACCTGTTGCCTATTTCTCTCGCAGAATCTGGTAATCTAGTACCATAGCTTGGGAGGACGAGACCGCCCGTTCAGAGTATGGGAAAGTATCCCCATTGGCTTAAAGGACAGCCGATGATGAAAAAGTGTTGAGAAAGTGTTGACTAGACTCAGTCTCTTCTTAGACCAGCGTGCTTTGCAAGATGGTAAAAAGATTTGCACCCATATGCAATCTGCTATTTTTCAAAAATAGCAGATCTACAAGGTCATTAGTTTATATAACTGCTATCTTTTAATAGCCAAAGTATAAAATATGGATAAAGTGGTTAAAATGATTGTGACGCTTTATTAACAAATTTAGCTGGGGACCACCTGGTACCTCCCAGGGACCCCAAGCTATATTCACCTGCTGATAACTGAAGAAGGGAAGATCGGCGTTACAATTTGTATTTTCCGGATGATAGAAGAGACCCTCGTCCTCCCCCCCAGACATCTGTTGTTTACGTCTTCTTTGAGAAAACGTTTCTGTGGGTCTCGGAAGATTAGTAAAAACCCTGGCGGTGGAGGATGAATTAATTAATTAATTCCTGGCCTGGCAGTCGATGTGTTAAGAGTAGAACATCACTAAATTCACTAGCTTCAGAACTTTAAACATCTGTGTATATAATGACAATGAAGCGTATTGTTCTCCAGACCACACACAGAGTATACCACAACCACTAACAACCGGCACAAAATGGCGCACGGCACAGCACAGCACAACCTGACACAAACCCCATTATGGATTAATATTTAAATCATGTGTGGCCTTTGACCTCTGTTTGTCATCATTAAAACATGAACAGCTGCTCTCCCTAATGGTTTACAACCACAAGAGGGACCAAATGTTTTGTCCTCGCTAATGTCTTGACACGGACCCCTATCCCAGAATTAATTGGTTTTAGAAGTAGCTAGAAATAACACCTCAGCTACTTCCTGCGCATCTTATTTCAGGGACACAAAGAAGACTCGGGAGGGATGCTGTCGTTTTAAAACTAGACTCATTTTAACGTACTGTGGTATCTGAGAACCACAGACTTAAAGGTTTCTATTGCTTTTATAGTTGTCAACAACGCCATATTGCAGTTAAGTTTGTTGTCCCAGAGATGAGAATGAATGGTTGTAGAATGAAGGAGTCATCACTAGTTAGTGAGGTTTCGTTGCTTCCAGTTTATTCAGACAGTACAGACAGTATAGAACAGCCAACCATCTCCACAGCCCAACGGCCTGGAGTGGCACACACACACCAAGATGCATTTCAGTATGGTTCTTTATAGCAGTGGTCACATTTTGAATAAGAGGAGGTAACATGTATGGGTGTGTCAGCCTTCAAAGGTGAGCCCCCCACCTCCCGGCCCCCACATTTGCAACTGTAAAGGGCAGGAAGGGGGAAGGAGACAGATGCATAGACCTCTGTCTCCCAGGTAGAACAAAAGGCAATGCTGATTGTAACCCCCACTCAGGGCCAACAGCCACCTCTTTGAATACGCTCCCCTGTCTGTAGGCTACCTGTGAAGCAACCATATGGAAATATACAGCAGACCCCCCATGGGAGACTTCAAACGTCTTCCACAAACACGTATATTTCAAAAGAACCACAAAGAATCCGCCCCCCATGAAAAGCGACCGGAACACCAACCAGGAAAAAAAGTAAACATTCAGGAAGACCAAAACAGCAAACAACATCACACAGAACAATGCACATACAAAAACCAAGATTACATAGTACAGCGACACGGTGAATTACATCAAATAGACACCCCCAAAACTAATTAGCGTGCAGGATCCCTCTGTTAGCCTTTTAAACTCCAGGATAAAACATTACACAGCCCCCACCCAGTGGAAGCTGACAGCACACAGTCGAATCACGCCCACCAAGCGATAGCACCACCCCCCAAGATCAATGTCCCCCTCGCCCAGTCACCAAAATATACTCAAAGATAGCCTAATTCTTATCCCTAAGTTTTACACCGTACCATCAAGCATATATGACAACTACCACGAAAGTGTCTACACGGAAAAAAGAAGGCAGCGTACCCCCCAATGAAACAATAACCCACAAAGTAAACTCACATTAAACACAGGAGACCAGAAAGTAAAAAAAATACCCTCGCAACACTTCCCATGGCAGCTATAGCCCCACAGTTTAACCCACGCTCATCACAAAAACATAACCCCAGGTCCCATATGCGCAGCGTCCCGTTCGATAATGTCTCTATTGCAGTCTCCCTCAATGTCATCTTCTCACCCAGCCGTGCTCCAACACCGTACCCAGATTTTCCAACAGATAGCTGCATGTTTACAACAGAGCGCTCCACTAGCGATCGCTGAAGATGTGTTACCACACTCTTCACGAAGAACCCCATCATCGCAAGTCCTCCACTCTGCCGGCACCCGCTGTCCTCACCTCACAACATACCCGCCACGAAGAAATTCGACACACCAATTTCTCCGCTCTGCCGTCTGCACTGCAGCGCGCCCTTCTAACGATCGCAGAAGATATGTTGAGCAGCCAGATGAGTCGTCCAGCCGTCCTAGATCTGGTCATGAAGTCCGCTCCTTGTAGATTCTCGAAAAGTCGTCGTCATGTCGTCCCGATGTCCCGCCGCACGTTCTTTCGACGCCTGGCTCAGTATCCCTGGAGACTTGCACCTCCAAAAAACCAAACCAACACGACTGCCGACTTCGACGCCATAATGTGGTATCTTGAAACCACAGACTTAAAGGTTTCTATTGCTTCTGTAGTTGTCAACAACGCCATATTGCAGTTAAGTTTGTTGTCCCAGAGATGAGAATGAATGGTTGTAGAATGAAGGAGTCATCACTAGTTAGTGAGGTATCTTTGCTTCCAGTTTATTCAGACAGTACAGACAGTACAGAACAGCCAACCATCTCCACAGCCCAACGGCCTGGAGTGGCACACACAGTTAGATACACTTCAGTATGGTTCTTTATAGCAGTGGTCACATTTTGAATAAGGGGGTGGGGGTCAGCCTCCAAAAGTGAGACCCACCCAGACAAACAATAGATCCCCCTCTGAGTTCCCTGATTCAATTTGCACCTGTATGAAGCAGGAAAAGGGGATGGAGACAGACCTCCTGTCTCTCAGGTAGAACAAAAGGCAATGCTGATTGTAACCCCCACTCAGGGCCAACAGCCACCTCTTTGAATACGCTCCCCTGTCTGTAGGCTACCTGTGAAGCAACCATATGGAAATATACAGCAAACGTACAGATTATTATTTTCATAGTATATTGTTCAGACTGATGCTAGGTTCTTGGTTTGCTTGTGATTCTAGTTTACTCTGAGGCACTACACTGTCTCTCTGCTTTCGATGTACGTGTTTACCTTGCTTATTGTAAGTTACTAAGAGAATCTGCTAAATGCCTAAATTGTAGGGGTGTGCCGACACTAATTTCACCAAACGATACGATACGATATTTGGCTCACAACTTCGATACGATACGCACTTTTTTATTATGAAAATATATAGGGGAGAATAAAAGCAAATGCAAACAAATAATTCAGACGCAAACTTGTAGCTTTTCAGCTACAATAGCCGTTTTGAATCCAAATAGGGCAATAGTGTGACACCTGACCCGAAAAAAAACAACATGTTGTCACCCCTTTCACCTCGGGGCTGTTTGCATGCCTGATTATTATTAATGTAAAAAAAAAAAAAAAAAAAGAATCAAAACGATATTTTTTTTTTCAAAAACGATACATATCGTCACGAAAACGTATCGCGATATATCGCGGGACGATATATCGGCACACCCCTACTAAATTGTAACATGATTTATTTATTTATTTTGACTTGACAGAAGAAAGCGAGGGACTGAAATGACTTGATATTTCTGCATTATTTTCATATTTACTCAACGATTTATTTCAGTTCTGACGTTTAGGTGAATACAAGTATTTGAAAGTGTGAGTAAGTAATTTTTTTACACAAATCCCATTACAAGTCATTTATGAGTTCTCCTTTAAAGTGTATGACCAGAATGACCGCCTTATTTCGGCAGGGGGTCACAATTCAATGTTTTTCTAATTTCTAATTTCTAAGTATTATGATCAAAGGATACAAATAGACCCACAAAAGGGTCCATTAAATGAACACTGTGGATCTTTACCGTGAGCATGCAGACACTTTCATGATCCGTCAATCAGTCCTTGAGCCGTACGAAATAGAAGTTCTAAAAATGGACCCTGTGGATTAATGAATTTGATCAATTAAATCTCCAAATTAATTACAACTTCAATTAATATTCTATTTCCCTCCCTTTTTAATTGTTTTTCTAAATGAATGTAAAATGGACACTCCTAATACAGCTCATCCACACTGGCCTGTCTTAACCACTTACACACTTAAAGCCCATATGTTTGAACGGAGTCCCTCATGGCTCTATGCTAGTGTATTTTCAATTTTCTGTTATTGTGGGGAAATCTTCCGTTGAAAATAGCCGATCGACAAGCTCACACAGCATTCCAGCGTTCCAGCGTTGTGAGCGGTGCGTTGCGAGAGGAGAGGAGAGGAACTATGGGCACAACAGCCTGCAGGTCACAAAGCTTTATACCAAATATCTTTGCTGACAATTGCCGATCTACAAGCCCACAACGTGACCACCATGTGTTGTGAGCTTAAAGATCAGCTATGTTCGCCGGATTTTCGCCCCCCAGAACAGGGACGCTATAGGGTTCATGCGGTGCGTTGAAGTTGTGGGATCCACTGGCTCCCTGTCTATAAGGCTAGACACACGCACGCACACACGCACACGCACGCACACACATACACGCACACACATACACACACAGGTAGTCCAGGGAGATGAGAAGCTCATCAGCAAGCAGGCTGTGATGACTTGGTGCCGCACGTTTCCTAGCTTAGCATTCACTGTGGAGGGTGTTGGAGGAAGAGCAGAGAGCCGTGGACAGCATGGCCACCAGGGAGGAGACGCAGGCGGGAAGGAATTAGAGAGGAGAGAGGAGAGGAGAGAGAAGAGTGCATGGAGAGGAGAGGAGAGGAGAGCCGAGTGGAGAGGGAATGAGAGGAGAATTCCCTGGGAGGCAACGATCACGCACCATTGCAGTATAGGACAGAGACAGGGGGTGAAGAAGAGGCAACAGGGAGGAAGGAAGAAAAAGAGAGGGTGAGTTGCGAGAGGAGAGGAGACAGGAGAGGTAATATGGGCACAACAGCCTGAGGCATATTCCAGAGGGCGAGGACCCGTGCAAAATAACCCCAGTGGATGTCGAGATACAGCGAAAAAGAGCGAGAAGATGGGGGTGGGGGGAAAGGGGGGGGGGTGGGACTCCAGTCCCAGTCCATCCCAGGAGTGTATCTCATGATTTTATTCATTTAGCCATGACTTCATGCATTCATTACCCTGCATCTACTTGACAGCGTTGCTAAAGCTGATGCGTCTGTGCCCAAATGTGAAGTCCAACTTCTTCGCCCCCCACCCCCACCCCCGTTTTTTGTTATACGGACGGATTGTTGTCGACACTGTGGCCATTATGGCCTTTTCTCGCTTTCTTCTTTTCAGTCACGCTCGCTTTGTGTGCTCAGGAACACCCAGCATGCACCCTGGCATCGCACCTCTAACCTCAGGGCTTCAGAGTTCACAGAAGCAAGGCGTGCAGAGTAGACTAGAGTGGGAGTTTACCCTGTCCCTACTTCACCTGAGATGCAGTGGTGGGAAAAGTATTCACATTTTTAAGTCAAAGTATCAATACTGCGATGTCGAAATAGAAATACTAAAAGTCCGGAATTCAAAATTTGCTTGAGTAAAAGTACGTAAGTATTGGTATCAAAATGTACTTAAAGTACCAAAAGTAAAAGTACTCTTTAATGCAGAATGTCCCGTTTCACAAGTTATCATAAGTCTAAAAAAATATAAAAAATCTTCTGAAAATAGTAGATCTACAGGCTCACAACGCCTCGCATCGCGAGGCGTTGTTAACTTGTAGATCGGCAATTTTCAAATAGCCAAAGTTTAAATAGGCCTGAAATGGTAAACGTTTTGTGATAATAATCAAAATCTACAAAGTAACTAGTAACTAACAATTTCCTAAGTTTTCTAACAATTGTAGTGGAGTAAAAGTATATTTGCCTCTGAGATATAATGGAGTAGAAATAAACGTACCGAAAATTGGAAGTACTCCAGTAAAGTAAAAGATACCTCAAAATTGTACTTAAGTACACCACTGCTGAGATGTGGCCTGACGTCCCCCCCCTCTCTCTCTCTCTCTCTCTCTCTCTCTCTCTCTCTCTCTCTCTCTCTCTCTCGCGCGCGGCGCTCGCTCTCTCTCTCTCCCTGGTATTTCTCCCTCTCTCTCTCTCGCTGGTATTTCTCCCTCTCTCTCTCTCTCCCTGGTATTTCTCCCTCTCTCTCTCTCGCTGGTATTTCTCCCTCTCTCTGTCTTCTGAGATTCAACGTGTTTGAAATTGTAGATTGGGCGATTTTCCAGACTTTGCGTCACACTGCCATACAACAAAGTATAACATAGCCATAGGCCACTCATTTATGAAAACTAAATACATATGTAAATATGTAAAAACTAAGTTTCAGTCCGACAACACAATGCTGTTTTGTTTTGCTTGCAAAGCGTGTGAGGGAGGCGTGTACTTGGAACATGTCGGCAAACTAGTCAATTAAATGCACCTGACAGCCTGTAACAGAGCTCTGTGTTTCTGTTCTTACAAACAACTTTACAGGAGAAATCCATGGTTCCTCACAAGAAAATGGATCAAATAGCCTTTCCCTGTACTGTAGTGTAGCATGACATTGTTTTGCGGCTTCGTAGAGGGATTTGATTTCTTGTTTTAAATTTTCATGCATCTGGTTAATTATCCAGTCCAATTCTTTTCCTTTTTTTAATGACCCGATTATTTGTGCCATCACTGTGCGTGTGGTTTAGTTCTGCAGAAGCTCACAGTGTTTTGGGAGGGGGGCTCCGAAACCTGTAAACCCCGAGGCCTCAAGTAGTTTTAAGGCACATAATTATATTGCTCATCGCAATATATTATATATTAATGTAATAAGTACTTTTACGTTAAGTATATTTTGATGCCAATACTTTTGTACCTTATACTTTTGAATACAGGCCCTTTACTTGGAACAGGGTATTTCTGCTATATGGCACTTTTAGAGTTGAGGACTTATTCCACCACTCTCTCTCTCTCTCTTTTTCACTTTCTCTCACACACACACACACACACACACACACACATACACATACACATACACACACACACACTCGTGCACAGCAACAGACACACAGGTAATATACACGGTAAATATAACGGACTGACAAGAATTCAGTGTTGTAATTAAGTGTGGATTTTGAGACGGCGGTATCTTGACTTTTCACATGCTCTCTCTCTCTCTCTCACACACACACACACACACACACACACACACACACACACACACACACACACACACACACACACACACACACACACACAGTTACACACAGGCGTGCACAGTCCAGAAGACAGAGATGGAGAGCTCTAATTTCCACCCGGACAACAAACTCAGTGGCCCTTTCATCACCCTGAGCTCAATCTTGTCTCTGACACACGCAGACACGCACACACACGCGCGAGCGCGCACACACACACACGCACACGCGCATGCGCATGCGCACGCACACGCACACGCACACGCACACGCACACGCACACACACAGTTGAATGTACTTGAATGCACTGATGGGACTTGTACTTGAATGCACTCAGTGACTTAAACACACACACTCTCTATCACACACACACACACACACACACACACACACACACACACACACACACACACACACACACACACACACACACACACACACACACACACACACACACACAGGGTTACTGCTCTCTCTGTGGACAGGAGAGATGGCATTATAAAAGAAAGAACAGCTGCTATTACTAATTTCACACGTCTCTCTCTCTCTCTCTCTTTCTGGAGACCAGCGCTGTTCCAGTTGCGTAGCGAAAGGCACAGAATAGTAAATAATAGTAAATAATAGGTTCTCACTTAGAACTGCAAACTTTTTCCCTGACGACCAGGCTGAGCTTTTGAAGCTGGTTGGTGCGAAATGTAATCTGGGATATTTGGCCATCCAAAACACTATGATTTTAATGATAATACAATTATAATTTTATCATTTTAATTATGCAATTATGATTTTCTGTCTTTAATCCATTTAGGGCAGGAACCCCTTTTGAGGTTGTTGTTGTTGTGTACAGCATATAGTAACATATTTTTGAATACATATTTGACATTTTTCAGAAAAAAAGTCAGGATTTAGAAGGTGTTTTTATTTTTCAAGATTTTTCAAAAATAGCAGATCTACAAGCTCATAGCGCGGCACGAAGTGACGCGCTATGAGCTTGTATATTGAAAAATGTGTGCAAATCTTTCAATATTTATTTTATTTTATTTTATATTAAAAAGAAATAACTCAAATAAATTTGCCTCTGGGGGTCCCTAGAACAAAATATTTTGAGATGTGGGTCTGCAGTCAAATACATATCATTTTGGGGGCCCTTGACATGAAAAAGTTCAGAACCACTGATATTGAAACATACGTTTTTCAGAAAACTGTTCTGATTTAGAAGACTTTCGTAGAATCGGCCTCAGGTCTTAATGGGCTAAATGCACACAGAGATGCACAATCATAAACAAACACAATCACAGTTATACAGTCACTCATTTGCAAACACACACACACACACGCACACACACACACGCACACACACACAGTGCTCATCCTGATTCATCCCGGTAGTGCAGACTGCCCCCAGGAGAGTTCTCCAGTTCCATTAATTATAACACCGCTTTTTCTGAGCGACATAAAATGAACTTTTGCCTACGTTCATCTTTTTCTTTCACTGGAAGCACTTAACTCCGGAGGCGAACATGACCGGCTGGATGAAAGGAGGGGGGGGGGGGGCGTGCGTAGGAAGGTAGTACTGTATACGAGGCCCCGGTGCCTTCGCTCCATCGGCGCCATCAAAGCCTTCTTCTGGGAGAAAAGGGCCGAGAGACACCAGAGAGGACTTCTCTCTTTCTGATGTCTCAAGGAATTAACATCTGATGTGTCTATATCAGGGGGAAACGGTGTTTCGCCCTCCTGAGCTATAATACGTGACGCTACTACGTTAAGAGGTAAAAGTCCATGGCCAACAGGAACATCTGTCAAATGGGTTGAAATCTCTATTTCTCTCTCCATCTCTCTCTCTATGTATGACATACGTACATATATTGTACATACAGAGAGAGAGGGTGATATAGATCAATATTTTAGGGGTAAATGTGGGGTCAAGTTTATCAAAATTGTCATCCATGATGATGTAATTTACCAAAAAAAGAATACATCAAATATTTTAATTTTATAATAAAGCTGAACACAGTCCAATCCAATCCACTTTATTCATAGAGCACATTTAAAACAACAGCGTTGAACCAAAGTGCTGTACACTCAGTAAAAAAATGTAAAATACTAAGAGTAGACCGAAAGGAGGGATCTGGTTAAAACATGGAGCCTATCGCCCCGAAACCCCCGAGGGGTCCCCCCCCCCCCCCCTCCACCCGTTCAGAACCTCGTCCAGAGGCCAATGGAGCGCGCTAAAAAAGAGCATTAGTCGATTTAGCCAGCACAAATCTCTCTTCTCTGCTGCTCTGCTCGCTGCCCTGTCTGTGCTTCTCCCGCTAGCTTTACGGCCTAATCCACTGAGAGGAAGGTGACAATGTGATTTCAGCCACTCTGTGTGTGTGTGTGTGTGTGTGTGTGTGTGTGTGTGTGTGTGTGTGTGTGTGTGTGTGTGTGTGTGTGTGTGTGTGTGTGTGTGTGTGTGTGTGTGTGTGTGTGTGTGTGTGTGTGTGTGTGTGTGTGTGTGTGTGAGAGAGAGAGAGAGAGAGAAACTGGGGGGCAAGAGACGGCTCTGATTAACTTGCCGAGGTCGTTCTTCACAAGGACAGAAGTCCGTTTACATTCTTCGTATTGAGAGACTGCCTCTAGCTGTCTCTGTAGATGAAAATAGCCGAAAATAAAGGCAAAAGTGTTTAAATTGTTCCTCATTTTGCTGGGGACCCCTTGGAACCCCCTCAAGGACCCCTGGGGGTCCCCGCGCCCCCACTTTTAGAACCACAGTTCTACCACTTTCTAGACAGTGTTACCCCATGTTTCGAGAGACAGCGTGATCCGTCGTGGCAACGTCGGAGTCGGTTTGGGATCTCGCCCCTCCTGGATGTTTCTGTGTTGGCTGCGTAATAGCCTTCATAGTTGTCTGTGTTTTAGTTTCCTGAGTAGGCTACTATCTTACTTTACCTTTGTGTTTGATCTTGTGTCTATTCCTGGACTGTAGACCAGTGGTTCTTAAGCTTTTTGAGCTCTGGACACCTAGCATACGACCTCAAGGACGGTGGCGTTTGTGGCCGCTCTTGCGCCCTAGGCAAGGAGCGGCTGATAGGGGGGGTACATGCGCGTCTTATACGTCTCATTTCCTAGGCACAACCTCAAATAGGGGGTGTTACAAACGCCCCTGAGAACCAGAGACAAATGCTTTTAAAAAACAAACCTCTATATAGAACCATATATCACTCTATTGGATTATAACTATGATCATAAACCAGTTAAAGTACAGCATTTGATTCTGTGATGTATTGGAAAATAATAATTATAAATAATAATAATCTGAATAATCAGAATAAGTATAATAAAGTATCAAGAAATTGAAATACTTACATAGACAATTGATAATGGACAAAGGACAATAGTCAATTATTATCTAAATAATAGATATGATCCATAACAACATGACATGTTGATGACATCACATGAAGTGATGTCATTTTTAAAGTGTGGCCACAACAGAATCACGTAGATTCTATGAAACTAATATTATACTCCTTTAAAGAGTCCAAAAAATAGTTTATCATCATCATTATCATCACCATCACCATCATCATCATCATCATCATCATCATCATCATCATCATCATGTTGAGCTACATCATCCACAGTTACACTGATCTTCCCTGGTAACATCTTCAGAGGGAGAGTATGACCAGTCTGAATAAATGGAAAGAGTGTTTCAGTGAAAGTGCTTGTGAAGGTGTGTATGTGTGTGTTAGTATCGGGATCAGAGAATGACAGCTTTCCTTCATTCCAGTCCAGCTGGACTCTGATCCTCTGAAGTTTCTGCTTCACTGAGAGATCATTGACCGACCCTGATGAGGAGTCTACTCCGTATTTACCTTTATAGAACACTATTCTCCAGTGTTGACCAATGCTGTTTCCTTTCCTCTGGTAAGACTCTGCTAACACACCCAGTGACCAGCGTGTATTGTCTCCAACCTCAACATCCCAGCTGTGAGTCCCTGAGTTAAAGCCCTCCGAACCCAGGACACGGCCGTAGTGGTCAAACCTCTCTGGGTTGTCAGGGAGCTGATGTATATCTCCACATATCAAACTGGTGAGATCATCGGACAGCATGAGACATGGATGGGCAGTGTTGGGGTCCAGAACGACAGGAGTGTAGGAGACAATGTCCTTCATCTTGTCCCAGACTCTGAAGGTCAGGTTGCTCAGGTGTTTGGTCACGTCTATCAGTGGTCCTGAGACCGGCTGTGGGTCCTGCAGTGTGAACTGGAACCGTTCCATTGTGGTCTTGTAGTTCTGCAGGAATGAGATGTGTTCAGCTCTCAGCTCCTCCTCTATGACTTTGATCGTGTTTGAAAGTGTTGAAATCTCTTTGTTCAGACCCTCAGTCTTCTCTTTCATCATCTGACTCTTCTGCTGCTCCTCCTCTCTCAGTGCGGTGATGCAAGCCTCCTCTTCCTCTTGTAGAAACTGATGAAGCTTTTTAATCTGTTCCTTAATCTGCCTCTCTGTGTGCCGGGCCTGGACCTTGATGTGTTTTGCTGTTTGGTCACTTTTTGTTTTAACTTTATAAAAGACCTTCAGTTTGTCTTGTAAAGGCTTCAGTGACTTCTGGACTTCCTCCCTGTGGTCCAGTGCGGCTTCATCGATGGGCCTGAAACTGTGGTTGGTGTGTTTTTTTGAATCTCGACACACAACACACACTGGCCGTTGACATTCCAGACAGAACAGTTTGAGTTTCTCAGTGTGCAGACTGCAGAGAACCTCAGACCCTGATGAAGTTCTTTTACGTTTTGAAGCTCTCTGTCTCTCCTGTATGAAGGCCTCACACAGGTTCTTAAGAGCCCGGTTATGGGGTGGGTGACCTGTTGAATGTATTTCCTTACAAACAGGACATTCCTTTATTCTCTTCTGTCTCCACCATCCCTGCAGACAGACAATACAGAAGCTGTGGCTACAAGATAGTATAACAGGATCTTTAAAGATGTCACTACACACAGGACAGGAATAATCCTCTTCTGGAAGAGACGACGTAGAAGCCATTTAGTCTCTGAGCGAAGCTGCAAACACTCTGCTCAATACAGGAAATCAGTCAGCCAGTCAGTCAGTCGTACTGTAACTGTAGTAACACTTCCTCCTCTAGAATGTTCCCTGAAGTTTACTTTCACTTTGAATCCTGGTTCTTGTTATACTCCAAGTCTGTGGAAGTCGGTCCTCCCTCACTGGAAGTTGTGCGTTTGATGTTAGGACAAATCTTATTGTTCTTCTCTCTGTGTGTGTGTGTGTGTGTGTGTGTGTGTGTGTGTGTGTGTGTGTGTGTGTGTGTGTGTGTGTGTGTGTGTGTGTGTGTGTGTGTGTGTGTGTGTGTGTGTGTGAGAGAGAGAGAGAGCGAGCATGTCGTCAGAGAGGATTGTTAAGAATAACAACCTCCCCGTTTCCTGGTTTGTCAGATGACTCAGGCAAGGGGCGTAGCCTTTACACACACACACACACACACACACACACACACATACACACACACACACACACACACACACACACACACACACACACACACACACACACACACACACACACAGTATACCGTATGCTCCACACATATCAAAGTGGTTGAAGGAGATGTATCAGAGTCAGGACTGTATTTTATTTCTCATACTTATATTCAGGTAGATAAGGAGCAATAGAGGGAACATAAAGTTATACTTTTTTTCTTCTTTATCTTCTCTGAGTGGGCTTCTTTCCTTGGAGCCACCCTTCTTACAGCTGAGACTTCCCGCGTGCACGCACACACACACACACACACACACACACACACACACACACACACACACACACACACACACACACACACACACGCACATAGACACACACGCACATAGACACACACGCACATAGACGCACACGCACACACACACACACACTCAGAGTAAGAGAGCAATGACAGAGTGTGAATTTGAGGAGATAGCCAGAGAGTGGGAGGGAGGGAGAAAGAAAGAAAGAAGGGAAGAAAGAAAAGAAGGGGGGTCTAGTGAGCATACTGTAGCTAACAGGTTGTGATTGCTCTCCAATGAAGCCTTTGTTCCTACAGCTTGTTCCATTCAGAGCTAAAAACGACACGCACTCCAACGGCAGTGCTCCCTTTAGGGACCACACACGCACGCACACGTGCAGACACGTGCACGCACGCACGCAAGCACAGAGCCACCTGCTTACATACCTACTGTAGCACCTTTAAGTTGTGTTTGTCGGTTCTTTCTCCATAGCTTGGCAGCATATAAGCAAACATTTGAGGGATCTCTGTTCTTCGATGTTGTTCCTTTCTTTCTCCCTGTCTCTTTCTTCCCTTTTCAGTGTTCCTCTCTCCCTCTCGCACACACACACACACACACACACACACACACACACACACACACACACACACACACACACACACACACACACACACACACACACGTACACACATGATATATGGAGTCAATCAGACTTCATTGCACAGGGCTGTGCCAGCCTCAGGATATTATCTTGCTCGCCTCCCGCGCGCCCAGACGATAAACGCTTTATGTGTCCACCGGCTCTCATGGAGTAATAACAATCACCCCGCCCTCTCACCCACCCATCGCCATCCATTTTCAGTCTAATCTGACATGTGACCGTAGCGGCCGCCGTTCCGAGGCAAAAGCCCGTCGCCTGGCATCCAGCAGTCAAGCATCTTTAATCCATTAGGACCGGGAACGCAGCTGTGTGTCATTTTACGATTTTCTTTGGCTATTAAAAAGTAGCAGATATACACTTGGTGCCGCACTATGAGCTTATAGATCTGTCGTTTTTGAAAAATCTTGAAAATTTGGTGCAAATCTTTGAATATATATATTTTTAAAGTGAACAATTGTAACTCAAATCTTTGCTTCTGGGGATCTGGAACGGCATATTTTGTTTTTTTTATATATTTTTTTATATTTTATATTTTTTTTACATGTTTACATGTTTCCATTTTTCCATTTTTCCATTTTTCCATTTGTCCATTTTTACGTTTTTACATTTTTATATTTTTTATGTTTAAAAAAAAATGGAATCGGCCTCAGGTCTTAATGGGTTAAAGGAATACTCCGGTGTTTATTGTGCATACAAAAAAAAACACCAGCCTCTCTGTATACACTCGATAACGCTGTATAGGAACTCTCTCCGTAGACCAGTGGTTCTCAAACCTTTCTGGATCAGGGCCCACTTGAAAATCTCGAGGGCCCACCCAGCTCACCACTTAACACGGCTGTCGATCGGCTGCCGTGCTAAGTGCGTACGTTTGCAAAGCATGTTTATTTTACTGATCAATCAATCGTTTGTGTTCTGGCTTGAATCAATGGAACTAACGTAGTATACGTCTTATTGATTGGTATGCCATTTTAATATTAATGTTATATTATCATTTCAATCTTCGTGTGTTGCCAATTATTTGGGGACCCAGTGCCTTGCTTAGACTAAACGATGAATATTATAGCCAGAATTGTAAATTAATTTAACTAAGTCGGAGAGGTTTATTGTCGGTATCAGCCGAGAATGCAAGAGTCTATCCCTGTTACAATGCGCTAGACCCGTGGGATAGGTGGAGCGCCGCACCTACCATCAGCTCCCAGTACTTCCTGCACGACTTGCCACACCCAAGCCATGCTACTCATATGCTGAGTTGGCGGTGCTCGGGATCGAACCCATGACCTTGTGGTCCAAAGGCGAGGGCTACCCGGACACAGTGTCAAAATCAGTGGTGTAAAGTAACTAAGTACAGTACATTTACTCAAGTACTGTACTTAAGTACACTTTTGAGGATTTTTTACTTTACTGGAGTATTTCCCATTGTCTATACTTCTACTCCACTACATCTCAGAGACAAATATTGTACTTTTACTCCACTACAATTATTTGAAAACTTTAATTACTAGTTACTTTACAGATATAAATTATTACATTATAAAACATACATCAACCACTTTAGCCCTATTTTATACCTAGGCTATTTGAAAATAGCCGATCTACAAGCTCACAACACGTCGCGATGCGACGCGTTGTGAGCTTGTAGATCTGCTATTTTCAAACATTTTAGTACTTTTACTTTTGGTACTCTAAGTACATTTTGATACCAATTATTTTGTACTTTTTGTACTTTTACTCAAGTAAATCTGCTTGTATGCCAGTGATGTCAACCGGCGTAGAGACCACAGTGTTAAACGCAGCCATGGCAGCCAACATGGCATCCATATTTCATTCATGCCTCATGTTCACACCAGCAGTAAAAGAGATATCAAGTTGTCCTTTGAGGGGCTCCGGCGTACAGGGGTCTAATGTGAACAGACTGGTCTTCTAAGTGTGTGTGTGTGTGTGTGTGTGTGCGTGTGTGTGTGCGTGCGTGCGCGCGCGCGTGTGTGTGTGTGTGTGAACGTGCCAGGCTCAAAAGGCATGGCAGCTAACAGTTAACGCCTGTTTCCTGTTGAAGTGGCCTGAGGCTAGATGCTGAACTCCTACTCCGAGTGTGTGTGTGTCTTTCCGGATGAGAGGAGCATCAGCTACAGGCTTGAGATGTACTTGACTCTAGCAAAACGGAGGACTGACTCTGCCACAAGTGATGTGATCAAGCACTTCCCCTCCACTGCCAGATGTTCAGTCACGTGCCCAAGTGCGGGTCACTGTACTTCAACACACAATTCTTTCCCCCCCGTAATATTAAATAGATTGTCGATAGAGTATCGAAGTCTGACGTCATTTACGTATCCTACCTGGGTCGCGGTTGTTGACCCAGGTAGGATACCCAATAGACGTGTTTAATATTGCGGCATATACTGTAATAACTGTGTTCCAATGACAAACAAATGATCCCGGCGGTTTGACCCGCATGGATATGAAGCATCAACTGTTTCCGGTGGAAACCTTGTATGTCCATTCCTTTTTTCATTATTATTTTAAAATAGTTAAAATAGCCGAAGCTTACAACGCATCGCGATGCGACGCATTGTGAACTTGTAGATCAGCTATTTTCACTCATTTGGTGTGACGCTCTTGTTCAACGAAGGGGGGCATTAATCTGCGAGAAAAAAAACACATCAAAAGTTGAAATATGGAGATAAGAGGTTTCTGCCCGACAGCGACAATATTTTTGAAAGGCCAAGATAAATACATAGATAGATAGATAGATAGATAGATAGTATAATGTGGTGGATGGAAGGATGTACTGTTTTAAATATAACCTTTTGTTGCAATATTGTACTCTATAAGTCACCCTGATGAAAGGCGCCAGGTAAATTATTAAAATGTAAATGAGATGACACTTTGGTATTACGGTCGCATGCACGTGTACAGCTGTGCGTGCATGTGCACATCTCTCATACTCGAGAGAGCACGTGGTTACGGGCCGACACGCATGTAGTAAAATAAATTTCATCGTTCATTTTTTTTTAAATGGACCCGTGAGGGTTGATTTTTTACACCAGTGCAGTAAAATTAACGCTCCGCATTTGAGTGTGTGGTGCGGTGCAGCACGGCTCTCAGTCCACTTGGGATTCATGAGGACTTAATGAGTGTCTGCTTGGTGGCGGTGATGGGTCTGACCCGGCTCACATCTGTCGTTGAGTTCCATACATCATACAGAACGCTGTTGACTGCTGCGTGACAGGGAGGTGTCACACTCCCTACGTCTGCTCGGCACGCTGGAGCAAGTGTGTGTGTGTGTGTGTGTGTGTGTGTGTGTGTGTGTGTGTGTGTGTGTGTGTGTGTGTGTGTGTGCTTGTGCGGTGGCGGACAGTATTTGAATACTATATTGAGTAAATGTTTTGTACATACCGTACTTATGACTTTCACTCCACTACATTTCGCAGACAAATACCGTATAGGCTACTTTTGACTCCACTACGTTTCTAGGAAGGGAAAAAGGTTATTATTGTCTCCGCCAGGCCGAAGGCATGGCCGGGACTATGTTTTGCTCGTGTGTGTGTGTGTGTGTGTGTGTGTGTGTGTGTGTGTGTGTGTGTGTGTGTGTGTGTGTGTGTGTGTGTGTGTGTGTGTGTGTGTGTGTGTGTGTGTGTGTGTGTGTGTGTGTGTGTGTGTGTGTGTGTCAGGGATTCCGTTAGCCGGTATTTACCGGCCATTGACCGGTAAAAGTTTTAATTGGCCGGTAATTATAAACACCACCGGCCACCGTGGCCGGTTGGGAAAATGGTGTTATTGGGCTATTTTATCATTTAAGCCTATTATTAATATCATTATTTGGATAAAGTAGTTGGCTACAAACAACCATTAAAATCATAATAATTTAAATCGTTTTTATCATGATCTGACTGTGGTTTAATTCCCGACAGCCTGCTCTGCTGCTGCTGCGCACTGCAGAAGTAGATTATTCGTTGTACGATGGTGTCGCGCATTGAAAATATCAGAGCTACAAG